>NC_083352.1:7258611-7567638 GCF_030254825.1 Meriones unguiculatus | reverse complement strand
TGAAATTGTTATTGGCCTTTCAGGATCCTCGAAATTACAGACAGGTAGCCACTGGGCTGAAGGCAACAGAACTACCCAAACCTCAAAACCAAGTCCCCATCTGAGGGGAAGGAAGAGTGTGCTGTATCTGACCTGTGGGGGACTGAGTTCTGAGTTCTGAGGCCTGGAAATCGTGTGCAGGTCCTCATGGTGACTACGTGTGTGCAGTGACGCTTAGGGAAAGCAGCAGGAATGGGAGCCCGGGGTGACCTCGGTGTGCAATGGGGTTGTCTTTGATGGGAAATAGAAGATGAGGTATGCCCCCAAATCCTAGAGGAGATACTAGGCAGGGGCAATGAGAGGAAGACTTGGAATGTGGAGTTTCGAGGCTGGAAGATTTCGTGAGTCACCAGCACGGGAGGGTCCACAATGGCTGCTGACCTCACCCGCAGTGCGCCGCAGACGCTGAGAAATGCCATGTGGACCTAGAGCCCTCCAGCAGGGGCACTTCATCTGCCGTAAAGGTACAGGGACATCAGCAGCTACTGGGTCCAGCTGGCACCCAGAGCCAGGCTGTGGGACTGCAAGTGTTGAGAGAGGGGTGGGGGGAGGGGCCACCTGCAGGTCTGCACCCCAGGAGGACGTGTTTAGTGTGGGTGGACCCTAGGTTGTCCTTGGACATGCTGCCACAGTCTCATCATGGCGGCCACCTGCAGCTCACACCAAGCTGTCCACAGAGCAGCCGGCTCCCCTAGGCTCTGTGCCCAGATCAGCCCAGCACACCTGTCAGCATGTCCCCCGCTCTGTCCAGCCGCGTCTCTTCCTCGGAAAGTGAGACGCCGGCTTCCAGTTGTTAAGGGTGCTTCCGAGACAGCTGGTGCCCTCTGCAGCAGGGAGTCAGGGTGCCTTTGACAGCTGTGGGGGTGGCTAGAAGTCTACCTCCTTCACTACGCACCCCTGAAACTGGCTTCTAATGCATGAGGCTTGCAGAGAGCAAAACCTCAGAGCTGCCTCAGTGCTGTACACCCTCACAGGGAGAGCTCCAAGGTCACAAGCAGGATGAGACCAGGACCACCTCCCTCCCTCTAAGACAGTCCATGGGAGCAGGGCTTCCCTTGGAAGGCCCAATCACCAGGACCCTGCTGAAGGTTCCCTGCCCTGGACAGCTGCCCCATCGGCAGTGAGCACCCACACCAAGGATGGCACCGAGGCCTTGGTGTCCACCATGGTGCTGTCAGTTTTTGTGATGAGAGGGCACTCTCAAGGGCAGTGAAAATGTCATCCTCCTAGTGGTCCATGGGACATTTGGCTCTTACCTTTCCACTTCCCTGGTCCCCAGCAACCCCATCCCCTCCAGGCCATTTTCCTTCCTCAAGGCCTTGGTGAGCTCACTTTGCCTGGTTTCATCTGGTGTGCTCAGAGCTGGAGGAATGGTGACAGGGGGGATATCCTTGATAACACCTCCCCAGGTTAACCCCTTAGAGGTTCCTGAAGGCCACGGGGCAGCTCCCTGTTGTTCTAGTCCCACCACCACCATGAGGATATCTCTTTGTGAGTGGGAAGGGGGAGGTCTCAAACCAGGTCCACCCACACACCAGACCACCTCTGAGTCCTCAAAGGTCTTTCAGGGTCGGCTGTATCCCTTGTGGGCTTTGGTGCAGACAGCAAGATCTGGAGCGGGATGTGAATCCACAGGTTCTCCTTGGTGTCGGCTGAAGAGCAAGATTGCTGGAGAGCCTGTGGTTCATGTCAGGGGTGAAGAGCCTTTAGGGGAGAGTGTGGGGCTGAGAGAACGCTGTGAGCAGCGGCCCTCTAGTGGCCTCCTGTCGGATCCATCTCCCTGACTGGCAAGGTGGCTGCTGTTCTCGGAGGATCCGTGGGGAGGCAGTGCAGGACAGTGCTTGAGGTCCTGGACAAGGACCGCGCCTGGATCAGAAGCTGGCCTGGATCTCAGGTGCCTGTTAGTGACCTGGGCTGTGGGCAGCAGGGCCACAGGAAGGCCCGTGTGTCAGCATGGCTAGCTCACAGCATCCACGTATTTTTCTGATCCCAGTTGGATGTCCCAGAGTTAACAGTGCGCTTGACCGAGAAGCCGATGGAGAGACTGTCATCTTCAGGGAGGGGGTGTCCTCCTTTCTATGACTGTAGCTTGGACTCTTATCTGCAGCCTTGCTGCCCTCATGTCAGACCTGCTGGCCTCCACAATGGTGGAGCCAGCCGGCCAGTTTTCCTATTAGTTATAATAATTACATCTTCAAATGTTTCACTTTTGTCTTTCAGTCTCTATCAGTGTTCATGGCAACAGCTGCCACCTCCAGTTTTGACCTCCAGAGGTCACCATGTTGGCCAGGCATACAGGTCACATTGTGGGGGAGCTGAGGCTGCCTTGAGGTCCCCTCCCAGCCACACCCTGTCTGTCCACCTGCCTGAGGCCCATGTTTGCTTATGGGGTGTGTTACAGGACTGTAGGACCACCCTCTCTGGAAAACACCCCCCCTCCAATGATGTAATGGGCTGAGGAGTGTCATGTGGGAACCTCAACCAGAAAACACTTCTTACAAGTAGCTACTGTAACTGGGATGGCTTTTAAGACTGTTTCAAAACACTTCTTACAAGTAGCTACTGTAACTGGGATGGCTTTTAAGACTGTTTCACCGACCATCTCACTTTTAGCCTTTGAGACTCAGATGGAAATGTTTTCCCTAGGAAACAGTGTGGCTACTTCTGCTGTTGCGGAAGACATCTGGTGCGGTGGATCTGACGGTGTCCCAGGAGAGCTGTTCGTCCCTGGGAGGTGCAGCAGCTGTGTGGAGATGCTGGGCAGTGTGGGCACCGAATGAAGCTCCCACTTCAACAAAGCGCAGGGCAGAAGGTAGCAACAGAACAAAGGCTGCAGGAGAGACGGTCCAGTGGTTAAGATGTGTGCTTCTCTTGCAGACGACTGGGGTTCTGTTCTCAGCACCCTCATCCCTTGACTCACAAAATTCTGTAGCTCCAGGGAATTCAGTATCTTCTTCTGGCCTCCGTGTGCACTGCACTCACATGCTCAAACCCACAGACAGATGGACACACACATATATGTAACTTACAATTTTTAAATATTAAGTATGCTGGCTGGTTTGATATCAACTTGACACAGGCTAAAGCTATCTGAGAGGAGGGAACTTCAATTGAAAAATGCCTCCATATGATGGGGCTGTAGGCAAGCCTGTGGTGCATGTTCTTAGTGGTCCCTGAGGGAGGACCAGGCTGTTGGGGTGGAGCCATCCCTGGACTGGTGTCCCGGGTTCTGTAAGAAAGCAGGCTGAGCAAGCCAGGAGAGCAAGCCAGTAAGCAGCACCCCTCCATGGCCTCTGCCCTGTTTTGAGTTCCTGCCTTGTCTTTCCTCAGTGGACCGTAACTCTGGATATGCAAGTCATATGAACCCTTTTTTTCTTCAAAGATGCTTTTGTGTGTGTGTGTGTGTGTGTGTTTCATCAAAGCAATAATATCCCTAACTAGGACAGGAATTGGTACCCATAGAGTGTTGGTGTGACAGACCTGACCATGTTGTTTTGAGGAGGATTGTGGAAGGGCTTTGGGCTAGAAAAGCCAGCGGGGTGTTCTGTAGGAACTTGGGAGACAAGAATGTTGAGGGCAATGCCCGTGATGGAGGTCTGGCTTGTGAAGCTTCAGAGAGTGGCAAAGAATCTACCAGGCCTTTTGTTTGAAGACTGTGGAGTCTGATCAGCTGGAGCTGGGAAACTGGCAGTGATTAACAAGAGACCAGCACTGTTGGGGTAAAATCTTCTGGGAGTTGTTTCCTCGGGGTCAGCACACAGTAGCTGTGGTCCAGAGGTGGCCAAGGTTACAGTCATGCTGGCAGCTGAACTTGGTGCTGGTTTTGAAGGCGTGAAGGGATCATGGAGAAGAGCTGGGCTTGGCCATGTGAGAAGCCAGGAGAGACCATTGCTGAAGGTGCAGATGGAGGATGGGTTGGAGGCCCACGAGTCTAGGGGTCATGGAGAAAAGTTGAGGCTTTGCACCATGAAGAGAGCCCAGGAGAGGCTGCTACTGGTGAAAGTGCACCCCTGTTGTAGGAGACCCAGCATTTTGGAGATGCCAGCACCATGGGATGACCACCAAGAACAGCAGCAGTGGTGGAGTGGAGCTGGCCTGAGCCTACAAGCTGTGTGTGCTGCTGAAGGCGGAGCCAGAGAAGTGACCCAAGCCCCTTGTAGGAACCCAGAAGACACTGAGTGAATCCCAGGTACTGGGCACTGAGTTATTTCCACTGTTGAAGTTTGGTTTTGCTTTGTTCAGATTGACACTGCACCCTGGTTCTTCTGTCTTGAAGAAGGTGATTTATTTTTTATTTTACAGGAACCCACAGTTGATTCAAACTTTTAAAAAGGAGACTTGAAAATTTTATGACTTTTGATTTTAAAAGTCTAGATATGTTTCAGAAGATAACCATTAAGATATTTGAATCTGTAAGGCCGTGGGACTTTTAAAGTTTGTAAAGTGTTTTATAGTATGGTCTTTATTACTGTGTGACCCTGGGGATTAACAAGAAAGGAGATGCTGTGGCTTAACAGTGATGTGCTTGTGTGTCAGGTTGACAAGGGGTCAGTTGTGCTGGCTAGTATTGTGTGCACTTGACGCAAGCTAGAATTGCCTGAGAGCAGGAAACCTCAATTGAGAAAGCACTTCCATACAAGGCTGCAGGCAAGCCTGGAGAGAATTTTTTTAGTGATCCATGGCAGAGGGCTCAGCCCAGTGTTGGTGATGCCATCCATTGGGCTGGTGGTCCTGGGTTCTATAAGAAACCAGCCTGAGCAAGCCATGAGGAGCAAGCCAGTAAGCAGCACCCTCCATGGCCTCTGCATCAGCTCCTGCCTCCAGGTTCCTGCCCTACTTGTATTCCTGTCCTGGGTTCTTTCAATGATGGACTGTGATATTTTTGTATGTGTGTGTGGTTTCATCACAGTAATAATATCCCTAACTAGGACTTTAAAATAATAAATTAAGACACTTTTAAAAATTGCTAGTGAGGATGGAGGGGGAAAGCTAGAGGGCTCGGAGGTTAAGAGCACTTGTCACTCTTCCAGAGGACCAGGGTTTGAGTCCACGCATTCAGCTGGCAGCCCACAGTCTGTAACTCCAGTTCCAAGGGAATTGGCTTCCTCTTCTGGCACACGTAGTTCATAGACATACATGCAGGCATAAATATCCATAATCTTAAAATAAAATTTAAATTTAAAATGCTAGTGGAAACATTGGTAAGAGGGTGAACTGGCTGGTTTTGTTTCAACCTGACACAGGCTAAAGTCAGAGAAGGAGCCTCGGATGAGGAAACACCTCCATGAGATCCAGCTGTAAGGCATTTTCCTAATTAGTGATGATGGGAGAGGGCCCAGTCCATTGTGGGCAGGGCTATCCCTGGGCTGGTGGTCCTGGGTTCTATAAGAAAGCAGGCTGAGGAGCAAGCCAGGAAGCAGCACCCCTCCTTGGCCTCTGCATCAGCTCCTGCCTCCAGGTTCCCACCTTGTTTGGGTTCCTGTCCTGACTTCCTTCAGTGATGAACAGTGATATGGAAGTGTAAACCAAATAAACCCTTTCCTCCCACCTTGCTTGGTCATGGTGTTTCATCACAGTGACAGTAACCCTAACCCTTACAGTGGGTTGCAAGAATATGGAAAAGCTTGTCTTACAGGCTTCAGATGCTGTCTGATGATGTTATTAGCCTTTGAACTGGTGGAAGCCAGGGCTCAGTACGTTTCAAAGGATTTACCCAACAGTCACATGGATATTAAATCAGACACAGAAATAAACCTTTAAGGGGACTGAGGACCTTTTGGCTCCAATCTGCAACATTGCAGCTCTCCACAGCCAGTCACTTAGTCTAGTAGCATGTTTAACTAGACAGGTAAGCCCCGCCTCCAAATGTCAGTTAGCAGCTGGTGAGCAGCCAGCCATACTAGCTTCTTAGATTTAAATTGAAATTGCACACCACTAAAACATCTGCTCTGGGCACCCACACACTTGAAGTGTTTAGGAAACTCACACTATGTAAAAGTTCCTTTATCTGAGCAAGTTGATGGACTCTGCTAGAGCTGGCCAAACCTACAGCGACCCTCTACCCACAGTGTGCCTAAACAGACCCTATCAGACACAGGCACTGTCATCTTTACGTCCTGCTTGTAGCTCTGCAACCCCACGGCTGAGCTGCAGAGTCTAACATGACCCCTATGTGGCCCTTTTCAGAAAGCTTATTCTAAGCCTTGCTCTGAATGGGGCTTTTCTATGAGGACAGGAGATGTTGTCATACCAAGGAGAGCCTTATGTGGGCCACAGAGGGTTTGTGGGTGCTGGCTTCCCAGAAGTCCGAGAGGGCAGGTGTGGAATGTATCACAGCAGGGAGCACAGGCTTTGTTCGGGCCCAAGGCCCAGTGTGTGTGGGCAGGGAATGCGCACATTAATGTGTTTATACATACGTGTGTAGGGTATGTGTCCCTGGGACAGTGGCAGGGCAGATTAAGGTGCCACCTGGGCCTCCCAGAAAGAGGTCATGAGCAGTGAGAGCCAGGAGTAGAAAGAGGTTATGAGCACTGCAGTGAGAACCAGGAGCAGAATGCCTCCCATCCCCATCCTACCCCACAGACGGACTTGCCTCTGTGGGCCTGAATCCAGTACAGGTCCCTGGAGAAGCCCAAACTCATGAGGGCAGCTTGAGCAGAGTACCCACCCATCCCAAGCAGCAGCCTTTGGCAAAGAGGCTGGCCCTCCCAGGTCCCACAGAAGATAGCTGTGTGTCCCACAGATACTGGTGGGCACCCTTCCGGGGTTCACTGGTGTGACCCACCGTTGTGGTGAGACAGCTGGCCACATCCAGAGAAAGAGAGAGAGAGAGAGGGAGAGAGAGATATGAATGCTGGTATTTAGTTCACTTCCTCTTATTCTGTCCAGGCCACCACCCCGAGATTTGGTGCTGCCCAAAGTGAATCTTACTTCAGTACTAAGCAGACTGGCAAAGCTCATGCCCCTAGCCGGGACATTTTTGTAAACACTTTTGCAAAGAAATTGCTCTCTGCACATGCAGCAAATGAGTGTGCTGCATCAGAGCATTTGAGTGAGTATTGCTGTTTTTCCCTGGCAATACACAGTACAACTCTCTAGCGGCACAGGGACTGCGGGACTTTGATCTAATCGCCAGCAGTGCTGTGCCCTGTCACTCAGCTGTGCTGTGCAGGATGCCACTTATCATTCCCCGATTAAGGATGATTTGGGGGATGGAATACACCAGAAGTAAATCGAACGGTATCTGCATTGTGCCTTGTGGTTCAGAATCCTCAACCAATTGTTTTGCTGTCTTAAAAAAAGAGCTAGTTAAAATCCATTCACAGAGTTAAAGGAGAAACCTAAAATAATAATGACACATTGCATCATGCCTTTTGGTCCTGTGTACCTGGGAATCACTTGGTCTGTACCCCCCCACACACACCTTGTCAGCTTGACCTGCAGCAGCACAGGAAAGACTCTCCTTCCCTTCTTCCCCTGGGGCACAGTGAGCAAGCTCTATAGCATATGTGGCCGGGATCCCAGCCATGTTCAAGCCACAGTGCTTGCAGGGTGATGCCTGCTCTACAAGGAGCTCTTGGTTCTTGGTCCATGGTGGGTCGTCAATGAATGACTCTTCCCCTTGAGGGAGTCATCTTCATGGGAGCCAGATAAAAAAGGACATCACTTGCAAGAGTCTCTTCTCTCAGCTCCTCCCCCAACTAGGTATGGAAATAGCCAGGTCTTGTGAATTTTTCTTTGAACATTTTCCTTTCATTATTTGTCTGTACTCTCTGAGCTGCTAGGTCAATATAGAGTTCCATTTCTGGAATGATGAACTGGTTTGTAGCTGACTAGTTAGTCTGATGAAAACAGAAATATGTGTACATATGTATAATAAAATCTATGTATGTATGTATGTATGTATGTATGTATCTATGTATCTATGTATGTATGTATGTATGTATGTATGTATCTATGTATCTATCTATCTATCTATCTATCTATCTATCTATCTATCTATCTATCTATCTATCTATCTATCTATCTTACCAAAACAAAACACGAGGGGTCAGGACTAGAGAGGAGGGAAATTTACTGATGTGGGTGTAGTGAGATTTTTTTTTTTTGGTTTCTTTAAAAACATAGAAACGTTATGACGGGAATATGTTTTTTTTTATTTGGCTAACAGGATATCCAATTTCTCCTTGTCTCTTTGCATACAACCACTTGACAGGCATCAGCAACCGCAGCCAGCAGCAACAGTAGCAGAGGCAGCAGCAAGAGGAGGAGAAGCATCAGCTGCTGCAGCCCCTTCAGGGCTTTAGCATTTATAAACCCTCTCAAGAGTCCCCAGAGTTTCAAATGTCAAACACTTGCAGAAACTATCTGCAGCTGGCAGAATCACACCTCTGCTAGAGCACAAGGCAACCCATAGTCAGCTGCTGTGGACAGTCTAAAGCAGCCCCACATCCCACACCAAGCATTAAAACAAAGACATATTCACATACCACTTTCTATGTGACTGCTAAACTGTAACTGACTCTGCTGGACACTGCATCCAGCCACAGAACTCACCTTTCATGCTCCAAGTGAAAAAATTCTGCCATATGTGGCCAGGAAGTGAATTTCAGAAAAACCTGAAATCGCAGTTTTCAGCATCTTCCCCAGACCATGGTAAGGGACAAGGGTCACTCCAGCTGGAGTTCTCATCTAGGGTAGCAGGGCCCACAAGTGCCCGCCATGTCTGTCTAACTGTGTGACACTTTCTCTAATGAAGGCTTTTCCACCCCTCGGAGGCAGATTTTTATACTGTGACTACTGGCAGACGGCTCATCTCTTGCACTACTGGCTCATACCAACATCTTTGCCTTTGCTTTTGAGTTTAGTTTTTAACTAAATGAATGGCCCTGAGAGGAGGGGTTGTATATTCCTATAGCTCTCCGTGTATGCTTGAGCACAAAGACACCAAGATGCCATGTTTTGCATTGGTTTTGGTGTCATTGTGGGCAGGAGATTGCTGAAGTCTATGGGGTTCCTCCTTTGAAGATAGCTATAATCCAGGATATGGTGGGATTTGAGTGAGAGCGATGTGGGAAGGGAGGAGTCAGTCTGTACTAACTGATAAACAAGACAGAGCCCTGCAAAACCCACACCCTTCCACACCTAAACAACTCAACTTAGGGTTCCATGGAAAAAACAATTTTTCTTTTATGAATGGATAACAATGAGTGTGCGCATTTCCTAGGGGCGGGTGGTGTGGAGCTCTCCAGTGGCTCCTGCCCTCGAAAGCTCAGGAGCGCCTGTGCCTGCACCACGCTCTTCTCCTGGGCTTGGTCCTCTTCTCCTCCTAAAAGATGCTTTCTGTTTGGAAAAAGGAGATTTTCCTGTCATTTCGGTGCCCCGCACTCCATGGCTTCTGGACAAGGCTGAGAACAAACAGATCATCTTTCTGTCTGTGGCCAGGTGTGAGCAAGAATTTCTGGGTAGACGGGTCCCCACGCATGGCATCAGAGGCTTTACACTCTTTTAGGGGTCGCCATGAGGCTCTCAGGGACAAACAGTGACCAGATGGCCATCTTCCCTGCCTGCCACTTGCCTATCCTTGGCCAGTAGGAACCAGACTGAGGGGCCTCCTGGATTATGGGTCCCTGTGCTGGAAGAAGGTGCCTTCTTGACAGAAACCTGTGAGTTTGGGGTCCTATGTGTCATTCACTGGGGACGATGCTTGGGGCTAGAGAAAGACCCATGGGGAGCTGTGAGTGTCATGACAAAAGGGCTGGTGGAGACATCAGGTCCCTCCAGTGCCCCTGTGGGTCACCTTGAGGCCCTGCACAGGCCAACCATTCATTAAAACAAAGCACATACACAGACCCAGGCCTCCCAGGGAAAGAACTATCCATTGCTCACTGCCCTATGGCTGGCATGCTGTTGTCCAAATAAGCCCCACAAGCACTGATACAAGGGAACAGAGCCCTACAGGCACAATGGAAACTGACCTCGAGTCTAAGAGAGCCTGTGGGTCTGAGAGTTGGTAAAGTGGGTCGTTGGGTAGTTGCTAATTTCATTGCTTTCCTCTGGCTGTTATCAGATACGACCCTCCCCAGGAACAGGCAGGTAGGTCCTGAGAGCCAGGCTGTTGCTCGCTCCTTGCAACATCACTCAGCTCCATCTTGACCAACAGGAGGGAGTGGAAGTTGCACCACATTGAGCATCCAGACATAACACCTCAGGAGATGTGGCTAGGATCTCTGGCCAAACTCTGTGTAAGGTCCTCATCACCGCCAAGCTCAGTTTCAAACCCAGGCTGGGCCTACTTCTGAGCCTGTGCTCTTGCTGAGAACTCACTCCCACTACCAAGCCAATTGCTCTCAGTCCACAGGGAAATGTGAAAGAGATAAAGCCACAGGGGTGGGGTGGGGCAGGGTGGGGCTGGGTGAGGCTCTGCCATGTTCCAGTGAGGAGTGGGAGAACTCAGTCCCAAAAAGAGGTAGGTGATTTTCCAGAGTGAGAAGCAGGCCCAACAGATGTCCTGGTCATGAATGGGACAGGTCATCAAGCATGGGGTTGGGGACTCTGGTGTGGGTGACAGTCACTTTGAGGGTCCTAACTGTTTCTGGAGAAGGGAAAACCAGACTTTGATCTGGCTGAGGATGGAGGGAGCCTCTCACTGACTTGGCCTAGAATGCCTTAATTTGGGCTTGCCGGATCAGATACCCCTGCGAAACTCCAGCTCATCTGAGAGCTGCCTGGAAGGGTCTCGGTTGCAAGTGGCGTTCTTACTTCACCTCAGCCTGGCAGGGGGCCTGCTGATCAAGGGGTACTTGCCTGTCAGTTCCAGGCTGCCTGCAGATCTTCCTATGTTTTCAAGGATTTTGCCCAGAACTAAGTCATTGCTTGGACTCTTCTCTTCTGTAGGGAAAAATATACACTGTGACTAAACCTTGATAGAGAAGCACAACACGGCGCCTTTAGCTTCAGAAGCCACAAGCTCAGCTCGCTGGCAGAGCCCTTGCCTCTCGTTAATGAAGCCCTAAGTTTGTTCCATGAGAACACAGAAACAACAAATCTCCAGGACCCTGTGAGAAAAGTGAGAAAAAGTGCCTCTATAGAAGAGCTTGGATGCTGACCCTGAAATCTACAGTGTGACTTCCTGGAAACAGGGTCTTTGCAGATACATTGGTCAGGATGAGGGCCTAGTGCATCCCTTTAATACCCTTCCCTATGCTGTGGTGATCCCCAGCCATAAAATCACTTCATTGCCACTTCCTACCTGTAATTTTGCTACTGCCTTATGAATCATAATGTAAATATCTGTGACCCCAAAGGGGTCATGACTCACAGGTTGAGAACCACTGGATTAGAGGAAAAATTTGGCCCTACTCCACTATGACCACGTCCTTATAAAACTGCAAAATTGCCAGGCTCAGTGGCACATGCCAGTAATCCCAGCACTCTGGGAGGCAGAGGCAGGCGGATCTCTGTGAGTTCAAGGCCAGCCTGGTTTACAAAGTGAGTCCAGGACAGCCAAGGCTACACAAGGAAACCCTGTCTCAAAAAACAAACAAACAAACAAAAACAATAAACAAACAAACAATACTGAAAAATTTGGACACAGACACACATGGAGAATGTTGAGTGAAGACAGAGAAAACGTATCAGAAAACCAAGGATGGCCTCCAGGACAACCAGCCCACCCATCCTTATGTCTCTCTCAGAAGTGGAGGAGAACAAATTTCTGTGAATGAAGCCACACAGTATGTGGACATTTGTTAGGACTTCCCCAGGACACAGAAATGACAGATGAGCTGGCCATGTTTCAGATGATAAGTCTAATGTTTGATTAAGATGTGGAGCACATAGCCAGCTGAGGTGGCATACCCCTGTAATCCCAGCATTCAGGGAGGCAGAGGTAGGCAGATCTCTGTGAGTTCAAGGCCAGCCTGGTCTATAGAGTGAGTCCAGGACAGCCAAGGGTACACAGAGAAGCCCTGCCTGGAAAAAAATGAAAAACGAAGAAAGATGTGAAGCACAGAACAAGCTCCAAGAGCCCATTGGGCTCCAGTGTGGACAGGACAGTTTGGTCCCTCCAAGTTGGTGGCTGCCACAACGTCAGTGCTGTGACAGAGGCTGTGACCATTTGTAGGGGGCTCTACAAGATGGCTTCCCAGGCCTTGTGGATACCCTGGATGTCAGTGGCTCAAGAGTTAACTGAGTGTACTCCACACTCAATTCACAGTAGGGTTCAATTCACAGTAGGAAATTCATGCTGTGACCAAATCCACTCTTCTGCCATTGAAACAAACACTCAGTTTGCACATTTTTTTTAAATGTTGGAGTCAACTTAGTAGGTTTTATGAGCTGTTCCTGGGTAGAATCAGTTTGGAAAGTGGCCGGTGGAGCTGAGACAAGCCAACTGCCCTGAGTCTCAGGGCTGGGTTTCCTTGTCTGAGCACTTCTGTTCCAGGCTATGCTGTAGTTGCTTTCAGTGAACGTGGAGGAAAGCTTTTCCTTGTCTGTGTTCAGTCTACCTGCTGGGATCTCATCTTCTGCCAGCGTGCTGTGTCCTGGCTGTTTCTACAAGGCTGTGGGCACCTATGGCACAAGGAGGACACACAGGTATGGAACAGGGTGGAGCTGTTGCTCCTTCATGCCAATGAGTCTAGGGACCTTTCTTTGCTCGTCATGTTCTTACAGAAGTGTCTCTGCCTGGCCTTTAGCAAGTGTCCCCTGGTGCACCACATGCCCCAGTGTGAACGTTCGTTCATTCATTCAGCCTGTGCACCATACCCATGCTGTGTCGGGACTCAGGCAGCAGAGAGCAGCTTCCAGCCCATAGGAGGTTATTTCCACAATGGCCATGCACATGCACACCCTGGCATGGCAGGCACTGACAGGGATCATGGACAGAACCCTTCCTATACCAAAGAATCCAGTGGCCCTGAACTCCACCTGACAGCTCTTGTTTAATTTTTAGGAGCAAGCCAAATTAGGAGCTGCCTTACTGCTTCCATTTAGCTTTTTCTAAAAAAGAATTACAAGTTGTGACTCAAGCTGTGGGAGGCAGGGGGGCAACAGTGATCGCCAATGCTAGGCCAAGGAAGGCTCCAGACAGAGCTGATGGCTCTGCCTTTTTGACCCTTTCCCATGAAGGAGGGGTGGACTACAAGGGCAATTTCCTTTCAATTTTAGCTCCCTCCCACCCTGAATATCACTGAGGATGTATCAGCCCTGTAGGCTTTTGTCATTCCATTCTTACTTGAAAAAAACAAAAATGGTAGTTCCTTAGGCCATCCCCAGCACTCTGGCCTCCCATCATCCTACATGTACCACAAAACTTCTCTGGACTAAGGGGGAGGAAAGCCATGGCTTAGGAGGCGGAAAGTCTTGTTTTAGACCCTTGGTTTCTTCAGGAGAGTGGTTCCTGGGTACCCATTGGTACCCAGGCCCAAAGATGCTCACATGGTGCTGTGTCTAACCTGGAGATTCTCTCCAGACTTGGAAGCACATCTTGATGGTTCCTAAGCCCTGATACATTGTGTTATGCAGATACTTTGCTGAGCTGATGAGGCAACCATGACAGGAAAAGGGCCCGTGTGTGTCCGGTACAGACAACATTCTTCTGGGGGGATATTTTTGATCCGCAGCTTGTTGAAGCCTCTTATGTGGAGCCCAAGGCCCAAAGATGAGAACATTATTAGTAACAACACAGTGACAGAGACCCGAGGGGGAGATCTTGCCTAGCCACACTGCCACAGGGGCCGTCAGGAGGGCAACTTTGTGTTGTTGCTTTAATTGGGGGAATCCTTGTTAGGATACGTCCCCCACGGCCGTCATGGTTGTGTTCATCTCTGCTTCTGTGTATCACTCTCTCATTCCTCCTCTTCCACTGGTAAAGCTTCCCTGTGCCTGAGCCTCCTCATCAGGTCACGCTGAGAGGCCAGGCTTCAGCCGGGCTGTCGTGCTAAGTCAGGCACCATGCTTCGCTCATTTCTCCCTACCTCGACATTTTGTTTTCAATTCTTTTCTCATGTATGAATAATTTTAAACATTTTAGTACAAATGTTTAAGGCTCTAAGTTTTCACATAAGCTCTGATTTGTCTCCCACAAATTTCAGCATGTGTTTTTGTTTTTATTCAATTAAAAATATTTCCAAACTCCTGTTTTGACTTCTTTGCACAGTGGGTCATTGAGAAGCATGCTGTGTAAATTAGCAAATATTTAGACAATTTGCCCATGTCTCTTTACATCGTTGATTTCTCATTTACTTCTGTTGTGGCCAGAGAATGTTTTTGGTATGCTTTTAATTATTCTAAATTGTTTGCCGCTGGTTTCGTGGCTGAACCGCCACGTGTGCTGGTGTCCCGCACACAGCTGTGAACCACGAGATTCTTAAAGTCAGAGGAAAATTCAGATTCAAGGATTATTCCTCTCCCTTCCGCTCCCCCTCTCCCCACTTCTTCCTCTTTCTCCTCTTCTTGGTCATTTTCTTCTTCCTCCTCTTCCTTTTCCCCTGAATTTTCTTTCTTTTTATACATTTTTTTTTTTTATGATTCCATTTAATCTCCTCTGCTGTCTTGTCACACACACCTTGAACAGTTGGTGCTGGGGTTAGCTTTTGAGGCACAGCAGTGACTCATCACGACCTGCCTTCACGCAGTGATGTCATCCCTGTCGGGACCCTAACGTGGCTGCTGCTGCTCCCCTGTGCTGCTGGGGACATGCATTTGTTGCTTTTATGCATTCCCCCTCCTTCCCTCCCACTTCCTTCCCCTTCCCTTCCTTCTCTTTTTTCCTATTTTTCCTCCTCACTTTGGCGACTGAGTGATATATTAAAGTGCTTGTAAGCAACAGGAACCTTGTGTCTTTCCATCGGTGAGTAAAAGCTTACAGATTTGTCTTCCTAACAAACTCGGCTCAGAACTGGATCACTTGGCCCTTTCTTTTCTTATTGCCTCCCAGTTCGGAATCCTCGCATCTTTTACTAGTCAGCTCTTTTACTAGTCAGCTTTCTTTTAGACCTGCAGCTGGGCTCAACACAGTTCAGTTTTGGCACACTCTTCTTTGCAGTTTTGGCACGTTTTGGCACAAAATAGGCTTAGTCTGTCTACCATAGCCACTCTGTGCTTTCTCCGGCATAACAAAGAATCGTTGCCCTTCTTGTACTCCATCACTTTGTGGAGTTAGTGCTTGCCACATTTCTTGCAGAATGTCTGGTGCTTCTTAGAAACATTCATGGGAGTCAGCACAGAAAGAGGCAAGGCCAGCAACAGCCACTTATCTACTTCTGACACATTTTGAAATGTGCGCCTGGATTTCAGTCTCCATTTCAACATTTCTAATCCCACAGACCTGCAAATGATGCTTATTTTGGCTCGTTTTCCTGAAAAACTTTGAAAGGTGCTGTTACTGGGAATGAGAGTCAGACTTTTTTTTTTTTTTTTTTGCTTCAGTGACACTGGTCTGTTGTCGTCTAGAGTGAATGATCTCTGAGGAGTTTGATGTATTCACACAGACCACAGCAAACCCACACAGTCTGCGTGTGACAGCAAAACAGAGTGATAACCATTGTCATTTATATCACTGGTGGAAATGGCTTGTTCATTAGCCCTTAAAATAGTTTCCTTGGAAGGTGAGACCTAAGTACCTCTGTGTGCTTAGATGTTGAGGGTTAAAAGAGAGACCTGGATACACCAGTTTTGCATTTGTTCTTCTGTCGACAGGGATGCTAGTAGTTGAGCAGTTGTGAGTCGTGGTTTTGTGGGTACCGGCGGGCACAAACGCCCTCCAGTTCCTTTGGGTGCGTGCACAGAGGACAGTTGTGGCACCATATGACAACGGCACGTTTATCTTTGGTATTCTGAGGAAGGGCTTTACTGTCTTCCCACTGCTCACAGACAAGGCTCACAGCTTCATCGCTCTACAGCTTCCCCCACATTGGCTGTTATTGTCTGCCATTTTGGTGACAAAGATGATCCCTGTTGAAGTTTAAATCCTATTTCTTTAGTGAATACACTTGTAAGAGTCCCACACCTGTAACAGGTTAATAGCTAGAACCAACTTCATCGTACAGAACACAGTCGCGATCACAAACTCCAGTTGTAAGTTCTGCTCCATCATAAAAGCACAGACACATGCTGGCAGGCTTTCATGAGCTCTCGGGACTTTCTGAAGTGGCTCGGTAGCTGGAAGAGCCCCCCAGGTCTGAACTAACAACTTAATTCTGCTCTCTGAAGCATAGGTAGTAGCATGCCCATAAAATTCCACTTCCAAGTTCTTCATGATCGTGAACTTCAGAAAATGTCCTAAGGTATGATGTTCATTGTCCAGCAGACACCACATGCTGTCCGTCCATTCCAGCTGCCTGGACCTTTTTTAGAGCTGTGTTTCTCTCACTTCAGCCACTGAGGTCTTCAAGCCCCATGTTTTTCTTTCCATCTCCAGCTCCTTGGCCATCAGAGTAGCTTCCATATCCTCTGGCAGTGCTAGCTAAAAGGAGCCTAGTTCCATCGCCACCCCCACACAGGTCTGATTTGCATGATCTAATAACTGGACTTTGCTTGGGGCTGCTTCTACTGTGTATTTTTCCCCCTTTGGAGGACTGTATATTCAAAGTCCTTCGCTGATCTTAGATTGGCTGCTTGCTATGCTAAGTTTCAGTTCTCTGAATATTCTAGAAATTACCTGTTTTATGGGGTATATGACCCATAGGTTATTCAGCCCTAAAAGGAAAAAAGATATACTCTGGTGTAACACAGATCACTGTGGGAACATTGTGGAAAGTGGAATAAGTAGATGGCAGAAAGTCAAAATCTGTATGAGTCCACTTATCCGGACACCCTTATAGAAACGGAAAGTGGAATGGGGAGTGTGTGTGGGGTGTAGGGGAGCTAGGGAGTTCCTATTTAATGGGTATAAGATGAAAAGAACTGTGGAGAGAGTAGTGGTGAGTCTGCTCCATAAATTTATGTAATACCGTGGAACTGAACAGGCAAAATGATTATGATGGCAGATTTCATTATATGTGTATTTTTAATGAACAAAAAGGCAAGTGAATTAAAATGTTGAATGAACAAAAATGTATGAGACAAACTAGGACAATGGGAAAGTAGAGGGAGCAGTCCTTATGTCAGAGGAAGCAAAATGCAGTCCCTACGGCTTTAAACACAAAGCAAGATCTTTCTAGCACTAAGATCTGGAAGTCATAATGAATAGAAACCATCCACAAAGATCTATGTGGAACATAACAGATACCACATATAGGAAGCAAAATCTATGAAGGTTCATCGAGACATGTGCAGAAGATGTTTTTGTATGAGGATAATATGGCAAGCAAAAGCAAGAGACAATTCAATGCATAAAAATGTGAGAGCAGAGACCAAAATAGTGTGATCGATAAAGTAGAACTCACAAACATGCCTTGAGTTCCTGAGGCCTGGTGACATTAGGGTACATGTCTTCTTTATAGCTGTTCATGGGATAGTCCTGAAACTGATCATGTGCTGATGGCTATGGTAGAATTTATACAATAGTACTCTTACAAACGATGCTTTCTAAACATGACGTAATGAAACTGTAAGTTAGTTTTTAAAGCAACATTTGACATTTTTATTGGAAAGCCAGTTTTAGTTAAAAGAGATTTACAAACTAAAGCAGTGGAACTTCTGAGAAATAGTGATTAAGTATAAATCAGAATCTGTGGAACTCATTAAACAGGGAATGGGATTAAACAACTGTTGGTGATAAAGGAAGCAGTCCTGAGCTGTCCTCCAGCAGGGCCCACCGATGTAGTGGGTTTCACAGCCCACTGTTCAAGTGAAGACCCTGCAGGAGAGCCAACCTGACCTGGCACAGCATCTCACACTCAGGAGAACGTCAGAAAAAGACCTTTTGGCCCTAATACCAACCCACAGGGAGCAGAGGACACCTCCAGCCTCTCCTGACTTAATCACTTCCTGAGCACTTTAAACACCTCCACCGAGAGAAGAAGGGGGTGTGGAGTCTTAAAAGAAACACTCAGCCAATGAGATGGCACCTAATGCCCAAATCCAGAGCAGAAATAAAAACGGCATTTAAGCAGACACAAAAATGCAAGAACAGTTAGGGAAACAAAGGGGGAAGGAGAGGGCAGCGTGAAGCGAGAACAGACCTTAGTGAAACTGTGGGGTCAACACGTTGTCACGGTGCACAAGCCTGAGGAAGATGACCACACGTCTGCAGCTGTGGTGCATTGGGTCTGCAAGTCATGGGGACAAGATGATCTTTGCGTAAGTCATGCTACAATGCGTAGGTAGCCATAGTAAAGAGATGGAATGAAGAGCATGTTACTCAAGAGATAAATTCCAAAGCAGTTAGAGACCACGCGGGACCAATGAAGTTACATAAGTTTAGCAGAGGAAAACAGCGATTAATCTTCAGTGCTGGCTCCATCTAATGCTATATTAAAAACAACAAAAGATTATTTATTATAACCACACAAAAATGGTGGGGATTTTTGCATTAAAAAATCATGAATGTTATCAAAAGTAAACTGATTGAGGCTGAAGAGATGGCTTAGGAGTTAAGCTGCTCTCGCAGAGAACCCAGGTTCAACTCCTAGCACCAACATCATAGCTCATGGTCACCTGTAACTCCAGTTCCAGGGGATCTCATCCCCTCTTCTGAACAACATGGGCTCCCACACACATGTGGCATAGATAAACTCATGCAGGCAAAACACATACATAGAAATAAAATAAATCTTAAAAATAAAGTCAACTGACGAATTTGGAAAAAAAAATTACAAGTATCACAGACTTGTTTTGCTTACATGCCAAACTCAAAAAGCTAACAAAAATGAGACAATAATAGGAACAGATTTATAAAAACAATAGAATGGCCTGTAAATATAAAACAGTCATTTGTAACTAGAGAATTGCAAATTAAAGCAACCTTGAAACAGCACTCCTCCCCCATGAAAATCTGGGGAAACCCCTGCCACAGGGGAGGCTCCAGGGAAATGGCTGCTTCACACGTGTGCTGTCTTCCCAATGTATTGCTCCCGTGTGTCAGGGGAGAACAGTTAATATGGACTCTGCCCTCACCTGAAGAGATGTGTGGCTCAAGCTTAGTCTGAGAACTGTGGTCATGGAGGTCCTCAATCGTACTTTTGTCTTTAATGAAGAACATTAAAAAAATGGGGGACATTTTCTAAATGATACGCTGGTAAACACTGAAGGTTTTTTTTTCTTTTTTCTTTTTTTTTTTTAAGATGTTGGTTGGCAGGCTACCACTATTTCTGAGTTTTATCTGAGAATGAGGTTAAGAAGTTGCCATGTGAAGGCTGTGCATTCCTTCCCTTCATCTTTTGACTCCTCTATCTCTCGCTAAGAGCTGAGCCCATGAATACATTTGCAATATATAAAAATCCCTATGCAATCAAGCCACTCAGCATAGTCATATCTGCTTGCAAACACTGAGACTGAAAAGCCCCTACGCAGGCCTGTGACTGTGTGAACTATGGGGAGGAAGGCAGAGAGAGGAAAATGACAGAAAGGTAGGTGTGTGTGTGTGTGTGTGTGTGTGTGTGTGTTTTCACGCGCGCATGTGTGTTTGTGTGTGTGTGAGTAGGCGTCCTGCTTGTTGAGCAATGTCATCATACCTGGTTCTTGGTCTTTTAGGGGGACTAATCTGGGAAAAGGAGCTTATCGAAAAGTTAGGCAGTGTTGGAGGTTGGTCTGATGCATGTTATTGGCCCTCAAGATCTGGTTACTGACCACCGGATACACCCAATCCTTGTTTGTGTAAACCTGCCTAAAACATTATATCTGATTGGTTCATTAGACGGCCTATACATGAGCAGGGCAGAATGGGGTAAGCATGGCTAAGGTTCCTGGGCTTTTGAGGATGGAAGAATCACGAGATGAGGACAGATGAGGAAGAAGGAGGAGGCCCCATTGGGTTAGCCTGGAGAAGAAACCACATGGGTACCTGGAGAAAGGACTCCAATAATGGTGTGAAAAGGTCTGGATGAAGAATACAGGCAAGTATTTATAAGATTACAGATGGAAGATAGGATGGTTACGGAGGATGGCATTGGATGGGGGTTAAGAGATGGATGGTGAGAATATTCAGACAACATAGAGAGGAATGTCTGCCCGGCCCAAAGTAAATAAGGCAGTTATAAAATCTAACAGGTGTCTGTGACTTATTGTTTGTGATAGTGGGTTAGATAATACCGCCATGATAATCATAGGGCTAATAATAATAAACATGATACAGCCCTATAGTCATTTATTCATAATTTACTACATCAAGGCAGGGGCAGGACAGCACTAAGAAGCCATCTTGGGATGGACAATGAACTTAGTGATGACTTCCAAGGCCAAGTCCAAGAGGATGAGCTCAGGAATAACTCAACTATACTTAAATCAACTGTGGTTGGCCTTACTGCCCAACATGAGTAACAGTGGAGGGACTGTGAGGAGAAGTGGCGACTTCCGCCTAGCTCTGCACCCTCATTACAAAACGATGCTGGGTAAAAGTGTCTGCTTGGCAGGCACTGTGCCAAACCTTCAGGCAATTTGTACAATCACCTGACAAGCTTGGGGCTGGTAAACGCTCATCTTCAGTAGAATCATGTTTATGTTTATACCGTGAGACTCTTACTTAGAGCTACCCAGGCACCAAGAGTAGTCTGTGGAGAAGCTACGTGGGGAGTGGGTGGTAAATGGCTGGATCCAGGGCCCCACCAGGAGTGTGCTGATGACCTCCTCTGCCTGTGCCAGAGGCCACCATGCTTTGGAGCCTTGCTCTGGTTCTGTGAGCCACATTTCAGCTGCTGCATCATCCTGTATGCTGCACACACTCCTTTCCTAGTCCTAACCCTAATTCAGGGCAAAAAAAACTCTATCAGCCCGGGAACATCACACCTCCTGGAGCCACTGTGCACTGTCCCTGTCAGAAGACAGCTTTTCCTGACTCCCTCAGTCTTCCGCCATGGAGGAGACATGACTTTGCTGGAAGCGTGCAAGCAAGGGCTTTCTTTCCTTCCTGGCTTCCAGTCATGGAGAGAAGACATTTCTGCTCGAGGGAGGAGGGGGACCCTCAGCCTCAGAGAAGGCCTACTTCACTCAGGGGCTGCTGCTGGCAAGTGCATCTGATGCTGGCTCCCTGTTGGCTGCTCAGCTCAGTGCGGGACAGTTAGATACTTACCATTGTTTTCCGGTTTCTCCTTGTTTGTAGATGAGACTTCTAGATTCTCCAGTAACTCATGGTAATTCTCAGAGCCATCCTCTTGGTAATTTTCATCAAGGTCAACAACTTGGATGAGGAAGATAGAAAGAAACCAGAAAGGGTTTTCTTGTTACACACTGTGAACATTTGGGGGTGGGTGGGAGAGGGGTGGATAATCCCTCTTTTACAACAGGGATTTTGGTCTGGAAGGATGGCACTGTGTTCAAGTCCTACTTGAAAAGGTGTGTTGGGGAATTAATACTTAAATTAGATATCACCCAGCTACTTTGAGCCCAGTGGTTTTTGTCTAGGCAGCTATGAACCTTAAAATCTAGCCGCATCCACACATAAAACTCCCAGGAAGTGCTGAGACCTCCTGTGTCTGGGTGTGCTAGCCACAGAGCTTCTTAATCCAGACCTCTCCTTGCCAGTGTCCATCACATCATCTCTGCACAACCCACAGCGTGGAGATGTGCTTTGCAGAGTGCATACTTTGTCTCTGTCCACTGCTTTTCTTGGTCTTGGCATGTCACATACTAAACCTTGGCCTTACCTCAGCCACATGGCCTAACAGAGTGGTAGGCAAGGGCAATGCCACGGTACGTGTTAATGATCTGGTTCGTTCTGTAAGCCTGTGTTCCTGCAGCGGCTGAACCCCACTCACAAGCTGAGCTCCAGTATGAGCATGGATGTGACTCAGCAATCACCCCAAACTGAAGCAAGCCACACTGCCTTGGAGATGACTTTCTCTTTGTCCTCAGACCACAGCTTCTCAGACATATCCACGGTTGTTCAAGTACATGCTCAAATACAGTCATGTAGTCACACCTTGGGTCCCTGGGGCCGAGGGGGGTATACTTGCATTTCTCCTTGCTTGTTACTGTTGATGCTACTGTTGTTACTGTCGTCCGTGGCGCTTCAGACATTGCTGTGTTGTTTGGCTCTAAAATCTCTTGGGCTAGAATTTCATCTTGAGAAAGCATACAAGAACATGTTAGAGCCAGGGAGGGAGGACAAGTGTCCTGTCCACCGTTTGTATTTCAGGCACCCTCTGAATACTGTAGGTGGAAAGCAGAAACCCAAGGAGTTCATGGACTCTCGAGAGAACCTCATCTTGAATGGGCTGGCCACTGCCTCCCTAAATAATTTCAGAAAAATGGATAGCATCTGAACGTCTCTTAAACCTCACCCCTGGATGTTGAACAGCCCCACTGTGTTTTAGTTAGCTTTGTCATCTCTGGGACTCAACACCCGAGGAGCAACTCAAAGGAGGAAGGAGTAATTTTGCTTCCAACTTCAGAGCTTGACCCATGGTGGCACAGAATAGCTCACATCATGGCAGCTGGGAAGCAGAATGAAGACCAGTGAGGAACTTGGGGAAGAGACATCCCTTATCCCACTTCCTCCAATTCACACCTCATCTTCCACAGCACAACTTGATCACCATTTGATTGATCAACAATTTATTCAAATTTGGAATTCACTGGCAGGTTAAAGGAGTCATCACAGCTTCATGACCTAACCGTCTATGGGAATGCTCTCACATACACAACACAGACAGGCACACTTCACTGATCTCCTAGGATTCCCTTGTAGAATGCAACCCTCCAAGACATCATCTTCACTATGCCTGCTTGCAAGAAGCCATTGCTTGAGCTTGTTGATTATCGACATTCCCTCATGGAAAGAGGAAATAGGGAGAGTATGGTTGGAAGCTTCTATGAAACGGTAACTCTTGTATGCTGTATGTCCACAAAGCCAGCATCAGGTGGATGAAGCCAAGGCATTTTGAAAATATGAGCAGTAACCAGGTCCACCTGGACCTGGCAACACTGGCATCTTCAAGCTAGGTGACTGGGTACTGGGAGAACGCCAGAGAACAACTTTCCAGGCAGCCCCATGGTGAGATGTGTGCCCCAGGGACATCATTTTTTCAAAAGAAAAAATATTCAAATAAGTTTACCCTTTCAACCTTGAGCCAACGATGGATCTGGTCAACTGCCACAAGGTCCTAGATGCATTAGAGTGCTTGGTATCCATACTCTTTTTTGATATCCATACTCTTTTAGAAACCATGGCTTCCTTAGCCCCGACTTTACACAGGTTTTTCTGATCAACCTGCAAAATTTTCAATTTCTTTCTGATCTGCTCTCATTCATAGTTTCTACTGTCAACCTGTCTAAAAGCATCCAGCAGTAGCCATGCCATAGCCTAAAAGTGGGACTGATTTAACAATTTCCTCTTTTGGGTTAATTAGTTCATTGCTTTTAATTCAGTTTCCCACAAAGCTGCAAGAAATAAGCAAAAGATAGATAAGCTCTTGGTGAGAACATGACAGATGTCAGAATAATTCCCGATAGGGTCGTCATTTCCATATGAAACTTCATGAGGCTCATGTCTTAGGGTTACTATGGCTGTGATGAAACACCATGACCAAAAGCGACCTGGGAAGGGAAGGGTTTGTTTGGCTCACGCTCCTGTATTGTAGCTCATCGTGGAAGGAAGCCAGGATAGGAATTCACATGGGGCAGGAACCTGGAGGCAGGAGCTGATTCAGAGGACCATGGAAGGGTGCTACTTACCGGCTTGCTCCTCATGGCTTGTTCAGCCTGCTGTCTTACAGAACCCAGGACACCAGCCCATGAACAATACCACCCACAATGGGCTGGGCCCTCCCTCATCAATTACTAATTAAGAAAATGCTCCCAGGATTGAGCACAACCTGATTTTACTGAGACTTTTTTTTTAATTGAGTTCCCTTCTCTCAGATGACTTTAGCTTGTGTCAAGTTGGCATGAAATCAGCCAGCACACCAGGCCTCCACTGTCTACATTCCTATTGCATTCTGGCATTCTGAGCTCCCAATAGAAGCACCCACTTATCCCAGTTTATAGTATCCTAAGCTTTCTCTAGTTCACATCTTCAAACTTTCCCAACTCCCACCACCACACAAAAACTAGTTCCAGAGGCGAAAGAATTCATAATATCAAGTTTAATCATAGCAATCACCCCATATCATGGATACCAACTTTCTGCATTAGGTTTTGTTCCTTGGACAAGTTACCCAACATAAATGACTTAAGTGGGCAAGTTTTCAACCTATAGCTCTTGACACCACTGAGTTTGGTCCTTTGGTGAAGCAACATTTTATGGTAGTTAGGAACATGTGTCAAGAAGAAGCAGATCAGAGAGCAGCATCAAGAAGGGGACAAGGTAGGATACAGCGCTCAAGGACACACAATAATAACCTATTTCCTCTGACTGGTCCCATCTTCCAGAATTCTACTGCCTCTTGAGTCTGTTCAAGTTTGGAATCTGTCTGTGGATTGAATCATCCAGTAGTCAGAGCATCCACGATCCACTTGGCTTTGTAATTCTCTCACAGGCCTAGAGCTGCACTGTACTCATCTCCTAGATACCTCTTCATCTAATTAAGCAGACAAACAAGAGTCGCTATCATAGCTCATGTGTTACGAGCTTGGTTGCCAGGGTGACACTGTTGTGAAGGGATGGAGCCTCTGGGTGAGGTGTAATTGGAGGCCTCTAGGTCACTGGGGTGTGCCCTCTTTTTCCCTGGTGAGCACTGGGTGTTTTGCTTCACAGCACATTATATCCACGACATCATCACAGGGCCCAAAGCATCAAGGCTAACAAATCATTGACTAGAAGCTCCATAAACTGAGCCAAAATAAACCTTTTTCTCTTTATAAGTTTATTACCTCAAATACTCTGTCACAGTGATGCGAATTTGACTAACACATCTTCCAAAACAAAACACAGAATATCTGGCTGTAGAAATAGTCACAATTATTCTTCCTACCCTACTGTCACTCTGTCTCATCTCTGCCCCCAAATAGGAATGAGCACCTTTTCTTATTTTTAACTAAATGTGACCATATTTTATTCACTATGCTTTTCTGATCTCTCCTATTAAGCCTCTAACATAAGTTTTCTGGATGTAAAGTCAAACTCAGAGTCTTAATCCAACTCTTTCTTGGTTAGACATAATCTCTAATGATTTTTTTTTATACATCTCTGACATTCAATGGTCCTTTTGTAAAAGTGGGGACTTCTTTTTGTCTGTTTATACTGTGGCTTTAAAAGGCACCCTGCATGGCGTGGGACTACAGTAGGGGTAAAATAAGCAGCATCTTGAAATAGTCTCTCTTTCTGTCGCACAATGCTTTTCTGGACCAGGGACAGTGCTGGGCAGCTACCTGGAGCCATGAGTGACCTGCCCATGCTAGTGTCAGGAGCTAGTGTCAGGTCCAGACAGTCTATAGTTACGGCCAGGGTCTCTTCCATAGTCTTTGGAATAGGGATAGCATTATACCCACACCCATTCCCCATCTCTGTGGGACAGCAGTGCATAGATCAATGTACTCACACTGTAGGGTAAATTTGACTCTGAGGTTGTCAGTAAAGCTGCAGGCTAGGACGACTGACTCTGGGCTCAAAGCAAGTCAGTTTTCCTAATGTCTGCAACCAGTGACAGGTTGCTTGGGAGAGGCCCCCTGAGAAGCACCTACCCATTTCCCACCGCACACCAGGTTCCATGTGGGGAATCCTTACCAAACACTTCAGGTATGTCTTCATTTGTTGAATTGAGTGAGTCATCAGTAATTGAACCTGGGAGTAGATTGGGAGAAGAGGAAAATCTATAGTTTAACAGCACTCATCTGTTTTCACCCTGTTGTGAGGGGATGACTCCTTTCCCTACTCTAGAGAAAGGGCCCAGTGTGGAGTGCTGGTCTTTCCAGTGTGTGCTGAGGGAAGCCCTCTGGGCCTTGACTTTCTCATATGGAAAGTGGGAAAGGTGTTACCCATGGGGCAGCAGTGTGGGTGGAGCCCACAATTTCCCCAGGCACCCCAGGCATCCTGCCCTCCCTGTCATTGGAGTCACCCTTGTGGAGGGTAAGACTGTCCATGCTCAGGAACAACTCAGCTCCATCATAGGGGCAAAAGAAGGAAGAGGATCACATGCTTCGTCTGTAGGAAGCAGCGCTTTGTCTCCAGTGTGGCTGGTGACACCATCTGAGTGGCCACCAGGCTGGGAAGCTCCAGCCTCGCATCCCACCGGAGCAGCCCAGAGCGCAGCTCAGCACCAAGTGAAGAGAAGCACTTGCCAGCCTCTGACTAAGGCTCCCCACATTGTCAGCCAAGGACTCGCTTGTCCTGCGTGAAGACACCTCATGCGAGTTTCTCTGAGACCCTGGGTGACCCTGCACATTCACTTGTGCTACCTGGGGTTCTGTGAGGGGGAGGACCAGAGACTGGTCCCCTCATTCCTCCTGCAGGAGCAGAGCCCTCCAGGGTGGGCTGGCTGCAGGTAAGGAGTGGAGTCTGATGAGAGAGATGAAGAATTCTGTGGTGCTTGTCTCCAGAGCTCAGAGCTGTCTTATCCGTGATGTCTGCTGGGAATTCTGAGGACCAGTTTTTCCTCCAGTCTCTCCGTCCATCCACCACACACTTCCTCCTTCTGACGTGCCCTCTCTATCAGGGGCTGTGCTGGCTCTTGACCTGGCACATCCCTTAGTTTGAACTCAAGGTTGGCTTCTTCCAGCTCCCAGGTCCTGGGGCCCCCAAAGATGACAAGCAGAGCCACCGACCGTACCTTCCCTTTCTGGGGTACAGAGCTCTGTCTGGGAGAACTAAAGTTGCAGCTAAACCAGTGACAAAGCTGTTCTCAAAGGCTTTAATGACGGACAATCTGCATCCCAATGGCTCATCTGCATGGCTCAGAACAATGGGATATGTAAGGAGGTCTGTGGTGGTGATGACAATTGCTTCCCAGTGTGCTGACCTTGGTAAACCAAACAAACAGTACAGTTTCTCTCTGCATGAGACATTAATGGAGCATTACGAATGGGTACAGCTGCGCAGCGCCAGCACTTTGTTAAAATATTCTTTTCATCTCGTGTCTGTCCCATAATCACAATGGAAGCATTGTGCAAGTCAGCCGTGTGCACATGCGTGGTGTGTATTCTCATGTTGTCCTGCCTGTTAACTCGCATTGTCAGATGTAGCTGCTCTACCGCGCTCTTCCTGTTGCCACCTTCTTCTAAGAGTGGCAGCTTCAGACAGCGCACACCCACAAGGTCAGAGGCACTCGGATATCTTATCACTGTCCACATCAGCACATTCTGGCCTCATGAAGTTCACTGTTGAGTTCTGAGTTCTTAGGTTAATTAAGTGAACACCCTTCTCTATCAGAGGGTCAAATCAACTGCTGTCCTACTCAGTGGCCAGCACCTCCCTGTGAGAGACCCACACACTGTAACAGACACAGCTTCTCTCCTGGCAAGCAGTGGGAGCACCCCAGGATGGGACAAGGCTGCCTGGGTTACCCGCAGGGCAATGTGGGAACTGCTCTTTGATTGGCCCCTCAGCTGAAGAAGATCCTGGGGTCACGCAGAGCTATGACCAGGTCTCAAGCTGGGAGGACCTTGAGAGTCACCCAGATTTCATCCAGGTCTTAAGTGGCTAAACAAACAAACAAACAAACAAACAAAAAACCAAAAAAAAACCACCTCAGGAGCCACCCAGGTCTCAAGCTGGAGAAGATGTTGGATGTTATCAAGACTCAAGATTCCAGCCAGAACTCAAGGGGTGAAAGTAGCCAGCCATAGCAGCAGCAGTAGCAGCAACAAGCTTGTCAACAAATACCTGTTGACCATTCGCTGAGACAATCAAGAGCTGGCTGGGCATGGACACGTGGTGATGGCAGAGACATCAGTGAGGATGTGTCTACTATGCCAGCGTTAAACCCTCCCAGCCCTAGTGCCCACAACACTCTTCTAGTAAGCACTTCAGAACATAAGTAAAAGAAAAGCAGGAGTGTTGACATATTTCACGCCATTCTTGGACCGTGGGGACCACTTACCCTTGTACAAGTATTGAACCAGGCTAGACTGGCTGTGGCCGTTAGTGCTCAGGGCCAGCACAACATGCTCTATGCTGAGGAGAGTCCCATGAACCCTGTTTGTGTGTGTGTGTGTGTGGGGGGGGGTCAGAGATGACTCGATTACCCCAGGGGGTGGGGATAGTGACCCTAGTTGGGCTCATTTTGTGCGCCCTGGTTCTTGGTTATCTCTGAGGAAGGCTGAAAGGGAGGAAGGGAGTGTGCTCAGGAGTGTGTTAGAACGAAAGAGACCTGACTTCCTGCTTGTGGTCTGGCTCCAGCTGACCTGAAAGGCACTCTGAGTCAGTGAGTGCTCCTCTGTACGGACTGGGTATCTTGAGGTAGGATAGAAAGACAGCAAATGAAGGGAACATGAGAAGAGGAAAGAGCCTCTCGCCCCTGGAGCTGGTTTAAGAATCACAAAAATGGCTCATCCAGTTCCCTGAAAAGAACAAAACTCCGTTTTCAGAGAGAGACCTCAGGTGTGTGAAGACAGCTTAAGGCTGAAATGTCTGTGATCTTTTGAGTTCAACCTCATTACTCTCCTTTCTCAGCAAACTGCACTTTTGAATGAATCTCACAAACAAGACAATTCATGTTTATAGTCAAAACCTATACCTAGCTGTCTAGAGAACTACTGGCGGAAATTCCTTAGCCTTTTTGACCCCCACTTCCTCCCTTTCTGAAGCATCTCTCTCTCAACACTCAGTTCTGTGGCCTGTGATGCTCTGTGAATATCTGAGGCTCTGGGTGTTGAGAGAAAGAAAGATGCTACTTAAAGACAATTTCCAACCAGCTGAATGCTACCACAGTTGATAAGGTTTTAAAGAACTTGTAAATAATCTAAACGATTGAGACATGCGCTGTTAAGCACAAGCTTACATTTACACTCTGGCCTTCTTATATTTTGCATACAGGGAGACTAAATACATTTGGGTCTGTTAATAAGCATGCTGTTTCTCCACATTAAAAATTATGTGTGATGGGGCCGGGGAAATGGGACAGTTGGTAAGTGGGAGGCCTTGAGTTCAGATCCCCTGAGAACCCACAGAGAAGGCCAGGCATGGCAGCATGTATTCTAACCCCAGCAATGGAGAGATGGCAGACTCCTCAGAGCCTGGGAGCCAGCTTGGCTATATGACAGAGTTCCAGGGTAATGATAGATTCCATCTCACACAAGAGGCGGATGGCGCCTGAGGAACAGCGCTTGAGGCTGTCCTCTGACTGCCACACGACTGTGCACGCATGTGCATGCACACACCTCCTGCACAGTTGCATGCACACGCCCACTCCCACTAAAATGGCTCAATCACGGCTCTCAGCTTTGTAAGATGGAGAGTCAAGAAGCTTGCCACCAAGTGCCAGCATGTGGCCAAGATTCAGAGCTTCTAGTTTTCCTCCATTTGGATTACTACTTATGTGTGTGATTAAACCTCCTGGGACTCTTGGGAGGAGGGCCTGACTTAGCAGGCCGGCTTCAGTGAAAGTGGTCTGTGCTTGATAAGGGAAGCTGAGGGACATGAAGGATGAACCTTTGTTAAGGAAAGAAGAAAGTCATTTTGTCATAAATAGTTTAAAAGTTATTTAATAAAGAAAAGAAAAAAAAATAAGGAACAAAAAGCCTAAATGGGTAGGGTAAGGTGTGAAGAGTCTATGAGAAAAAAGAGAAATCTAATCTCCATGGCCGGGCCGGGTAAATGGATGGCCATTGTCAGGTTTTGAAATGAGCTCCGGTATCAGGCGTGCGGCCATGTGGAACGCCTCTGCTTCTCTCTCTGCTGAAAGGACACAGCTCCTTGGACTATTGGCCTCCTCTTAATAAGAGATTATAAATGTTTTCTTTACCTGTTGAGTAACCTTCCTTGTAGACAAAGGTTCTCTTCTTCCCCAAATAATTTCCTGTGCTTCGTGTTGCCTTTTCAAACTTTTTATTACTTAAGAAAGTGGAGGAGCCCCTTGGTATTGAGAATGAAGGCTGGTTATTTTTTTTCCTTTAACAACTATGTTGCTTCCTCTAGTTTCCTTGGAAATCTTGTCGTTTTGGTTAACTAGGTAACTAAGTACCGTTTCATAGTAACCTGTGATTTCAGTCAAGTCTTCAAAGCCCCTGACAACTTTTTGACACCGCTGAATTAAATTCTAAATGCAGTCTTTCTGACCTCAAGCTAACTTTGAAATTTCCCAGAGGCCCCTGGAAAGTCTCCAGGGATTTGTTCTGTAATCGTGTGAAAGACAGAGCTTAAGCTAATTAGCTTACTTGTTACGTGAAATCACAAGGGGAAGTTTCCTGGAGTAAGCTTCGTTGACTCTTTTTTTGTAGCACACCTTTGTGAAGGGGTGTCAAGTGTCAGGAGTTGCATGAGATTTCCAGAGATTGGTCTTGTCTTTTCTCTCCACACTGGGTCCCTGGATGGTGTGGTCAGCCATCTTTGCACTGACTAACTAATGTGAGACACTGTAGGTTGTGAGACTGACCACTTCTCCCCGCTCACCCACAGAATGGTGGCCTTGAGGCAGGTCTTAGAGCTTGAGTTCTTTGCTTTGCAGCCAGTTTCTGTTTCGCTCAGATGCTTTTCTGAAAGCAGGCTCACTCAGCTATAGCCCAAGCTCTCTTCAAGGAGTCTCAGAACACTCTGACCAAGAGACTAGAGTAAGACTGTAGATGGCTCCAAGAATACCTGGTTCAGGAGTTTTTCCATAGAGAGAAAGATGCAGGTGGGTCCCTGAAGTGTGGCCAGGTGGCTGGTGGATCAAGGGTGGCTATGGTTTCAGAGTGTTTGAAGCATTGTTAGTGCTTTAGCCCTTGTTCTGCGCTTGGCTACCCACTAACTCAGAGAAGCTGTGAAATTCCCCTTTCAGTTGTTTTTGGAGATAGCTTCAGTCTGTAGCCTGGCTGTTCTAGAGCTCACTGTGTTGACCAGGCTGGCCTCGAACTCACAGAGAGCCACTTACCTCTGCCTCTTCAGGTCTGTGATGAAGGAAGTGCACCACCATGCCCAGCCTGAAATTACACTTTTTAAAGTGTATTTATTTTTAAATCTATTTGTTTGTGTGTGATTGTATGTTACTCCATCATGTCTAGGTGGTTGTAAGCCACCCAACATGAGTGCTGGGAACTGAATTTCGCTTTTCTGAGAGCAGCCCCTGCCCCTAATAATTCCACTTTTACAAATTAAAAAAGAAACATTTAACTTCTCCCCACCTGATCCATCTAGAATCTATTAACATTTCTTTTACAGCCATGTAGGTATTTGCATAATTTCAATAAGTTGTTACTCTAATTTTTAAATGACGTTTATTTCATATGTGTGGGGTATGGAGGGGTTCTGCCTGGCAGGTATGTCTATGAACCACTTGCATGCCTAACGCCAATGGAAGCTTGTAAGAGGGTCTCAGAGCCCCTGAGACTGGGCTTACAGTCAGTTGTGAGCTGCCAGGTAGGTGCTGGGAATTGAACCCAGGTCTTCTGGAAGGGCAGCCAGTGCTCAACTCCTGAGCCATCTCTCCAAGCCCACGATGCTATTTTTGTTGGGCCAGCCAGATAGCTCAGAGGATAAAGTGCTTGCTGTGGAAACATGAAGGCCTGAGTTCAGATCCCTAGGACCCACATAAAAATCAGGGTGTGGTGGCATATGCCTGCACTCCTAGTGCTGATCTCTGGGTAAACGTCATCTTCCTTTCTTCCTTCTCTCTTTCTCTCTTTCTTTTCCTCCCTCCCTCCCTCCCTCCCTCCCTCCCTCCCTCCCTTCTTTCCTTCCTTCCTTCCTTCCTTCCTTCCTTCCTTCCTTCCTTCCTTCCTTCCTTCCTTCCTTCCTTCCTTTCTTCCTTCCTTCGTCATTGTCCATGAATCTGGACTGTGTCGTTTTTCTAGTCTGCCATGAGCAGTCTTTCTCTCCAATTGTCTGTGTTTTCTTTCTCTCCTGACCGGGCCCCAGCAGCTGGCTAAGGACCATCTGAAGAAACTCAGGACACAGGTGAGATCACAGGCTGCCGTACCCCATTTATGGCTTTTTTTTTTAAAAAAAATCATTTTTAAACTTATGTGTGTGGAAATGGGAAATGTTTGTCTTTGTTTCTCTTTTCCTTTTTCATAGAAATTGTCCTAGATACACTCCTGACTATCCAACAGCAAATCCCAGAAGGGAAAAATCACAAAACTACCACACTGCTTAAAAGGCAAAGGATGAGGGGGATGACTCCGTGGCCTGCTTCTGGCCAGGTCTATCTAGAGGACCCAGGCTCTGTTTTAGCCTCCCCAGCTGCACCAAAGAGTCATGGCTCTGGAAGTCCTCAACAATATCAGATCACCTGAGGTCAGGCAATCCTGACCTCGTGGCCCCTCCCCCTTTCTCACTGTGCCCACAGCAGAGAACCCTTAAGTAATCCAGCAAAGAATTGCTCCACCTCCTAGCACCTACCATCCATCACTCTGCCTGCTCTTAGACTGTGGATCTTCCTTGTCCTTCCTGGGACATGAACCTCCCTCTGTCTATGAACCTGGTGGCATCCACCCTAACTAATGCAGACCTAGCTGGCCTAAAACTCACAGAGATCTGCATCTTTTGCCTCTGCCTCTCCTGCCTCTCCTGCCTCTCCTGCCTCTGCCTCCTAGAGATGAAAGGGGTATACACCTCTGCCTCCTAGAGATGAAAGGGGTATACAACCCCCGCCGGCTACCTGGCCATCACTAACAAGCACCAGGAATACTGTATCTTTCACTGGTGTTAGGTACAACAAAGGATTTAGTTAACTTTGTTAGTATGACAAGGATGAGCATATAAAAATATGTTTTATCCACTTCACAAACAGTAGTAAGCCACTGGGTCAGTGCTAATTGTTCCCCCCAAAAGAAGGACATATGTGCACTAGCATTTGGTGTATGTATATAAATTAATGTGTGCATGTGTTCCTGTGTATATGTAGGTGTCTACATATGTATGTTGTGGTGCATGCATATATATGTGTGTGGAAAAACAAGTTGGGAAATGTACAGTTATTAAAACTGAGGCTGGACACATGGAAGTTTGTGACATTATTCCTCTGCCTTGGGACAAATTAGAACATTTCCATTAAGTTAATAGGATGATTATTTGGGTAATGTATGTAGCTGTGCCACAGCATTCCTGTTTGAAAGGCATTCAAAGATGGAAAACCCTTCAAATCTCTCCATTCCCCAAATTCCAATGAAAGACAAAGGCCCAAACAAGAAGGCTACTCCCACACCTGCCAGCCTCCACGGGACCCTACCTAAAGTTACGTTGAATGCCTTCAGCTCGGTCCCTGGACAGCAGCACAGCAGGACAGATAAGAAGACAGGTAAGAAGGTCTCCGCTCCCCCAGTCGCTGCCATGGTCCCTCCAGTTAGAGGAGGAGGCCCTTCCCTGGAAGGTCTTCGGCTTCCCCAGCCTTGGTCTCTTGGATACGTGGAATGCCAGGGACCTGTGACATCACCACAGGGCAGTGACCTTCGTTCACTGTGACACTGACTTCCCCATTAGAGTGTATGTGTTATGTCGTGGACCTATGCCCACATGACTAGGAAGGGAGCTGGGGTCCTGTCCTCTGTGGGGCCCATGTCCCTATCTGGTGCTGTTGTCACTCACACTCCTAAGTCCTCCTTGTGGGCTCTCCCTGTGGGTGTGTTTTCAGAAGCCTTATCTTTTACTTGTGGTCTCCCGGGAGCCTACACATGGGCCCAGCTCAGCTGCTGGGATGGAGAGGCAGGAAGTAGTCAGAAGAGGCCAACAGTGTCTTCCAGATTTAGTGGGGACCCTAGAACAGCTGGCCACCAATCACTATCCACTCTTCACCATCAGTGGAAGGGGTTGACAGGATGTGAGGCTTTTTTGGTAGATGTGGTGAAAACTCAACAATCTCAGAATGAGAAGTCTAGTCTGGCTTTGTCAGTGTAAGTAAAGACACAGAGAAGTAAGGGCTTAACAGGAGTCATAATTCAAGTCCTATGAGCTAAGAAAGGGTCTGAAGAGGTTCCGGGAATGTGGCTACATCTCTCCAGGCTTGTGACTCAGTTGAACGACCAAAGACAAACACAGACATGGCCAGAGGACACGCATGGTCAGTGGTACAGCTGAGCCCTGCCACCTGTACAACTGTCTAGGAAGTCAAATGCCAGATGCTCTTGTGGCTGCCTTTATGCTGACCCTGCAGGACTCAGGACCAGTGCTCCAGGAGCCTGGCTCAGTTCACTCCGGAAGTCATTCTGTATGGTCAACCCAAACCTGGTCCTCTAAAGCAGCTGGCGTGTGCTGTAACTGGGTTAGCTCTGCAGGGCTGAGCTATCCAGTGGTCCAGCGTGGCTTCATGGGGCTGACGTGCCGTGGCCTGGTCCCTGTCCTGTACTGGTTCACTGAGCTTGGTCACTGCTGGGGATGAGCACTGGAGTCAAGCCTTCCTGTGCCATGCTTGCTAACCCACAAGCCAGACAAGTCATCGGCTCCTCCCTAGAGAGGATGTGCTCGGGCCACAGAGCTCTTGCTGCCTGATGGCAGAGGTGTCGAGTGTACCTGGGAGGAGGCAGCCTGGCTTTCAGTTGCTTTTGGGGATTCAAATCCAAAGACTAGTCCTCCAAAATTTCCTTTGATCTTTAGCAAGAATTTTATACATCTTTCCCTTTATGCGGCTGTTTCGAAGAGGTGTTGAAATCAGAAGGGAATTCAGAAAATTGAGTTCTTGACACCCATTTCACTGAAAGTAGACTTTAACTCATTCACGTATCTGGCTTGGGACATGTGGACGCCCCCATGTGCTGCCGTTGGTGGAGAGAGTGCTGGAGTCCCAGGCAGTTGGTCCCTGCGTCTTCTGGGATGGTTCCAGGAAAAAGAGGCAAATACTGGTATATTTTTAAATAGCTTTAAAAATTTTTAAAAACAACAACTTAAAGGCAGGGCCTCATGTATGACATGCTGACCTTGAACTCAGCATGTGGTCAAGAATGAACTCCTGATCCTTCTGCCTCTGCCTCCGCCTCCCAAATGCCAGGATCACAGGTGTGGGCACCATGCCCAGTTTATGACTCTTTTTTTGTTTGCTTGTTTAATTACATGTATGAATGTTTTGCTTGCATGTGTGTATGTGCACCATAGAACAGATGTCAGGTCTCTTGGAACTAGAGTTACAGATAGTTCTAATGGGTTATGATGGTTATGATGGGTGCTGAGAACTGAACCAGCCAGTGCTCTGAAGCACTGAGCTGTCTCTCTAGCTCCACGGCTCTTTTTTTTTTTTTTTTTTTTAAAGCAGGTTTTCTTTATTGCTTTAACTTTTAGAAATACATAAATTCAGAAAAGCTGAAAGGATTCCTGACCTCATTCCTGACCTTCAAGCACTGGCAGCACCTTGGAGCATTTTGTTGTTTAAATAATTAATACGTACTTACCATGGAGAATTCAAGCAATAGAAATACAAAAGGATGACGGTTTAGAAAATATCTGGGTTCCTGCTACAGTTGTGATCTGTGGGCATGGTGCCGGCATCCTTGCAGGCCAGTGGCTCCTGGGGGTCCTGGCCTGCCTCCTGTTTCACTCTGGGTTCTGAAACTTGCTTAGGCTCATTTTGTGCATAGTACCATGGGAGAAGAGCAAAGCAGATATCTGCCTCAGTTTCCCTCTAGTAGAAGTCTCTAGGAAGAGACTTAAGGAGCTTAAGGGTGTCCTTAGGGAGCTGTCTCAAGATAGTGGCTCCTGAACAGGCCATGTTCACTGTGGTCAAGGTACCTGGGTGGTCAGATTGCCTGATTTACTTCCTGGCTTAGCCACTTACCAATTAATGGTCTGGACATGTCACTAAGTCTGAGTCTCAGGTCCTCATTATCCAAACTCCATAGTCCCTCTGGGTGAGCCGAGCTCCCACTAACACTGCAGTGCAGAGGCCTCGAAGAAGCTTAGTGTGGAGAGCAGCAGCCATCTCCTCACCTCCATGGGCTCAGAGGGACATCTGAGGCAGGGCTGGGCTGGCTCAACTGTTCTTATGCGCTCTGGCCATTGTCACCTCTCAGCTAGGGTGATATGGAAGACCTGTTTCTCAAGGTTGGTTCTGGTATATTCTCATGGGCTTGCCAGAAGAGGATTATAGGCAAGCCAGGCGAAGCCCAGCAGGCCTCTCTGCCACCACTGTGCCCCTTTGTGAATGCTGGGCAGCTGAGCATGGGGGGAGGAGAGGGATGCCCTTTACATTGCAGGCTGCTAGGTCACAGACTCCCAACCGAAGAGCCTTCTCAAAGCCCCTTTGTGTTGTTTTCGCTTATGAAAATATCCCACAGACCCATAATTTGGCAATATACATACAACCAATTGTTTTAAAAACAGAAGTGACGCCGGCTATTATAATGTAAACTGTTTTCTAAATGAAAGAATTAAAGGAATGTAATTGGAGAAGTATACAAACAGTGGTTAAGACGCTGCTTCTGGGAAGACATATTACAACTTATAATCTTCCTCTATGGGTGTGCGTTGTTGGTGTCTAATCAGGCATGTGAATGGATTCAGGTGTTCCGTCCTATTAGCTGGAAATTGCTCTGTTATTTGCTGAGCTGTTTGTGTTACATTGTTACCGGCTCTGAGTTTCTCTTTCTCTGGAGTTCCTTCCCCTGGTCCCTGCAATCTATATAATTGTCTTCCTCACTTTTGTCTTGAGAAAGCTTTAAATAGAGCTCTCTGGATGAAGCACGGTGTCAGAGGGAGAGTTCTGGAGCCTGCAGAAGAATCCTAGAGAGATGGGGCCACCACAAAGATGCTGCGCAGGCAGAATGGGCCAGCTCCAGCTCACAGGGTCACCGTGGGGTTGTAACCTCCAGAAGAGGTCACAGGGAGTCCACGCAGAGCTGCTGCTAAGTACTCTACAGCCTCTGAAGGAAGGGTGTGACCTCAGCACACCGTGATAGCACTCTGTTCCAAGGACCCCTGTCCTGAGGGCCTTGATGACAGAGAAGCATCAAGGGAGCCTGCCTTTTCTGGGGAAACAACAATGAAGGTTCTCTAAGCAAGGAAAGCCTTTCTGTATTCATTCACTCACTCACTCACTCACTCACTCACTCACTCACTCGTTTTCCTCTTCCTCCCACAGAGCACGCTTTTGGCAGGCTCAGAGCTCCTCAATGATATCACTGGACACGAGAGCAGCAGTCAGGTTCTCCCCAAGTTCAACCCCACCCAAGGTGTGCTGTGGCAGACATCCAGGGCCACTAGTGTGGAGCTGCTGCCGACAGAGCCTGGCAGCCCAGCAGGCGGGCTCTCAGGGGTCAGGTGGGCTCTCAGGGGTCAGGCCCACGCTAGCCGGTGCTGGCTGTGCCGGCTTTTAAAATTCAAATGAGGAACCAAAGAGCGCTATAAGAAAAAACTTGGACAAAATCAAATGTAGTCACTACCTGGACACATTCCAGTGGTGACATGAGCTAGATGATGTGTAGCCATTAGACTGGCCTTAATCAAGCTGTGAATCCTAAGGCCACGTAGCCTCCTGTTACCATCTCATCCCCTCACCCTGTCCTTGGCCAAAACAGAACATAGCTCACGGGTGTGCAGGGCACACTGGAGCAGTTGTGCAAGGGTGGTTCTGCTGGAAGGAAAGGCTGTCCTATTAACAGAGCTTAAATTTGCTTGTGTGAATTTATAAATGTGTGTGTGTGTGTGTGTGTGTGTGTGTGCGCGCGCGCACGCGCGTGTGAGCGCGGGTGTAAGCCAGAGACTGACACCAGGAATTCTCAGCTATTCTCTACCTTCTTTTTAGGAGGCGGGGCCTAAACATGAGCCTCAGTTCTGTGGACAGACAGACCAGAGAACTCCAACCTCTTACCTGTCCTTCTGTGCTGAGATTGTAGGGGAAGGTTGGAGCCCTGCCTTTTACCTCTGGGGATCTGAACCCAGTCCTCAAGCTTCTGCTGGGAGGCTCAGCTGACTAAGCCATCTTCCCAGTCCCCACTGGTGTGTTTAGTTTTGCTTTTTTGTTACTTGTTTGCTGACGTTTATTTTAATTTATTAAATTTTTTCTTCACAATTTATTCATTATGTATCCTGATTGAAGCCCCCTCCCTCAACTCTCCCAGTCGCACCCTCCCTCTCTTTTCCCTTCATCTCCTTCTCCTAGTCCACTGAAAGGGGGAGTTTTCCACTATTGTCATCTGCTCATAGTTTGTTAAATCTCATCAGGACTGTTTGGATCCTCTTCCTCTGTGGCCTGGCAAGGCTGCATCATCGGGGGTAAGTGAGCAGAGAGCAGTCAACTGAGTTCATGATAGAGGCAGCCCCTGCTCCCCTCACTTAGAGATCCACATGGAGACTGAGCTGCCGATCGGCCACATCTGAGCAGGGGGTCTAGGTCCTCTCCATGCATGGTCCTCCAATGGTGCATCAGTCTCTGCAGGACCCCTGGACTCAGATCTTTTAGCTTTGTTGGTCTCCTTGTGGGGCTCCTGTCCCGTCCATGTCCCTCTAACCCCACCCCCTCTTCCTCCTTAAGATCCCTTGTGCTCTGCCCAAAGTTTGGCCCTGAGTCTCAGCATCTGCTTTAATACCCTTTCAGAGGAATCCTTTGAATCCTTTCAGAGGACCCTCTATAGTAGGCTCCCGTCCTGTTTCCTCTCTTCCATTGCTTCTGGTTTCTATCCTATTTGCCATTCTGAATGAAAAAAAAAAAAACAAAAAAAAAAAAACAACTCCAAGTTTCTGAAGAAAGAAATAGAAGAAGATATCAGAAGATGGAAAGATCTCCCATGCTCATGGCTCGGCAGGATTAACATAGTAAAAATTGCTTTGTTTTTTAGGAATACAGTTAACGAGAAGGGCATGCAGAGTTTAAGAGCCCAGTGGTGAAGTGCTCACTCGCAGAGCTCCGGCTCACAGAGCTTGTCACCCCTCCCATAGCCCTGCAGCTGTGGGGCTTGGGATGTAAGCATTCGAGCCCCTCAGCTGTCCCCCGTGGGGCACAGCGTCCACGCATGGGGTCAGGTCTCCAGTTCCTAACAGTAGCTCAGGATCAAGACTGGAAGGCTGCGGACAGCTCAGCTAGTAAAGTGCTTGGCGTGCAGGCACAGACGCCTGAATTTGGTCCACCAGAACCCACATGGGCATGGTGACATGTGCTTGCGATCTCAAGGCTTGTGAGATCAGAGATAGGTGGATCCCTGGGACCTGGCCTACACACAACATGCACACATGCATGCACACACATATGTGCACTGGCACACACAAGAACACACATGCACATTCACTGTGGGACATTTTAAGGTTTGTTTTTAAAATTATGTTTGTGTGAGGGCCTGGAGGAGTTCATCTACATCAGGATCCCAGAAGAGGGGTGGGATCTCTTGGAACTGGAGTAACAGGAGGTCATAAGGCTGTGAGCTGCCCAATGTAGTGGCTGAGAGCGAGATTTGGTGTTCTGTGAGCGCCTCGAGCAGTTCTTAGCTGCTGAGCCATCTTCCCAGCCCCCAACAATATTTTTAAAAATTCAAATCCACAGTGTAGCTCAGAAGCCACAGAGGTTTTCTTCCCCCTGACATGTGTCTGTTTCCTGGACAAGCAGATCTGCCCAGTGGCTGGTCCAGGGTGGCTACCCTGACTGGGGCTCATGGCCACAGAGGCAAAGCTCAGGGGCCTCCACAGGGCAGAGCAGGGCGAGCAGCTGCTGAGGGCCTCTCCCTGCCAGACTGCTCTGGGAAGGGGGATAGTGTTGGCAAATGACAAAGAAGAGAAAATTGGTGTTCCACCCCATAGTTAACGTGACAACACGCAGCTAATGAGCACTTAATGATCCCTCCCTGCTCATTTTTGTCACCCCTTTGAGAACGTCACTTGTTTTATACTTAGCCTTACAGTGTAGGATTAGCTCTCCGCTAAAGTGAATTAGTCAGGGTTCTTTAAAACTCAGAACAAAGGTGCTGGAAACATGTGGGGCTGAGAGGAGGCTGAGGCTGGGCCCTGCAGGCCGAGCCCAGCAGCAGGAGGGACTGTGGCCAAGGCATGGCAGCTGGGACTGAAGTTTACGTTACACGTGTAAGGCCGGCACCTGACACACGATGTGTCTCTCTTCCTGTTGTCATCGTAGGAGAGATGCTGAGGTTGCTGAAGTTCTCAAGGCACAAAGAAAACAACTCTCAAAACACAGAGAGCCAGTCATTTGCCACATACACACACACACACTTGCATTCATACATACACAGGCATACATGTTCACAATACATATATACATACGCATGCACACACATGTACATATTTGTTCACATACCTGTATATGCACACGTGCATTCACATATGCATGTGCAACACATGTGCACATGCATTCATAATTCATATACACACGTGCACACACACTTGCGCATGTATGTACACACATGTGCACTCATTCATGACACAGGCACACGCATACACACACATGCACATTTTGTACCCTTTCTTCCTTGCCTGGCATCTCTGTTCCTTTCACGTCCCCTCCCGCTCCTCAGGTAATTTTACCCGACTCCAAGGTTACGGGAAGGAGAAGACTGTTTCCAGTTACTCAAAGGTTCCACAGAGAAGCCCGGGGCGTTTGTTCTGCCTGCCACTGTGGCTCTCGGTGAACACAGGTGAGCTGACGGGCTCATGGTCCTGAGCCCAGCACCACCCACCAGGTCTTGCTGCCCCCGGGGAGCTCCTGCTCCTACAGCGGCACAGAAGAACCTGAGTCTGCCGGCTGGGAACTACAGGGAGGCGCAGGAAGGTGTTCAGAAGCCTGCCCTGGCTTCTGCAGGCCTGACGGCGCCAACGCAGCCCGGAGGCTGCAGTTCACGGAGCCAGCCATAGATGTCGACACAGTACGCAGCTCCTTGGAATCCAGGGGCGCAGAGGGGCCTGTTTCATCCCTCAGGCGGCTGAAGTTCACCGTGAGACTTCTCCTTTGCTGGAAGTAGTTGTGTGGGGCCACCTGAAAATCACGTGCTTTCTGGGGATACGCCTCAGTGGAGGAAGCACTGTCTGGCAGTGTGAGGACTGCAGTTTGCAGCCCCATAACCCAGCTAAAATCTGGCCGTGTGGGACACTTAAGAGGCAGAGGTAGAGGATTTCCTGGGGCAAGGTGGCTAGCCAGACTGCTGGAATCAGGGAAGTCTCTGCTCAGTGAGACGCCTTACCTCAAGAAATAAGGTGGAGGGCAGCTGAAGGAGCCAGTTTATGTCAGCTTTAGGACTCTTGTGCCCACACACACTTGAGCATCCATACACACAGACACACAAACACACAGAACAGGGGCAAGTTACATGCTTTGGAGAAGGAACAACTAATAATGGGTTGATGCCAAAGAATAAAATAACTTGGGAAATGGCTTTCCAAGGGGACGGGGGAGGAGGGATTGGCGGGTCTGAAGGAATGGGGAGGAAGTCAGTACCCAGGCCCCTGAGCTTGGTGAACATATACAGGACAGCTCCCATCTTTGTGGTGCTCAACTCTAAACCTCCACAGTGCCCTTTTGACTCTCTCACTGTCTCCGTGGGACCAAGGGCTCTGGGTGTTTAAGCCTCACATACGCAAAGGTATGTGGGCCCTGGGGACAGGCACTACTGTAGCATGTCCATTTGAAATTGGACCCTCCGTGAGGCTGTTCCTCATTCTGCTATCTGGTCGCTCTGGGAGGCAAGCAGACTGTAATCCCATTGTAATAAACCTTGCCCTTAACCTCTGCTCTCAAAGGCTGCCTCGTCCATTAGTGTGCCTGACCCTGCTGCTTGGAGCTGGAAGTCTCCAGGTGGGAGAGGTGCTCCATGCAAACTTGGGTTGCACAGGGTGATTTGTAAAAACAATCCAGCCTTTCGGTTTTGATTTCTTTTCCATCGATTTACACTAGTAGATTTAATTCTATGTCTTGGAGACGGCTATTCAATTGGAGCTTTGTAGTGAGGAAGCCATTAGGACAAGAGCAGTGGACCTACATGGCTCCCTCTGGGATGAGGAATATCAGGCTTAATTTCATTTCAAGATCTCACTGGTGCCCAAAGCTTGGCAGGATACAGACCAAGGCCAAGTGTCATGCCCTGCTCTTAGCCCTGAGCACAGATCCTGGGGTGTGTGTCCTGCTCTGAGCTCCATCCTGGGGTATGTGTCCTGCTCTGAGCTCTGAGCACAGATCCTGGGGTGCATGCCCAGCTTTTCACTCCTGAGCACAGTGGGGCAGGACCTGGATGCTGAGGCTACAAGGAGCCCCAGGGCGTGGGCCTTGTATCCTCTTCTCCTGTAAAGCAGAAAGGTCCTAGAAGCGTGTGTGCATGTCCTTACTTGCCTTTATTTAGAGTAATAGCATGCCATTAAAAAATTAGTTTGAGTCCTCCAAGCTTCATGTTAGAGCGAGGTTGGACACAGGTCTGATCTTCGAGGGGCATTGCACTGAAGCACAGGAACTGCTTGACTTTTATCAGAAGGAAGATGTGGGACAATCCTGTCCCCGGGGAGAGAAACGACTAAGGATATAAAGTCACTGAAACTCAAAACTGGCTTAAAGGATTTTTTTCTTTAAATTTCAAAGTTTTCAAATCTTATTTTGCTTTGAAAGGAATTCAATTCCATCACACTCTTGTCTGGTCTCTTCAGTTGTTTTTTTTTTTTTTTTTTTTTTCCCCTCTGCCATGCAAATTTCACAGGACAATGACATGCCAGTCTGGGTGTCCAACACCTCTGGAGCAGTGGTTCCTTACGCTGTGACCCTTTAACACAGTTCCTCAGCTTGTGGCGACCCATAATCCTAAAACTGTTTTTGTTGCTACTCCATAACTGTAATCTTGCTAGTTATAAACGCAAACATCCGACATGCGACCACACAGATGAAGAGCCCCTGGTCTGCACCTTCATGGCCTCTTGTCTGTTGAGACAGTGAGCCCACCCCAGATGGTGGAGGTGTTCAGAAAGAAGACCCTCAAAAGATATGAGGTAGGGAAGGGTACGGGGATGTAGTGTGACCTGCTGCGTCATGGTTCCACCACGTGATCCAGGAAATGTCATCTGGGCTGAGGTGGGGGTTGATGTTGAACTGGTGGGTTTTTACAGGGGCCAAACTCAAAGGAGGAGCTAGATGTCTTCCTCCTGTAGTGACTGGGAGACCTTGGCATCAGGGACCTGGGACAGCGCCACAGAGGTTAGGCCCCTGGTCACCAGCGTTTAAAGGATGCTGTTCTGATTGTACATTGAGCCAGGACTGTTCCGTTTGTCCTGAGATCTCCAGATGGAGCTTTGCCGCCCCCATGGCCATTCTTCCCGCCTCCCTGGCACAGATCTCTGACCTGTAGGCTGGTGCTTTCACTAGGCTTTGGTGACTCCTGCAGGAGGCTAGTCCTGATCCTGAAGGCCTGGGTTCCCTTTCCCCCATGACTCCCTGCTGGGTACCAGCAGAGATGGGTCTCATATCAGGCCTGGCCCTACCTTGGCTGGGCTGTTGCATGCTCTTACTCCTGGAAGCCCAACCTCTGGTTTCTGCTGAAGCTTGTTGAAGGGATGCAGAGTGCTTTGGAGACACCTGGTGCCCATCCAGGAAGGCCTCAGGGTACACACACATTCACGGCTGATGACGCTCACAGAGAGGCCTCTTTGTATTCCTGGGAAGACAGGCTTTTCTTTTTTTTTTTTTTTTCCTTGCCCACAGGTGTGAACCATCGGAGAGCAGAATCTATGCCTTTGCACACTGGGGTGTGGTGGGCAGGCAGGGTCCTCCTGCTCCTGTGTGACCGGGACATCAGTAGAAGCAACAGGGAGATGCATACTTCAGAAGCCTTCCTGATCTGGATTTCTGAAGCAACGTTAAAATTCTTTGGGGAAAAGGAGTATTTTGATGCAGTGTCAGGCTTGGTGCCCTCTCACAGAGCCAGTGGCCCTGAGGCTGTGGTGGGAGCAGCTAAGAGATGCTCTGCAGCTTCGAGGATGTAGGTGAGTTCTGCTTCCCTGTCTCCGAGAGCGCCGTCCTCACGGTGCGCGTGCGTGTGCAGCTCTGTGAAGCTGGTGCACGAGGGAGCGGCGGTGTCTCGCTGCCTCAGCTGAGGGGCTGCCTGGGCACTTATCACCAGAAGCCTGGGGCTCCCTGGGTGGTGTGGAGCACTCCCCTTTACCAACCAGGTAAGTTGTAACTCAGTGTGGCACTGGGCAAGCCCTTGCCAGCCAAAGCTGCAGTTTCCAGATGGAACAGTTTGAAGGAGATGTCTTGGGCATCTGAACACTTGGTCCCCAGTTCATGGTGCTCTCTGGTGAGGTTTAGAAGGTGTGGCCTTGCTGGAGGAAGTGGGGCCAGGCTTTGAGGTTTCAAAAGTCTCTGAGTGTGTGTGCGTGCACACGTGTTTCCTATGTTTGGCTCAATATGTGAGCTCTCAGCTGTTCCGGCCAGTCATGTTTGCCATCGGCCACACTTCTCTACCGTAATAACAGACTCTTATTCCCCTGGAATCGTAAGTCTAAACAAAGCCTTCCTTCCATAACTTGCCTTGGCCGTGCTGTTTTAACGCAGCAACAGGAAAGTAACTAATGTACCAGCCACGTTCCAAACGAAGTCACTGCCGTCCTTCACAACTGTCAGCACCTCCCTTTACCTGGGGTGAAGGTCGCAGCTGAGCGCTCATAAGTCATCATACTTGAGAATACCTTAAAACTAACAAGGTAAGTTAACCCGAATAAAACCGAGACAAAATTAATTTTAAGATAGTGCATATTTCCATACACAAATATGCAGCGTGGCCACAGGCGTACACAGATGGTAATTTAAAACAAGTATAGGCCAGGCCTGCTGAGTGTCGCTGCCCTCGTGGTTTATGTGTTGAAGGAGTGCCTCATGGCCTGCCTTTGCACACGGAGGGATGGAGGGTCCTCAGGTGGCCACATGTGTAGACATGCAATGTCTCCCCCCATGTATCAGGAGGATTGGCATGGGTGGCCTTTCTTGGCTGGGCTCTGGCTTTTCTAAATGATTAACTGCTCCTGTAAGATTTTTGAAGAGGGAACCCACCACTCTTGAGCCGTTTCGAGGCTAGAAGTGTGGGAACTGTGTAAAGCACTCAGCAAAGCTCTCACGGTGACAGACAAGGCGAAGTCACCTTTGGCAGACGTGAGCAGCACGTCGCCTGGAGGGTCATCCTAAGGGAGGGCTAGTGGCTGCAGACACTACCTGAAACCCCCCTGGTGCCCCTGTGGGCGTGAGGGGGCCTGAGTGTCTCTGTACTCCTTACGGAGAGATGCCACATCGCCAGCAGCCTTGGCATGATGCCACTTGTCCAGACCACTTCTCAGCCTCCTCTTGAACCCCAAATAGCTCTTCTCAGCCACCTTGAACCCCAAATAGCTCTTCTCAGCCACCTGGAACCCCAAATAGCTCCAAGTGCCCTGTGGATGTGACGGCTGCTGCTGTGATCTGAGGAAGGCTTGAGCTGCCCGCCCATCCCTGCCATGTCCTGTTGTTCTCTGAGGAGCCAGCGATCTTTGCACAGATGGGTCCCCTTTAAGAGGTGCTGGATACTTCCTCAAACCTCTGAACAACACCTGGAACTCTCCGAGATTCCCCCTGCCTTGCAGGCCTGTCATGGAGCCGCAGCCGATGGTGTGGAGCAGGAGAATCTGAGGGCAAAAAAGCACTCAGCATGCTTGGCTCTGGCTGCAACCTCTGCCCCGTCAGCACTCTTCTTTGTCCACCTGGGCATTAGCCTACATCTTTGCCACCCACAGCTCACAGGGCCCAGAGACCAAGCATGTCAACAAGCAAGCATGCACTGAACCACAGCGAGGAGCAAACACTTCTGTCCTTTAGACAGACAGATGGAACATGGTAGGGATTGATTGATGTTTAGGGATTGATTGATGTTAGCTATCCTAACTCAGCCCAGACAGGCAACAAAGATTCCTCAACCACTGCCCAATGGGACCACTGAGCTGAGTCCGGGGTTGGGGGAGGCAGAAGTATGTCATTATTGAGCCATGAAATCTGATGCTCCCGATTGTCAGTACACCCATGTAAAGAGCATGAAAGAGCTTTTGAATCATGTTGCTGATTCTCCTTCAGCTCCTGTGAGTTTATCCAAGTATAGAGCAGGTGACTAGTGTGCTGACAATATGACCATTTTATGGGTCCAAGAAACAGAATGTAGGGGAGTTGGCTGTGAGGTACTACCATAATGGCTGGTGAGAGCTCAAGGCCAGCTTTGGCCTGGACCTGAGGGCTTACTGTTAGGAGCCCAGGGGGATATACTGATTAGATGGGGCCACGTGTATCGAACACCCAGGAGATACAGAGGCCTGACAGGGTGGGCTACCACAGGGTATCCCTGTCCTGGCTGCTTTGGCTTGGGTGTGGCCCAGGGGCCAGCAGGTGGAGGGAGGCAGAGGAAGTGTTCCAGGGGCCACAGCAAAGGGGTCAGGACCAGGACAGTCCAGGACTGCCTATAGAAGGTCCCAGTCTCTCCTCTGGATATTCTCCCAGGGCCTGAAGGAGCAAGCAATGGCTCAACGTGGGCACAAACTCAATGATGTTAGACAGACAGGCTGCCTGCCAGGGAGGGGATGCCTGGGTCCTGTGGTCCTGCCAGCAGGCCAGGAGAGTCACGTTCAGAAAACAGATTTCCTCCTGTCCATCACTGAGAAGCATCTGCACATGCTGCCAAGACAGACACCCGATCAACACCCCTTGCCTGGGCTGCTGGTGCACCGGCTTAGAGGAGAGCATAACCCCAATAGTCCCATGAACTCAACTCTCAGGGCCGTGGCCTGTGTATCCTATTACCAGCCAAGGTCCACGCAGGTGAGGACTTCAGAACCAGCTAGTCATGGTCTCTGCTTTGTCAGTTTCCCTGGTCACACACAAAATGCCAACACCAGCTAGCCTCCGAGCTTCCAGGGGACAGAGTGATGGCCCACTCCTCTCTGCCGTGAGCGTGAACTGAGTGGAGCTTCTGGCTGGCAGGGAACAAACGGCAGCGGCCATGTCCTCTGAGAATCTGACCTGTGAGATTCACAGGATAGTCAGAGTCTGAGGACATCGGTCTACTAGCAAAATGGTTATACATGTTGGCCATGATCTCTTTGTGTGTGTGTGTGTGTGTGTGTGTGTAGAGGAGTTGAATGTGTATGTGTTTCTGTATGTGCACACGTGTGCACACAGGGGCATAAGTTAATGTTGCGTGCCTTCCTCAGGGTCTTTTCCTGAACCAGGAGTTCACCCATTTGCTAGGCTGGCTGGCCAGCTGAGCTCCAGAGCTCTGCCTGCTCCGGCCCCTTCCAGCACTGGGGTTACCTATGTGCAGTGGACTTTTGCGTGGGTTTGAGGAGATCAAACTTTGGTCTTCATGCTTGCATAGCAGACACATTTCCAGCTGAGCCCTGTCCTTGGTCCCTGACCATGATCCCTTATGTTTCTGAGAATTCTAGGAGGTGCAATCCTCATCCTCCCCTTCTCACATACTTTCTGCCTTCTCTTCCTCTATGTTCCCTAAGCCGAAGATAGTGAGGAGATGTTCCATTTAGGGCCGAGCACACAGTCTCTTATTCATAGCTCTTAGATAAGATTTTGAAAAGGGAATCACTCGGATTTTCTAATGGTCACAGTGTGTAAGCTACCAAACTGGGTGGTTTTAGAGGATTTTCTTTCAAGGTCCCTGAAGATCATCCTGTGGGTGGAAGTCGACTGTGTGAGACAGGACCATTGTTACTCATGTTTCCAAAAACACTGCTGTTCAATTCAATGGCAATTTTTCTAAACACCTTCTACAAACAGAGAAAATTATCTTTCTGATCTGCCTTGTAAAACCTGCAGCTGCCAAATGTCAGGCAGGAATCACGAGCTATAGGTCTACGACAGGTGGCGGTGGCTGCCGCAACATGCAAGCAAGCCCGCCATGTTTCCATTGAGCGCCCAGATTTGCCAGACCCCGTAGAGTAGGGAACACACAATACAAGGGCAATTCGTTTGCAAAATCCTAGTTTTCTAGCACTGGAACCAGCAGCTGTACCTGTGATACATGACAATTACATAGTCATTGGCTCTGGCTTGCTTTGCCTCCACCTGAATAAGAACCAAAGAATGCTCTTGACTATGTCAACACAGTTCACATAACGGTATATCGCCGTTAATGTCCCTTTGATTTTAAAGTTTGGTTTTTGGCCAACACAGAGTTGCCAGGTCCTCCTGTGCGCAAGTAAATTAGAACATAGCGAACTGGGGGGATGTTTCTGTGGTCACCTGTGTCCTTTCTCTACCAGAAAGGACCAGAAGGCATCCGCTTCCATCTTAGGCTTATAGATTCATTCCTTTGCTGCAGTGCCATACCGAGGGTACTGCCTGTGCATGAATTACAGCCCCCTTCCTGGAGCTGCAGCCTCCAATGCCCTCCACTGTGTCCAGTAAGCATCCAGAAATGTGCAGCCCACTGGAGGCAGGGTCGCCAGGGTCAATGTAGGGAAAAGAGAAAGACAGTGATGATTGTGTGTTGGAGAGTACCCTCAAAAGTTAACTATGAAATAATGGGATCGCACACAGGCTCTTTTGTTTCTAAAAATGCAGAAAGTACCGAGAAGTTGTCTGTTTTGTCTTGCGGCACAAGCTCTCTGAGGAAGCATTAATGACTGCTTAAACAATGCATCAGCTGGCTGCCTGCTAGAGGCCCCCAGGCTAGCTCCTGAGGAAGGTTAAGCAGTATGTTCCGCGCTGGATTACCACCGCCATTCAATTCATTAGAAGAGTTTATAGACTTACAATATGTCTGTAATTTATAGCCTGCTTACTGACAAAGCCCCATGCTAACATATGTCTAATTTGCCAAGGTTATCTTGAGTTCCATTCATCTCCTCAACTAACAATGTGCCTCTGATTCCATGCTTCCTGGATGGGGTACATGTGGTTTCATATTTAGTGCTATCAATCACACGTAATTGTCTCCAGCCCCCTAGCTTAGGGTGGAGGTGGCTTCTCTGTAGCCCTGGAAGGCAGATGGTAGGCTGCACAGCCAGAGGAGGGCGCCATGTCCCAGCTCCCCAGAAGGGGTCTGTTCTACAGCCATGGAACATACCTGCAGAAACACAGTTACCAGGGACTCAAGGCTCCTGTATTGCTAACCATGGTGGCTGAGGGGAAGAAAGGGCGACTGTTGCTGGGGTCCTCCATGGGGCTGGTGACTGTGACCAGGTGTCATCCAACTCGAGAACTCCCCCTGGCACAGCCTGAGTGCTTGGCTTGACCAACCTTCCACTGTCTGGGTATAGCTATGGCATAAACATCCCAAACACCTTGTGGAACCCGGCTGTGAGAAGGGCTCAGAACAGTGGGATTGTGAATTTCAAGGTGTGTGGCCATAGCCTGAAGATTTGGTGCTGCCTGCCAAGCCTTTGCTGGGCATGCGAGTCAAAGCCTGGGGCTGGGCTGCCTGCCTAGAACACAGTAGGCTACCTAGCCCATCCATTCTCTCAAAGAAGTGACCTTGCTGCCTAGATTGCCGTGTGTGTGTGTGTGTGTGTGTGTGTGTGTGTGTGTGTGTGTGTAGATATATGGAGACAATGTGCACACTATGGAGATGTTGGTTTTCAGAAGCAGTCCTTTCTTATTTTTTGACTCAATGTCTCTCATTGGTCTAGAATTCAGTAAGTAGGCTGGGCTGGCTGTCCAGAGGCCCCGGCATGCATACCCCTGTCTCCACCTCTTCAGCATGGGACTGCAAGCAGGTGAATCACACCTGGATTTTCACATGCGTTCTGCGTGTTGAGGCCTGGCTATCATTCTCCAAGGCAAGCGCTTTGAACTGTGCCATCTCCTCGGCTCACGTCTTGTGCATTTCTTGATGAAGAGCACCAGCTACTCAGAGTGAGAAGCTTAAAAAGGAATGTGGCTGTTTGCTGCCTGGAAGGAACACAGAACCACCGTGGGCCTACAAAGCTGCAAGTCTAGGCTGCGTCAGTGTAGAGACCAGTGACTTCCGCAACCTGAGCTGCTGGCTCTGACCTGCGCTTCGCAGAAACCAGCAGTCCTGGCACATTTGATGCTACCTGGTAGATGGCAACAGAATGAAGTGGAAATCACCACTTCGTTAATGCTCTTCTCCTTTTGAGCAGGAGCTGGCAGCAATGGGCAGGGAAGAACAATTCCCCCAAGGATGGGTTTTTAATCCGGGCATGGTGGCGTGCACCTGCAACTACAGTCTTCAGTGTTTGGGCTTTCAAGTTGAAGGGAGACAAACAAGCTACCAACAAAGGCCTTTGCAGCTGCTACTGGCCTTGCCCATGGTCCTCAGTGTCCCTGATGGAGGTGTGGGTGTGTATGTCCCTTATGGGGCTCATGGGGACTTGTTCCTCATGAAAGCTCTGATTCCTTGAGCCACGGTTTATTTATTTTTTTGTGCTCTTTTGTCAAATGTATAACTGGTACTTTAAAAGTTGAAGCCTGATGTGGTTACCAGGCTTGGTGGTGGGACCGTGTTCAATGGAGACAGCTTTCGTTTTGCAAGACAAGAAAGTCTGGAGGTCCCCTAGGCAACAGCAGTCCTGAACAAGGCATCTAAAAAAAGTGGCAAAGTGCTAAGTTTTGTTAGTGGGTTTTACCATGATTAAAAGGAATTCCAAAATTTGGGTGATCAGCTCACAGCAAGACTTGTGGATTTCAGAGTAATGCAAGGCAAGGGCCAGCCAGTGAGTTAGGAACTGTGCTGTTGCTTCACAATTAGCCTGAAGTACCTCCCCAAGAAAAGACAAATGTGTTGCTCAAGGGCCCCAGTCAGGAATGGGAAGGACTGTATGCCATGCACAATTAACTAACTGACAAAAGCTGAGGACACCCCTTCATATCTTCAAAAGCAGGTAGAATTTAGGGAATTTTCTGCTTAGCCATTGCTGCAGAGAGTAGGGGAGACAAGTGGGGAATATTGGGAACATTGCCTGGCTCCTCTGCCATTCTCACAGGGTCATGGAGAGAGGAGGGCACGCGGCCTGGCATTGGCAGCAGCTGACTCCGCTCCGGTGCAGACATGCCTGGTCCACTGTGTGCTCGTCTGATGAGATGAGCCCTCTCTGAGCCTGCCTGGAGACACTTCCTCACAACAGTGACAAATCCGTGTGCTCTCTCCGGGGCCCAGCACTTGTGAAGGACCCACCTGTGGCATCTTTACCCTGAGGGCTTCACTCTGTTCTGGAAGGCAGCCGACAGGAGCAGGTGAGCCGGCAGGAGTCCGTTCCTGAAGCTGTCACTGTGTGTGTGGCTGTTTGTCAGAAGCCAGGATGCGTGCGGGCGTCTCATCTTGTGTTTTCCCACTGTTGCTCTGAGATTCTCTGGTCAGCTGCCTGGTATAACAGAGGAGAACGATGGGAAAGAACGGGCGCTGGGGAAGCTCCAGGGCAGGATCTTGTCATTAGACACAAAGATATGTACTTGCCTCATTCTAGCTCATGGCTTAAAAGTCTACGTCTGAAGAAAAAAAAAGAAAAAGGAATGATGTTTAAGAGTTATTTATATTTTGTGTGTTTAAGTATTGTGTCTGCACACATGTGTGTGTACACATGCAGTGCCCGCTGAAGCCAGAAGTGGCCACTGGATCCTCTGGAACCGGAGTTACAGACTGTTGTGAGGCACCATGCGGGTGCTGGGAACTGAACCAGGGGCCTCTGTAAGGGTCCTCAATGCTCTTAACTATGGAGCCATTTCTCCAGCTCCCAAGAAAGAGATGCTTTGAAAGACACTTAACAGGGCAACAGAGGTTCTTTCCAAATGGTGAACTAGAGAAGGTCTCCTTAAAATGTGCAAGACAAAAATGAATGCCTTCTGAAAATGAAAGAAATGAAAGAAAACCACGGAACAGTGCGGAGATGACACTGTAGAGACCTCCCTTCCTTCGACCTGGGGGTGTGCTTTCAGTGGCTCCGAGGCTGCCTTTACAGAGAAGGGCAGACAGGTAATAAGAAGTCTCTGGAAATACGATAGACCGATGATAGGTGGTATATACTTATGATAGGTAGTTAGTAGATGATAATTATATAAGTATAGAGACATAAATGACAATTGACAGGTAGGTAGATAGATAATAGATGATAGATGGATGAAAGATAATAGGCAGCTAGATGATAATAGATAGATGATACATAATAAAATAGATGATAGGTAGGTAGATAGATAGATAGATAGATAGATAGATAGATAGATAGATAGATGGATGGATGGATGGGAAGATTGACCAGCAATTGTAAGGACTTTGGAAGACCAGAGAGTTATTTATTCTGTTTTCCTGATGCATGTGCACATGTCACACACACACACACACACACACACACACACACACACACACACACAATGTATGGTAAATGCAGAAGACTCTTGTGCTAGGAGCTATCTGGTTAGCTGATAGACTACCTACAGCTGTCATTTGTTGAACATCCCAGAAAGTGAAACACTGTTAGCTCCCCTACATGCTTGATTTATAATTATTACAGCAATCCTGCAAAGGATTTGTACCAGTGAAGATGTTACTGGACTGTAGAGGAATGGGGTCCTGGCCAAGGTTCATGGGTGTACTGTGGCAGGGAAGCCAGCCAGGACAACCATTGTGTGACTTTTCCTAGAGAAAAGTGAATAAATGTTTATTTGCCCCAGAGGGGGCAATGACAGGCCCAAAATGAATTCCACCCATGTCTAACTTATTGAACCAGTGAGTTTGTTGGGATGACTTGCAGGAATGTGGTGATGAGGAAAGTTACATCCCTAATGTCTCTTGCACAACTTTCAGTAAGCTCCCTAGAGCTCTAAAAATGCTTATGTCTTATTCTATCTTGGGAAGGAGACTTATGAAGCTGTTAAGGTATTTTTGGGTTTTGTTTGTTTTGAGACAGCGTTTCTCTGTGTAGCCTTGGCTGTCCTGGACTCACTCTGTAGACCAGGCTGCACTCAACTCACAGAGATCTGCATGCCTCTGCCTCCCCAAGTGCTGGGATTACAGGTGTGTGCCACCACGCCCAGCTGTTAAAATTTTAATCTCTGCTAGCCCCTTCTTCTGAACTGCATTGCTTCACAGAAGCCTGGCAGAGTTTGTGTCGTTTTCTGTTTAAAGAATGTAAGCCAGAGAGATGCTTTTTGATTCATTTAGAGAAGCATTTCACAGATGCCACACCAAAAAGTCACAGTGCTAACTTCTGAAAGGCTAGTTACTGAAGAATCTAATGCTGTATCTAAATTTGTTTGTTTGTTTGTTTGTTTTTTAACTGTGTTACTGTTAGATACATTACTCTTTTAGGTATAGAGTAGTCCCTTTGCTAGCATGCTGGCCTATGCAGGGCTTCCAAATATTGACATGTTCTGTTAGTCTATATTTAAAGTCACATCCATTAACATCACCCTGGCCTTGTCAAGAAAGCCCTGAGGAATTAATCTGTCAGGCTTTATGTAATAAATCCATGTTTGTTTGCTTATTTGTTGTTTTTTTGTTTTTTGTTTTTTGTATGTAGCCTTGAAAGCTCAAATTTTATCATTGACATCCTGTTGCAATTGATCTTGATGGGGAAAACTGATGCTGCCATCTTGGGAGAAACTCCACTCTCTGAAACGCATCTGTGAAAGCTAGGCTAGTTTAGCTGGCAACTCACACCTGGTCTTCTCCCCCTGTTCCCCCTCCCCTTCTTCCGCCATGCAGCCATTCCTAGGCACATAGCAGAAGTGCTTTTCTTTCTTTATGTATTGCTGGGGGTGAAGCTGGGGTCTTGGGCAGGCTGTGCAAGTGCTCCACTGTTCAGCTACATGCCAAGCCCAGAAGGACTTTATAGAGATTACTAATTTCATTTTTTTCTAAGAAACCAGGATATGTACTTTACAATAAGAGCATTTTCATTTAATAATGAGAGCACTGTAGACTCAGAGCGGTCAAAGTGAGACCGCTTACTTTATGACCTTGTAAAGTCAGACATTAGCCTGAAAAACAAGCAAGATGATTGAATGCAGAGAACATTTAAGAACTCTAACACATGAACTTTCCTCCACCTGAGGGAACAATTTTACACATCAGCTAGGTGTTATCTTTACCTCTGTGGCTTAGGTTTGTTTTTCTCAACAAAAGCCCTAAATGGGTTCATCCTGACTATTTTACAGCTCATCCGCTGCCTGACCTTGCAGGCAAGCTTGGGTGTCCTTTGGAGGGATAGCTGAACTAGCCTTAGCAGGGGTTTAGTATTTTCTCTCCTCTCCTTTTGATGCTGACCTAAGCTTGTCAAGGCACTGCTGCTGTGTAAGGGAGTGGAGCCAGTCTAAGGAGCAAGCACAGCACCCCCTAGCAAGCAGGTCATGATCAAGACTGAGCCTGTGCCTGTGGTGCCGTCAGCAATGCAGCCCATGTGAGCTTGGGAGCACAGCCGATGCCACAGACCCTGTCCTGCCAGGATTCACCAGGCTGGGAATGAAACTCAGAACTTTTATTGTTTTGCCAAGTGACTTTTGCTTCTCCTCCTCCTTGGTTCTTCCAAAGCACACCAAGTCTTCTTAACTGCAGAGCTTTCTCTCTAGCCCCAAATTTATTTCTAAATTTTCATGCTAGTATATTTTATATGCTGAACACATTCCCATCAGAGTCCCTTTCAATCTCTTCCCCCTCTTCCATGTTAGTCCCTTAGACAGTTTTATTTCTGCTTTCATGTCATATATGCACATATGACTTTATGTATCTATATAAAATTTAGAACACATGCATGAAGGGAACCATGTTTGTTTTTCTCTGACTGACTAAATTTTGTTTTCCTGTCTGCCTCCCGAGTATACTGAGACTAAAGCCATGTGCCAGCTTCTATACATATATTTCTGAGACAGGTTTTCATGTATCCCAGACTGGCCTCCAATTTGCTACGTGGCTGAGGATGACCTTGAGCTTTTGATTCTCCTGCCTCTATGTCTTGAGTGCTTGGATTATAGGTGTGTATCAGGAGTCCAGGCCTACACAGTGCTGGGGACAGAACCCAGGGCTTTGTGCATGTTGAACAAGCACTCTTATCAACAGAGCGATATTGCCAGCCCTAGAATGCATACTTCAAACAAACAAACAAACAAACAAACAAACTTAGGCAAAGCAGCAAGGACTGTACAGGCATCGTGGTCCTTCCCTCAGCCTCACGAGGTCAGAGTGGGTTTCTGACCCATCTGCCTTGGTCCCTCTGCTGTCCACCTGCTTAAGGTGTCCTTCCTACTTCATTCAGTTCCGTGAGTCATTATTTTTAGATGCCCTAGAGTTAGAAACCCAGGCAGTGCTTCTGAATTTTGCCCTTGTCATTCTTAAAAGACCGGAAGGCCTACAAACCTGAGGAATGGACCAAGGGAGTTACTTATGCATTCCTTCATTTGTTTGTTGAAACTTGGTCTCACAGCCTACCTTGGCCTCCAGCTTTCTAGGTGGCTGAGGCTGATCCTTTAGCCTCTGTTGCCCCATGTGCTGAAGTAATGGCATGAGCCATCATGGCAGGGCTTACAGGGGTGCTAGACCTGGGGGCTCCCAGAGAGCAGCCCTGTGGGAACCTGGGCTGTCATACAGCTTGTCCCAGAATAGGTCATAGTTGTCCCTTCTGTGAACCTCCCTGCCACCTCCCTCCTCCTCCAGGAATCAGAGCAGAACTCACCCTACCTCACTGCAAACAAAAGGCTGCACACTTACAACCCTCTCAACAGACTTCTTTTTAAAGCAGACATCTCTCATTTATGCTGGAGCAGGGAGAAGATTCATTAAAAAGAAAAAGATAAAAAAAAAAAAAAAAAAAAAAAAGCCCCGTCCCAGGCTTGATGACAAAGGGCACCTCCCGGTTTGGCTCTTCCCAATGGTGGGACCTAATTACCAGCGGCCCTGGCGGGCTGGGCCTGGGCTGCCAGCTTTGCAGCGCACAGCTCCTTTAATTACACACACATTTCCCTGCTCTCCGCTCTCTGGCAGCCTCATGGCTGGCACCTGTGCTCTCAGACCTGGGGCCCGGGTCGTCCTGCAGATGTCCAGGCTCTTTTGTTGATTTCCTATTAGAGGCACTTAATAGGCAGGGGCTGGGGACAGCTTTGCTGAGAGCCTGGCAATGGACTGCAAACATTGTTCCCTTGGTGGGTAAAGGGTCAAATGGTCTCTCCCCTGCCCAGGCTCAGCTGGATAATTGCTGGTGATTAGCAATTTTAATTACCAGGTGCGAGGGGTCGCCCCTCCCCCATAATTGGGCAGGTTCTTAATAGTCCTATGGCTGCAACCAGGGAGTACCTTTTACCAATATGCTTTGGGCCTTTTAAAGTTAATTAAATTAAAGCCCCTAAAACCGCCAGAGATGGGCTGGGGATCTTCTGCTCCAGACAGAACAGGTTTCCAGTAACACACAGACTACAAATGAGCATGAACACAACTCTAAGAGCAGACATTAGTCCCCGGCCAGCAGCATGCTCCCCTGTGGCTGTGACCAAGATGGCCATAGAAGCATGTCTTGGATGTCTTGGCTATCTCAGCTGTCCTGGATGGCGGCCCCAAGACATCCCAGTATGCTAGTGTCACACCCTGACTTTCTGGGGGCTCCTGACTCTGTCTTGACCCAGGACACAGCCTCAGTTTTGCCAAATGGGTATAATTTATATCCAACCAACAGGAGTATTCATCTGAATTGAGCAAAGATTGCCCAGGGCCAGAAGCCTGCAGATTCGGGGGTGGGTGGTATGAGAGGGTGGTAGTGGGGGTGGGGTAGGGGAATGTGTGAAGAGGAGGAGGAGGAGGAAGTGGGAAGAGCAGGGAGAAGATGGAGGGGTGTGGGGACCCACAGCGCCACCAGTGGCGCTAAGGAGGCAGGCTGACATAAAGGCCTTTGATCACATTCCGCTCTGACCTTGGTTTGTTCTTGGCCCTGCTTTTAGCAGTGTTAATTAAAATTAACTCCTTCCTGTGGGCACGTAGACCCCTCTGTGCCTCCCAAGACTGGATTCTGCCCCTGCATGTGCCAACAGAATTTTCCCTACATTGCAACAATGTCCAGTCCTGCCTTGGTTTCCCACAGTTCCCTGAGGGCTGTGAGACCCTTGGAGAACCTAGCCACTGAGCCAAGAGCCCGGGGACTTCTGGCAGAGGAAGTGTGAAGGGTGTGAGAACCAGGCTCTGACTGAGCTGAGCAGTGGGTGTTAGGAGCCAACCGGGTCCTGCAGGTTCACAGGCATGAGGCAGATCATGGGGTCAAACAGGGGACTGCTCAGGCAAGTGTGAAAGCAAGATAGAGCCCAGACATCTCTGTCCATTACCCAGCAATTTGTGATTTAAAAAAAAAAAAATCTACTTCTCCCCCAACCTGCTCCACCTGCTGACTCTTCCTGCTTCCTGTCCACAGTGTCATGGGTAGAGCACCAGGTTCCACGCACATGAGCGGCTTTATAGAACTCTGTCCCGATTCTGCTCATAGCCTATCTTGCGTACTCAGACTGAGATGTACCTGGGATCCTGTGCAGAGCCCTGGGCCCCTGCCAAGGCAGCATGAGCTGTGTTCTGCTCTTTGGCTGGTAGCTCAGCCTCCAAGGCTGTGTCTGGACCTTACAGGTCTGGACAGCAGCTGGAAGCCATGGTTTTCCCCAGCACCACCATCCCTTCTAGATACCTATGAAGGTTGGCCTTTGCTACAGACATTGTAATGGCCTCATATTTGAAGACTGTAATGACAGGGGAATTTGACTGTGTCCTTTCAGTCTGTGGTAGGTGGTTGTATGGTAGCTGGCTGGAAGGCTCTCGCTGGGAGCAGGAAGGCTCATTGCAAGCGACATCTGGGGCACATGGTTAGACATAATTTGGGTGTATGTGAAGTCTTGGCTGGCAGGCAACCTGCATTGTTCTGCATTTTGTGTCTGCTTTTAAAAAAATTATTACTTGGGGCATGGCGGCACACATCTTTAATCCCTGCACTCGGGAGGAAGAATCAGGAAGAGCTCTTAGTTTGAGGCCAGTCTGGTCTACTGATTTCCAGGACAGCCAAGACTACATGGAAAGACCCTGTCTCAAAAGACTCAAATAATAATACTGATAATAATAATAATAAAACTGGGAAGTGATGGTGTACATCTTTAATCTCAGCACTCAGGAGGCAGAGGTAAGCAGATCTCTTTGAGTTTGAGGTCTACAGAGTGAGTTCCAGGACAGCTAGGGTTTAGAAAAACCCTAGCTTTTTTTTTGTTTTGCCTGGAAAAACAAAACAAAACAAAACAAATAAGCAAATAATAATGACAACAGCAGGAGCAGTAAATACAGTAATTACATTTATTTATTTAAGTATGTGTTTGGATAGATATATATGCCACAGCAGGAATGTGGGAGTCAGAGGCCAACTTCTGGGAAATGGCTTCTTTCCTTCCACCACATGGATCCCAGATATAAACCTTAGGTCAGGCAGCTTGGCAGCAGGTACCTTTAGGCTGAGCCATTTTGCTGGCCTGGGTCTGCACTTGACTCTTGCAGGGAGTGACTATGTAGATTAAGTTCTAAAGATGGGTTCTCTGAGGGCCAATCTTCTCTGAAGATTGCATTGAAATGAATATCTCCTGAGCACATGGTGTGAATCATGGGCAACCAAGTCTCTTCTGTTAGGTTATATTTCTGGGAAAGAGACCATTACATGCTAAGCCACAGCTAAGGGAAGGGGCAGCACATTGGCTAGCGCCGGCCACAGGGGAGCTATGTGGAGAGGGGAGCTCAGGACAAGAGAAGACGATGACAGGTAAGAAGAAGAGAGAGGAGGGGGGTGGAGAAAGGGGAAAAGGAACGAGATGTTCAGGTGGAGGTAATGGAGGAAGAGAAAGGTAGGGAGAGAAAGCAGAGGGGAGAGGGAAGGAAGGGAGATAGAAAGAGGTAGATGATATAGATAGATAGATAGATAGATAGATAGATAGATAGATAGATAGATAGATAGATAGATAGATAAAAGAGAGATGCTTAGAGGAAGATGCCCTGTCTAAGGCCTCCTAAATGGCTGCCACTGTTATGTCTAAGGTCTCCTAAATGGCTGCCACTGTTATGTCTAAGGTCTCCTAAATGGCTGCCACTGTTATGTCTAAGGTCTCCTAAATGGCTGCCACTGTTATGTCTAAGGTCTCCTAAATGGCTGCCACTGTTAACCAACTTGCTCCTGCCCCTAGGAACGCCCCGGCTTCCTCCAGTGCCTCTGTGGACACTAAGCTGCAGTGCCTATGACATAGAACTGTCCTGCGCAGCCACGTGCAGTTTGTCCTCAGCTGCAAGGGTGAGTCAGGCTTGCCTCAATTTTGTGTTGACTTCAGCCCCTGCTCTGCTGCCTGAAGACAAGGCTGGGCGACTCTGTTGCTATTAGCTGCCTGCTGCGCCTCTCTCTGCCCGGACTTCCTCGCCGCGCTCTGAGAACACAGGTATTGTGCCCTGAATTATGATCTTGCTGTGATAATATGCTGTATTGATTCAACAGAACAACTTGTCTATTCTGTCTTCTCTTCCCTGTCCCCGAGGAAGGAGGCTGACAATCAAGGGCAGAAATATTTTGGACTTTGCATCTTGTGGCATGATGATGTTTTTTTTTTGTTTTTGTTTTTGTTTAAAATTTTACAGGGAAAGACAGTTCTGTCTGAACCAGGCAGGTGAACTTCTTGAAGCCCTTATTCTAAGGTGGTGTTGAGGTGCTGAGCGTCTGGGCTCCAGAGCAGAACAAAATTGATAGTGTTGTCCGGAAGCTTCACTAACACAGATGGAAACATGTAGAATCTGCTCCCTGGGCCTCAGAGGTGTATGCTTCAAAACTAAAAGGATACAGTTTCATCTCTGCGCGGCTTTATTCTCTTACAGTCTGTGGGCCTTCCGTGTTCTGTGACCTATGAATCGCACCAGTTTGCTTTCCCATGTATCTGCATCCTGGGAGCAAGTTGGATTCCAAACTGACAACGGGCAGATATGAGTGAACATTTGTGTAAAATTACCCAGTCGGTTGGGCTCACCTTCGTTAATAAGTACTTTTGTAAACAGATAAGATGGTATTTTTTCCTTCAAAATCAGTTCCACCCAGGCCCCACCAGCTTGCATCCACCTTCCTGCCGTGAGGCCATCATTGATTTGAAGCTTCATAGCTGCTGCGCATGTCAGTGTGGAAAGCAGAGGCTGGCTGGAGGGTGAGGGAGGGGCTGGGCCTGCGTTCTCCTCCTTAGCTGTCTGGTTGCAGAAAACCCTGGGTATAAGAGAACCTCGTTGGATGATCCACACCCCGTGTTTACCAGGGTGCTATTCTCACTAAGTTCAGTTCACTCTGTCCAGTGTGGCTTTCCCTCATGCAGGGGCATGTGCAGAGACACATCTCGAGTCTGGAGGCAGGCATGTCTTTTGAGAACTCGGTTTGCCTCAGGATGACAGTTGGCAGCAATGGCTCAGACCCAAGGGGCCCCTCATGCGGAGGACTCACCACACCAAGCAACAGAATGAAGCTTGCTGCTCCTGACCGGCATGCCTCAGAGGCCCACCTGGAAAACGGGTGCTTGGGTAGACCAGCACTCCCAACATTGCTTCCATCAGAAAAAAACATGCCCAGGGAGGGTAGTAGAGGGCTTTCACAATGAAGCTAGCGTGCAGATGAGCTGGGAGCCAGCAGCAAAGTAGAGATGAAGGGCCAGGGAAGTTCCCGTCAGTGTGGGGCTGGTGTGTGTCCTGCGTGTGTCCACTGTGGGTCACAAAGCTTCACAGTTGATCTGGAAGGGTCATTACTTAAAAGAGCAACTTCGGTTTGAATTTCTGTTTATTCTTTTAGAAAATGTACTAGGTAGAGAGTGAGTCCAGCATCTGTCCTTTAGCCTTTAAATGGAACATATAATGAATATATACTAGATAAATATACACACATATTTACATATATAATTACATATCCATATATTTACTTACATAATGGATAAATGTATGCACATAGCATACACGTGTATAAACATACATATATGTGAATACACACAGTTGGCACATGCATTTGCTTATAATGTATATTCATATTAAATGCATATATGATTTGTGTACACACACACACACACACACACATAAACAATATAATCGGAACCATTTAAGAGGTTAAATGGTTTAAGAGGTTAAATGGTTTAAGAGACAGGTGTTCAGTAGACCTGGAGACATAGTACTTACTTCCGTCCTGTATGAATAGCTGAAGATGCCATTGTTGTAAAGTGTGTGGTTCCACCTATGCCCCTGGCTTGGCTTTGTTGAGCCACCTGGAACTGGGGTGCACTGGAAGTCCCGAAGCCTAGGAACTGGGCTCCAGGTATCACCAGCAGAGCAGAAGTGAGGACGAGGCAAGCAAACGGGGCTTCAGCAGAAGCTGTCTCTGCGGTACTCTGAGGATGTGTCTCTCTGAGCCGGTGCCTCCATACCCCACTCACAGATCCAGCACCCAGAATGGACACTCTGATCCAGGGATGCTGCCTGCCGGCTGAACCAAGACGGGCAGTGGCTCCTCCCACCTACAGTGTCATGTGGACACTAAGATCAAGCTGAGTGCTTATCGCCCTGCCTCTGCTGCTAATTCTAACAGACCCCCCCCCCCCGTGCCTCTCTCTGTCTGCACCTTCACTCTTACAACACAGCCTGGGCTGCCCCGCACTGATGGGCCTTCCCAGGGTGCAGCTCAGCTGAACTTTGTAGCAATGTCTAGGAGCATGGAAGCCTTTTTCAGGAAGCATCGTACGAAGGCAGGAGATGTGCATCAGCCCATTTGGGGACCACTTGCATCCTTCCAGTCCTGCTGGTCACTAGGGTCATAATTTTTAAATGGCCTTTCCCTTATATGGGGTAGTGTACCTACTGTGGTTAATCCAAAACGTGGACCATTTAAGGAGACAGGAGACAGGAAGAGTCCCCAGCCTTAAAATGGAAAGTCCTATGTTTCCCTTAAGGAATGTGCTGTGAGGATGACCCGTCCTTCCAGCCTGCATGACTGCCTTGTTCCAGGGCTGTGGTCAGGGATGGACATCACCTCAAGTGCACAGAGCCACATGGGTATGTGAGAAGAGGAAGAATTTTGAGGTGCTGCAGAGGCATAGCCTGCACTGGCTGTGGGCCTCAGCCTCCTCTGGTCCCTGTAAAGAAAGTCAGGAAAGCAGGATCTCCAGAAGCAAATGTTTTCTGGGCATAGCTGGCTTGGAATGTGTCCAGCATGGGCATGGGCATGGGCAAAATGGGCTCCAGGGACATCGTTCATTCTGGAGATGTGCATTCTGGGCAGTGGCATTTCTCTGCCAGGGCTGCTTGGGAGCAGTGAGTTCTGCCTTTCCTTCTAGAAGAATGGGAGGGAACCAGGCCTGGCTTGCCTTGCTGGGCTGTGATCTGCCTTTGATTGGGCTGCTGCACTTGGGTTTCTTGTAAAAGCCCACAACAGTTAAAGTCAAGCGTGGAAAACTGAGCTCAGTGTGTCCTGGGAGTTCAGATCTGATACACAAGCCTGTGTTTTGCCTTTGGCTTTTGTTCTTGAGTGAATGCTGTTATCAAGAGCGACTTGTTGGTCCTGTGGTGTGCACTTTGACTCAGCACCGTGAGTCCCTGAGACTATAATGCATCTCTGTGTGAGAGAACGTATGGAGGAGGGTGAGGCTTTATGAACGAATCTGTGTGCATGTGTGCAAATGGATGTGGGCATGAGTGTGAACATGAGTGTGAGACTGTATGAATGCTTCTCTGTGTGCACATGTACAGGTTCACATGTATGTGTGTGCCTGCACATGCTCCCTAGTCATGGAAAGTAAGTGGAGACAGGTACAGTGAACTGTGGGCAGGAGAGGGACCTGCAGCCCTTCCACCCTGACCAGACCGCCTCGTTTTCATTTTGACCTACGTACGTGGAAAGAGACCACTTTGAACCACAGCAGCTGAAACTGTCATGTTCGACCACTTCCTTCAACACGGCCTGGACTTCTTGAAGAAATCATAAAGTTCCTTTAGATATCTTTTGTTTCTTGGATTTTATGAAAAGATTGATTTCTGGTCATTATTTATCCATTGTCAACTTTAACAAACAGCTGTAGTGATAATTGCTGGATTTCCACTCTGTCAGCTCACAAACATGGAATTGTGCTATTATCTATGTCGACGGCGTCTTTCTGTAAATATACAGACTTAGTGCTGGTTTTCAATAAATACACAAAGATGCTAATTGCCACTATAACTATGTTAACACATAAAAATAAATAACAAAAATGTGATTTTTTTTTTCATTAGAGATTCAAAAACACTCGTTTGAGGCAGCCTGTCATGTGCTGTTTTGGAGCTGCCACCACCACCAGTCTGTTTTCTAGACCCTAGTAACCTCTTCCCGACCTTCACTGTGCGACTTGCACAGATGCCCCTGTTCCGGGCAGTCACATCTCCAGGATCGTGGCCTTCAGATGTCACTCACTGGCTCTGGACTCCCATAGGTACTGGGTCACTCTGCACATTCCTCAGAGAAGGAGCAGAGCTCCCCATGAAGAGCCACTGAGCCGCTGGCACAGTTGTATGAGCTGCTCCTGAGGGAATGAGATGTGGTCAGAAGGTAAGGCCCTGAGGCTAAGCTGGGAGAGGCCTGTTGAAGGATGACCATTTTCTCTTCTCTGATGTTTTGCCGCCATGCTACCAGAGTCTCCCTGTCCTGAGAGGTCTGACTGACAGCAACATCTGCAGGAGGGCCAGGCCTGTTGAATGTGTTATTTGGTCACTCTTCCGGAGACAATCATTCTCATTTACTCTGAGTTTCTGACTGAAGTAATGTATTTGTTTATGGGCTGGTTGATAAGTGTGTGTGTTAGCACAGGTATGCATGTCCATACTTCGTGACCATGAAAGACAAAGTTTCTACAGTAGGCAATTAGATTCTATCAAGCAACTGAAACATGTATCACCTGACAACAGAACCAATAAGGGGCACACAAGGTAAAATGACACACATATGCTATATATACAATGTACACACACAGCAGGGAGATAGATTATTATAAAAATATTTTTAGGTGTGCAGGTGCTTTCTCTGTATATACATGTATACACAGTCTATGTAACATTTGGGTAGAGTACTCACGGAAGCTAGATGTTGGCATTAGATCCCCTAGTTGTAAAATGCCAAGCAAGTCTAGGACTTGAACTTGGGTCCTATGAAAGAGTAGTCAGTGTTTATACTGAGAATTTTTATTTGAATTAATTAGCACACATAAGTATGAAGAGCAATGAAGACCCTATAAGCGTCAGGGTGCAGGGGCAGGCAGGAGAATGGGGAATGGGGCAGCCCTAGTCTCAGCGTCAATGAGGTAACTCAAGCCTGAAGGTCAGAAGAATGGAGACCTAGGAGCCATGGGGCTTCAATTACTAAAAGCAAAGGAAAAACAAAACACAAAAGGAGGTGGTGTAATGACAAAGCCAATAGATTAACATAGAATACAGAAAATCCCAAATAATTAAAAAACAGATTAAAGATGTCAAGAAAGCAGAGATAAGCAAAAATCAAACCTGTGATATCAGTATAATATATAAACATGTCAATGATGCATGAAATACAAACAGTCCAAACTCACCTATTAATTAGCAATGTATGTCAGATTGTGGTAGCCTCAGAGAATCAACTATATGCTGTCAACAAGAAACCCACTTTAACATGAAAAAACAAGCCCAAAGCAAAAGAGTCAGAACAGATTAGCTGCAAATATGAAGCAGGAGAACTGGTTTAACCTATAAAGGCACCTGCTGCCAGGCTTGAGTTCAATCCCCACCACTCACAAGGAGGAGGAAAATAACCGACTCCCACAGGCTGATGTTGGGGGTTGGTCTGGTCGTTCTTGTATACAGATGCTGAATTCCTGCCCCAGGATCTGGCTGCAGTCCAGCATGCAGCGCATTCTCATGTACACCAGTTTTTGTCAACTTTGTTTCCCAGTATTCTCTGATTGGTTAAATAAAAAAGGCTGGACAGCCTGTACCTGGACAGAGGAGAGGTAGGCAGGGCTTGAAGTTCCTGGGCTTAGGATTTCAGGGTGGGACCACAAGGGCAGGAAGGAAGAAAGAAAAAGGAAGGGAGAGAGAGACTGTGGCCTGATGGAGCAGGTCCAGCACAGACAGGATGAGTGTTGCCATCCAACTTGGGGCTCTTAAAATCCAAGCTTAGACTTGAGAAAACAACTCAGTCTGAGACAAGCTCAGGAGTTTGGAGAACCCTGCTGTGCACAAATGCCAGCAGAACTGCTAGCTCCTGAGGTGCTAAAACAAAAACAAAAACAAAAAAATGCTGGCGGCTGGGACCGTGGATTCTCAGGCCAGCCGCTGAGGGTGGACAGAGCAGCCCAGGGCCAACACATGGCGGCATGAAGGCAAGCCGGCCTAAGAGGTGGGGTTGCTGCGGGATGCTGCAGCGGAGACAGGGCTGGGAGCTGCACCTGAAAGGGCAGAGTCAGCCACGGTCTGAGGTCTGAGCTAAAAGCAGAGTCAGACACAGAGAGAAACATATCCTAACACAGAAAAACCTCCAGTGGGTACTGTAAACTTGAAAGCATGCTTAGATGCTAACCAAAATTAGAGACTAAAATATATGTATATATTTTTCCATATTAAAATATGGGAAACACCATGAGAGAAGGCATTTGACCCTATATAATTTTGTTTTAACTGTCAACATACAGTTGACAATATGTTCGGTAATAAGTGTAGTTCTATGTATCCTTTTAAAGAGAGATTTTAAAAAGACTTAGGTAAGAAAGCAACTAAAAAATCCTTGTTAAGAGCCGACGCAGTGATGTACACCTGTAATCCCAGCACTCTTGGAGGCAGAGGCAGGTGGATCTCTATGACTTCCTGGTCTACAAAGCAAGTCCAGGACAGCCAAAGCTACACAGAGAAATCCTGTCTCCAAAACCCTAAATAAATAAATAAGCCTTGCTAGGTTAAAACAATAGAATACAATTCAGATAATCCTTTTTTAATTTTTTATTTAACTTTTATTAATTACACTTTACAGATAATCCTTTTAATCATAAAAAAATTAAACTAAATCAAATCTAAAATCTAAAGGAAACTCTATAACAAGACTGCAAAAGGAAATCTATGTCTGTTATAAATCCTAAAATGATTTTCCCAACCTTGTTAAGGGGATTAGATGGAGATGAAAAAGATCCACAGGGTTATCAAATATTTAGATGGCTGCCCATAGAGATATAATATACTGAGTTAAGAGTACAGATGATGCTTGATGCCACCTTGGAACAATGCCATTCAATAGCTTACGTGTTCCATTTTACAAATTTAGAAAAAGTTTAAAAAGACAGCATACCGTAGATTCACAGTCAGTGCTCCAATGGGTTTCACCTTGAATTCTGAGAATACATATTTGTTGGGAATGATGGCTGTCTTGGAGATGGTGCTTCAACATATGTATCCAATAAAATACAAATTTGTTTAGAGTCGCTAAGACAGCACAGCTACGAAAAGGCACTGGATTTTAGAAAGGACTGCTGAATTAGATCAGCCTATAAAAGTCCTTATTTCAGAATAGAAAAAAGGAAATGTGTTGGGGAGCTTTTGCATGTCTTTCCACAGAAGAAGAAAAATTGTGGATTTCAACTAGATAATTAAAGATCAGAGATGATCAGGGGAAGCCTCCTTAAAATCTTGGCCACAGACAGGAAGAGGCAAATTGAAAGGACCAACAAAACAGGTAACTTGTGTTGCTGATCCTGCTACATAGGAACAGTTCTGAGACTGGCTGAGACATGAAAAAAGTGTCTCTGCATCACCAGTAAATCTTGTTGGCTACAGAGTCCTCAGGACTTTATCATTCTGTCCTTTCATTGACAAAGATAAAAACTGGTATTACAGTTTGGTGTACAATCCAGACTGGCTTATAAAGAAGCACAGATGTCTTTCATCTGCTCAGACAAGAGGAGAAAATCATTTTCATCTAAACTGTGCACATTGTACATTCCACACGTGTGCTTTTACGAAAATGTATATTACCTGGGAAAGTTTCTATGTTTACAGGACAAAAGGACCAGACGCCAGTGAAGTTCGGAGTGACCCTGACAGGCTCCATCCTGAAGGATGCAGAGACACTGGCGAGCTCCTGCTTGATCCAACTGCAGACCGCCTCATTAGCTGTGCTCTCAAAAGTCTGCATCCAAAACAACTTAGAATGGCTAGCTAAATTGTCCGGCATCACGGACTGTTCCAGTCCAGACTCCAAGTAAGTCTGTGCTTTCACAGCACACAGAGACTGGACAACAATACCACAGCTGGCCTTAAAGACTGAATATTATCCCAATTTTCCCAGGGCCCCAAGGGAACATCACCCCTCAAAACAGCAGGAAGCAATTTTAGGAAAACAGGAGAGGTGGCGTAGGTGGATTTTTGGTTGCGTGATGTTTGTTGTTGTTAAAGGGGGTTAGTGGCAAACTCTCATGGTTTTGTTCAGGGAGAAAACAAGCTATAGAAGGTCAAACTTAGGGACCACTTTTTCTTTTTCTTTTCTTTCTCCTTTCTTTTTTTATGTAGGGTTGAAAAGAAAAAAGGGGGATAGAGAAATAATAGGATAAAAGGATAGACATTGAATTTGCTCTTAAACTGTAGACCTGTTTCTATTTTCAAATATTTTTACATTGATATGGATTATTTATATATTGGTATAAGCGTAAGGTTTTATTGGTTTAGATTATTGTATATGATACAAATTTAAAGTTGTTTTGACACACATAATGTATACACATTTCAACTCTTGTATAAGTTATTGTACCTATGCAATTCATTTTAAAATATAATGTAAAGTTCTAGTTCTCTTAAAAGCTGCTATCACAAACTGCTCAATTAAGTAATGCAAATCAACAGTCAGCCAATCAAAAAATCATGGTTATATTAGATACTAGTCTAATTTATCACAAAAATATGCTTTTTAGGTTGAATAGATAGAAAATAGCTAGAAACAAACAACATATGCCTGTTTAGATATACTATAGATAAATAGATGGTCTTCAGAAATCTCAGAAACTTCCAGAATATGGCATTTAAAGATGTTTTTATTATTTTAACGATTCTTTGACAATGAGACATGTCAGCTCCTGGCAGCGCTTCCAGCCTACCTCAAGGAAGATGATGAGCATCCAAGAGCTGCTTATGGAATTTGCTTCAATGTGGCAGGCTACCACAGGCAAGAAACTGCCCTTGCTTCAGCTGCTGACCGTATGCTGTCCAAAACCAGCTAGCTAGACACAGGGAAGTTGACTGCCAAGCTTTGCAATGACAAGGCAGGCAGTCCTTCCTAATTCCTGCTTCACAAAAAGCCTATCAGGTATTCTGGGCCAGAAGCCTGAAGATGATGCTCCCAACAGTTGCTGAGAAACTTGGGTGACTGTGCAGGTGGCCGCCTGCCTCTGTCACTTCTATAACCTTGAAAGCTGCTTCTCTGCATGTCCTACAAACTCAGGTGATATTTATTCTGCCTCAGTTCTCTGACAGGACTGAAGACTAGATAGTTATAGTCTCATAATTAAGCTTAAGTTGTTTAGGATGAAAAATGTTTTAAAAAGATAGTTTTAGGTCTAAGCAGAAACTTAGGTTGTTAAATGCAAGCTATAGAAAATTATTTGGATACAGTACTCTGAACTCACCAAGAAAGGATAGATAGTAGAGTACTTTCTCCTAAGTTGCCAAATACAAATGGACTGGACATTGTGAATGTAATTATTACATGAGTTTTCATAATTGTTCTTACAGTGTGAGGTTTATTGTTGTAAAAGAAAGACACTTTTTATTCAGACAAAAAGAGGAAAATGTTGGTGGCTGGTCTGGTGGTGCTTGTATTCAAATGCTAAATTCTGGCTCTCAAGATTTGGTTGCAGTCCAGATGAGTGCATTCTCACGTACACAAATGATATTGTGTCAACTTTGCACCCCAATATTCTCTGACTGGTTAAAGAAAAGAGCGGGACAGCTGCAACTGGGCAGAAGAGAAGTTCCTGGGAGGACATGGCCTGATGTAGCAGATCCAGCCCAGACAGGACAAGTTTTGGGGGGTGCATCTGGGAGGTAGCCAGACTAGCTTAGAAAATTAGTACCTACCCAGTGATTGTGCTTAAAGCTATTTAAGCAAGTCAATAGGTCTCTGTCTCAATTATTGGGAAACTAGCTGGGTCATAGAAAAGCCCTCTAGAATTAGTAAACACTCAACACCAGGTTGTCCTATGATTTCCACACATAGACCATGGCATGTGTGCACTACCCTCAACACACACACACACACACACACACACACACACACACCACAGAAAAAGATTCAAACATGATGTTGGAAAAAAAAATCTGATTGCTTGTGGGATATCCAATTAAGTAGACTGCAGAACAGGGATGAGAAAGCAGGTTTGCTCACCAAGAAGATACAGTAAAATGTACGTGGATCTAGAAGAACTCCAGAGTTTGCAAAGCAAAGCACACACCTGACCATGGCCAACACTCACACCCACAGCCTTCCGTAGGTCTTCTGCCCTTCTCTCAAAGTGTCTCAGTTAGAGTTACTCTCGCTGTGATGAAACACCAAGATCAAAGCGACTTGGGGAGGAAAGGGCTTATGGCTTATACCTCCACACCATAGTTCATCAAAGGAAGTCAGGACAGGAACTCAGGCAGGAGCTGATGCAGAGGCCGTGGAGGGGTGCTGCTTACTGGCTCGCGGCTCTGCTTTCTTATAGAACCCAGGACTACAAGCTCAGAGATGACCCTATAAAGGGCTGGAGCTTCTGCCGTCAATCACTGATTAAGAAAATGCTCTGCAGGCTGGCCTCCTGCCCAGTCTTAGGGAGGCATTTTCTCAGTTCAGGTTCCCTTTTCTCAGATAGCTCTAAAAACTAGCCGCCACAGACAGCAAAGGACAGAGATGACCTGAGGGGTCCAGGCTGATTTGACTGATACATGTAGCTCCATTCCAACCAGGATGTGTCTTCTTTTCAAGTGAATGTATGATAAGATAGACCACACTCTATGGCCTAGAAGAAAGCTTAAAGTGTTTTTTTTTTAATTGTGAGTTATTCAAAGCATGTTCTCTGTACATAATGAGTAATCGGAAAATGGCAAAATAACACTGAACTAATTAATAAATACTTGAAAATTTAATAAGATACTTGAAATTAAAAACAAACAAAAAACTTAAGGCTGTAGAGATGCCCAAGGGGTTACAAGCACTTAAACTGCTCTTAACCCAAGTTCAGTTTCTAGCACCCACATCAGGTTTTGTGTGTGTGTGTGTGTGTGTGTGTATCCTGTATCAGGTTATGTATATAATTGATAACTACATGTGTCATATTATATATACTATATAACTATATTATATAATATCATATATTATATATCACATATAATTATTTAATAATTATATTCACTATACAAAACTATAACTATCTATAATTCCAACTCCAACCCCGGGAGATCTGTTGCACTTTCTGGCCTCTGGAGATGCCTGTACTCATCCAATACCTGAACATACCTATACATATGCACATATAAAATTAAAAACAAAAGCAAATCTTTTAAAAAGAAACACAAGAATAAGACTTAAGTGAAAAATTGTGAGCTGAATTAAAATGAATGTTTCTATATTAAAATTTGTGGAAAACATTTAAGTAGAGGTGAGAGGCGATTCATTCAAGAAATAAAATGTTACACTGGAAATCTATAACATGGAAGGTTTATTAGAAAACAATAGAGCTTCCAAATCACGAGTCTGAGCTTTTGGATCTGGGAATGGAACAAAGCATATATCAAACCCAAAGTAAGTGTGAGAGAGAATAATAAAGATAAGGAACTACGTTAAGTTGAGAGTGGGAAAACAGCAGAGAAAAAAATCAATGAATCCAAGAGGCAGCTCTTCGAAAAGACAAAACTGGTAAAGTGCTAGTGAGGGAAATTGAGGGAAAAAGAGGACCATCCTGTGTGCTGTGCTTTGAATAAGAACGTCCCTACGGATTCCAGGAGAACTTGACTCCCAGCTGGAGGTCTGTTTCAGCAGGTTCCAAAATCTTTAGAAGAAGCTTGGATAAAGGACATAGGTCACTTTGGGGTGGTTCTTGAGATTTTGATAGCCTGCCCCACTTCCTGTTCACGCTCTGCTTCCTGTTCCAACAAGATGTCAGATGAGGGGTCTTGGCCACAGACTTCTGCTACCACAGAGCTTCCTGCACTGTCCCTTTCCCCTCCAAGATGGCTGTATGCCTTCAAACTACAAAGCAACATAAACCCTGCATCTCTTAGCAGCTTGGCCCACCCACGGAAAAGTGAGTTATGCACACAGAACTTGGAAATGCTTCGTGCGCTTGGCAGAACACAGCTCTTCCTCTGACGAGCTGTTTAAGCTGTCGCCCAGGCTCCACCAGGCCTGAATGTGGTGTGTGAGGCTCACACTGCCCCAGGGCATGCCTGCGGTAGGCAGAGCTGCCTCTTCACTGTGTCCCACAGCGGAAGCTGAGCTGATATTTCAGCTGCCCTCCCTCATACCTGCACGGTCGTTCCGACAGAGCTCCTGCAGGCTGTCTTGATGCCCTTTCTCTCTACCTGTTCTGCTTCCCCTCTTTGAAGTAGGGGAGAGAGATGGAGAAAATTGTGGGGACACAGAAAGAGAAGAGAACCACTTACCAGCTGAAAATAATTCCAGCATGTGCCTGTGAGATGGTTCAGTGGATTAAAAACAAACAAACAAGAACAAAACGTGCTACCCAAAGATGCAAGCCTAATGACCCAAATTCAATCCCTAGAATGCACATTTCTCAGCAGCCCTAGCTATCCCAGTGACCACTGTGTGGGCCTTCTCCAGGCATCCTCCTTCTGTCAGAGTAATGGTACTTGTTGTCAAAACTGGGCCTGAGGCCCTGGACCACTGCAGGCAGCACAGGAGGCACAGGCGTGAGTGGTGACAGTGCAGTGGACAGGGACCTCAGCTCAGCACCTCATAGCTCTCAGCCAATTGAGGCCCAGTTTCCGCATCTCTAAAACTCGTCTCTCCAGTGGACCCTGGGGGTTATAGAAATGTTCCTGTACAAGTGCTACCTTCTGTTACTAGCATTATGAGGCTGTTGTGATTATCATCACACACTGACCTTTGACCGGAAATCAGAGGACTCGGAGGAAGACGGAACGCTGTGTGGGACTGACAGATCCAACAGGAAGCACTCTCTGTCCCGCCAAGCTTATTAGGGGTGAGAAAAACCTCTTTAGTAACTGATAGAGATGTGAGGCTCCGGATGTTCAGTCATTGCGATGGAGAGGCCAAGAATTCCATGCAGATGGCAGCCAGGGCCCTGGCGCAGACCAGCTTAAGACAAGATTAGTGTGGAGCATGGAGGACCTGGCGGGTCTGCATGGGCGAGATAAGGATGCTGGAGCAAGACCAGCCTGGACTGCCCAGGCCCCCCACAGCGGGTGCTGGGCAGGGGCAACCCACTGCTGTGGGTGCTGTTGGAGCATGTGTGTGTCACCGTGCCTGCAGGGTCCTGCTGTGGAAGAAATGTGCACAGCGTTTACAGCACAGGCAATTCCCGAAATGAGTGTGAATTCGCCTGACGTACAAGTTTTAGTGTGAAGAGGAGACTGAGGGAGCAAAGGGAGGCAGGCAGGCTCCTGTATGCCTGCAGCAATCTCTCTCCTCTGCCTCAGACCCTCTGCCTTCAAGGTCTAACTTCATCCGACACGCCTCGTCTTCCTCACAGGAGCTCACGCACTCCCTGCTCTTTATCCTAGCTTTGCTGCCCCTGCCACAGCTCTGTCAGCCCTTTCTTACCTTTCTGTTGTGTCTCCACTTGGTAGTGCGAGCAGAAGCCATTCAGATGCAGAAGCTGCAAGTGTGCTTGAGAGCTGGATTTCACAAATGTGGACTCAGCCACGGATTTCCATGCTGTGATGACGGAGAGCTGGACTTCACAAACGTGGACTCAGCCACGGATTTCCATGCTGTGATGACGGAGAGCTGGACTTCACAAACGTGGACTCAGCCACGGATTTCCATGCTGTGATGACGGAGGACTTCACGCGCAATGTGTTACACAGTTCTGTAAGTGCACACTTTCCACACAAATGCCAGCAAGCCACTCCAGTGGCTTGTCTTCATCTGCATGTTGGTCTAATGCCAGAAAACCTCAGCCCTTCACCCTCCTTATAGAAGGAAGAAACCCACATTTCTTCTCGAAACTCACAGAAATGTCGCGGACCAAATCCAGTACACATTCTTGATAATATCTTGTCAAAATAAGAATAGAATATTTTTTCCTCCTGAAAAGACTAAACTAACAACAAATAAAATAAAACCAGAGCAAAGGGGAAGAAACCCAGCATGGTAAATCTTTTTGTCAACAGAAATGTGGACTCCCAGAATCTTGCTCAACACTGAATTAGCATAAAGTGAAATTTTAAGGTGTGATGATCATCTCATTAGATGCAGAAAAGGCCTTTGACAAAATCCAATACTGCTTCAGGATAAAAAATATCAAGAGATTAGGGATACAGGGACATATTTCAACATAATAAAGTCAACTTATAGCAAGCCTATAGCCAACACCAAATGTAAGGGAGAGACACTCAAAGCAACGCTAATAAAATCAGGAACACCAGGTTGTCTACTCTCTCCAAATTTAGTCAACACAGCACTTGAAGTTTTAGCTGAGCAATAAGATAACTGAAAGAGATCAAGGGGATGAAAATTGGAAGGGAAGAATTCAAAGTGTCATTATTTGCAGATAACGTGATAGTATTTATAAGTAACCCAAAAAACTTCCTTCAGGGAACTCCTACAACTAATAGACACTTTTTGTAAAGTTGCTGGATACAAGATTAACTAAAAACCAAAACCAAAACAACAAAACAAAGGAAAAATCCCAGCAGCTCTCCTATATACAAATGACAAATGGACTGAAAAAGATATCAGGGGAAAAAACACCTTTCATAAAAGCCACAAATAATATAAAATATCTTCAGGTAACTCTAACCAAGCAGGTGAAAGACTTGTATGATAAAAACTTCAAGCTTTGAAGAAATTGAAGAAGATATCAGAAGATGGAAAGATCTCCTATGCTCATAGATCAGTAGGATTAACATCTTACAAAAAGTTGACCACAAATTCAACTCAAACCCCATCAAAAGCCCAACACAATTCTTTACAGACCTCAAGGGACAATTCCCAGCTTCATATGAAAAACAAACTCAGGATAGCTAAAACATTCCAAAACAATAAAAGAACTGCTGGAGGCATCACCATCTCTGATTTAAAGTTGTACTACAGAGCTATAGTAATAAAGCCCACATAGTATTGGCAAAGAAACAGACACATTGATCAATAGAATCTAATTGAAGATCCAGACATAAATCCAAAAATATATGGACATCTTATTTTTAATAAAGAAGCCAGAAATACACACTGGGAAAAAAAAGACAGCATCTTCAGCAAATGGTGCTAGTCAAATTGGATGTCTATGTGTGAAAGAATGCAAATAGATTCATATTTATCACCCAGCACAAAACTCAAGTCCTAATGCATCAAAGATCTCAACATAAAACCAAATACACAGAACCTGACAGAAAATAAATTGGGGAATAGCCTTGAATGCGTTAGCATGGGAGATGACTTCCTGAACAGAACATTGATAGTGCAGGTACTAAGATTAACAATTAATAAATGGGACCACAGGAAACTGAAAAGCTTCTGTAAGGCAAAGGACACCATCAATAGGACAATGCAGCAGCCTACGAAATGAAAAAAAATATGTTGTACCAACACTACCACATCTGATAGAGGACTAATATCTGAAATATATAAAGAATTCAGGAAACTAGATAACAACAAAATAATGGTGTAGAGATATAAACAGAGAATTCTCAACAGTGGAATCTCAAATGTCTGAGAAACACCTAAAAAAAAAATGCTCAACATCCATAGCCATAAGGGAAATGCAAATCAAAAAGACTCTGAGATTCCATCTTACACCTATCAGTAAGGCTAAGATCAAAAACTCAAGTGACAAGGGAGGGGTTGGGAGGGGAGAAGGGAGGGAACCAGAGGGGGGATACAAAGTAAATAAAGTGTAATTAAAAATAGAATTAAAAAATTTAAAAAAACCCTCAAGTGACAGCATATGCTGGTGAGGATATGGAGAAAGGGGAACTCTCCTCTGTTGCTCCTGGGAGTGCAGACTTGTACAACCGCTATGAAAATCATTGTGCAGTTCCTCCGAATATTGGGAATCAATCTATCTCAAGACCCATTACCCAGCTATAGCACTCCTGGGCATATACCCAAAGGACAGTCTATCCTACCACACGGACAATTGCTCAGCCGTGTTCATTGCAGCTTTATTCATAATAGCCAGAATCTGGAAACAACCCAGATGTCCCTCAGCAGAAGAGTGAATAAAGAAAATGTAGTATATTCGCGCAATGCAGTATTATTCGGCTGTTTAAAAAAATGACATCATGAAATTTGCAGGCAAATGAATGGAACTAGGAAAAAAAAAAGTATATGCTTTCAGGACCAGAAAGACAAATACAGTGTGTATTCAACTGAAGTGTATATTAGCCATTAAGTAAATAATAACAAAGCTACAATCCAGAGACCTAGAGAAGGCAGGTAAAGAGTACGAGTCTCCCTGGGAAGGGGAAATTAAAAAGAAAAAAGTTTACAGGTTGTTTTAGTTAGGTTTTCTATTGCTGTGATGAAACACCATGACCAAAAAGCAAATTGGGTTTATTTGGCTTGCGCTTCCAGATCATAGTCCATTACTGGAGGAAGTCAGGACAGGAACTCAAGCAGAGCTGGAACCTGGAGGCAGGAGCTGATGCATGGAGGGTGCTGCATACTGGCTTGCTCCTCATGGCTTGCTCAGCCTGCTTTCTTACAGAACCCAGGACCACCAGCCCAGGGATGGCCCCACCCAAAATGGGCTGGGCCCTCCCCCACTGATCACTAATTGAGCAAATGCCTTAGAGTGGGATCTCATGGAGGCATTTTCTTAACCAAGGCTCCTTCCTCTCTGATGACGATAGCTTGTGTCAGGTTGACTCATAAAACCATTAAGTACACAAGTAGACTGGGTGGGACTGGTGTGGGAGGAATCAGGCACAGGGGTGGGGGTCGGTTTAGGGAATGGGGGAAATGGAGGGAGAGAGTGGGGGGCATTTGGGGGTGATGTGAAACCTTGTGCAATGGAAACTTCCTGGAATCAATGAAGATGATCAGAGACCCACAGGGAGACTTTATGCTGGGAGAGAGAGTCTAAATTGGAGGTCTCCATCAAATCCCTCCCCTTAGAGCTCAGGGAACCCTACAGAAGAGGCAAAAAGATTGTGAGGGCATGGAGGACACCAGAACATGGCTCTCTGAGTCAGCCATGCATGTGAGCTCACAGAGACTGAAACAGCAAGCACGAGGGCTACGTGGTATACCAGGTCCTGGGTACATATACTATAGCTATTAGCTTAGTACCTTTATGGGACCCCTGAATAAGGGGGGTGTCTCTGACTCTTGTACCTGCTCTTGGGACTCTTTTCCTCCTTTTGGTTTCCTGTGTCCAATTACAATATGAAAGTTTTCATTTTATCTTATTATATTTTATTTTTTTCTATTTGGTTGTTATCTCTTAGAAGCCTGTCTTTTTCTTCTAATGAGAGACAGAAAGGGAGTGGATCTGGAGGGGAGGGAAGCGAGGAACTGGGAGGAGTGGAGGGAAGGGAAACTATAATCAGGATGTATTGTATGAGAAAAGAATCTATTTTCTATTTAAAAAAAAAAAAGGTGTGTAAGGATAAAACAAGACAAAACAAAACACCACTACCCAGACCCTGTCATTATTTGGTTGAGTAGGTTATAAAGGGCCTCCCCTGAAATATAAACACTGGGAAAATGTTTTGGAATCCAGAAAGTGTTTGCATTTGTTGAGTAATACATGTCAGTCACACAAAGCTGCAATTCTTCCCACCAATTTGTGGAGGATTTAATTTAGAAGTCAGTTAATGTCTATCTATGGTCAGGATTGAACAGGGAGGATTAACTGGAGCCTTGTGTTGGCTAGTTTTATGTAAACGTGACACAAAATAAAGCTCTCTGAGAGGCAGAGCCTCAACTGAGCAAATTCTTCCAAAAGACTAGGCTGTAGGCAATCCCACAGGGCATTTTCTTAGTGACTGATGGGGGAGGGCCCAGCCTATGGTGGGTGGTGCCATCCTGGGCTGGTGGTCCTGGGGTTCTATAAGAAAGCATCTGAGCAAGCCATGAGGAGCAAGCCAGTAAGCGGCTCCCTCCATGGCCTCTGCCTCAGCTCCTGCCTCTAGGTTCCTGCCCTGTTTGGGTTCTTGCTTTGGCTTTCCTTAGTGGACTGGGATTTGGGACATGTAAGCCGAGTCAGCTCTTTCCTCTCCAAGCTGTTCTTGGTCATGGTGTTTTCACCACAGCCTCACTAAGACACTAAGACAACTAACACTAAGACTCACAGCAACACTAAGACAAGCCTCTGGCCCGAAACAAGCAAAGCTGGACACATCTAGTTGAAACCTTGGGCTGAGTTGTTCCCTGTCAGGTTGACTGTTTCTGCTGAGAGCCTCAGCACTGATGCAGCCTTAATTGGATGCTCATGTAATGCACACCCTGTTTACCACACAGCTTGATAAACATGGTTCGCTCCTAATTGTCACTTAGCGTTGCTGGGCAACTTCCCACTGAGATTTGCAGAGCATATACCCTACTGCAACTCAGGGATATCTTGCCCGAAGCCTAGCTTACACTATGGAGCACAAGTCTCGTGTTTGTAGGAATCCACAAGGCACTACCAACCTTAGTGTCCTCAGGCAGCAGGAGACTACAGCCAGGCCCCTAGGAGAACACCCATGGTTGGGAGCAGCCAACCGAGCAGTGCAAGGAAGTAGGCTTTGCCACTCTCAGGCCTGGCTTTTTACCTGTTGGAGAATCTACGGCAGGGTGACACCGTCAGGCAGGGCCGCCATCAGGAACCAGGAACCAGGAACCCTGCAGTGAATGGCACTAGGCAGATAGCTCCTCTTAGGTCTCATGACCCAGGGCAGATGTTGGCCTTGAAGAAGCCCAGCTAGCTCCTCTTAGGTCTCATGACCCAGGGCAGATGTCGACCTTGAAGAAGCCTTGCTGATGAAGATTCCATCAGTCCTGGCCAGAGTGTTGACACGTGCCGCTCCAGCTCTCACCATTCCCCACCTGCAGCCTGCCAGAAGCAGGGAAGGTTCTGGGAGCTACGACCACCTCATGACTTTCAAAGGCCTACCCCTTGCTGGGACCTACTTCAATGAGCTGGCCCCTGCTTCCCAAAGGCTCCCACAGTCTCTCGAGAGCACCACCAGCCAGGGAGAGCAAATGCTTGAGACGTGAGCTCATCTGGACAGTCCAGAAGCATGCTGTCAAATGCTAATCTTAGAAGCCTTTCCCCTTGGAGCTGTTGAGATGGCTTAGCGTGTTAAGGTACCTGCCTGATGACTGAGTTCCATCCTCGAGAAACACATGGTGCAAAGAGACTGGATTTCGGCAAGTTGTCCTCTGACCTCCACTCATGAACACACACCTCATCTTCCCACACAGACATACATAAAACTGTCATTTTTAACTTTACAAAATCCCCCTAAATTCTGCTTGCAGCCTACTGAATTGATTTCAGTCGTCATGTGTGGCTCATTTGAAATGTCTGTGGTGAGGATGGAAGGGAGAGCTGGTAAAGCCAGCTTGACCGTGGGCTCCCAGTACCCAATGACCGCCCGTCTGTCACAGGTGTGCAGCCTGGTGCGTGTCAGGTGCTACCTCCGTAGTGGATCCCAGCTTTTCGGATCCTGACAAGGCGTTTCTCCCTTCCCTCTGACGTCACAGTTGCTTCTCTGTGGAGCAGTAACATGAGCGCCAGGCCCCTGCGGAAAGTGCTCACTTTACATATGCTGTTGACACGATGCAGAGCTGCTGGCTGGGACTCTGTGTGCAGAGGTACATAATTTGGGCTTATACTGTATTTTTGCAATATCCGGACATTAGCATGCAGAAACATGGCACCTGCAAGCACACGTCAGTGTGGAGGGGACCGGCTTCAGCTCTCCGTTTGGTTAGGTGCTGTGCGGTCTTCCGTGATGGAATGTGGCACAGCAAGTGTGAACACTATGAGGCTGTCAGACACAAACCTTTCCACCCTCACGAGCTCTGAACTGAAGTGAGTATCCAGACACCAGAGGCGCAGTGAGGCTTTAGCCAGTGTGGCATCTTTCAGTCATGAGAGGGTGAAATGGTCACACAGCGTCATGCTTGCACAGTAAAGAGGCATGATACTGCGTCGGTGTGTGTGTGTGTGTGTGTGCATGAACAAAACCATGTGTTTGTGCCTGACTGTATGTGCGCGCACATATATGTATAATCTCAGTGTGTGCTATGTGCCTGTGTGTACGTGTGCATGCTTGTATGTACATGTGTGCACACATTTTCAGTGTGTATTGTGTGAATGTGCATTGTGTGAATTCGTGCCTGTACGTATGTGGTATGTGTGTGCTTTCAGTGTGTGCTGTGTGAATGTACGCAGCGGCACACACATAGTTGTTTGTTTTGCATTTCTTTATTTGTTTGAGACAAGGTCGTGCTATGCAGCCCTGTGTTCCTATAGGAACTATGGCTGGCGCAGCCTTTCTCTCTCTCTCTCTCTCTCTCTCTCTGTCTGTCTGTCTCTGTCTCTCTCTCTCTGTCTCTCTCTCTCCCTGTCACACACACATGCCCCCACACACAGTTGTTTGCATAAACCCTCCTTCGAGCAGATACAATACAGTCAAGGCTGTCCTCCATCCTTCCTGGAGCCCATACCCTGCTGAAGCAGCATACACTGAAGTCTTGCTCAGTGTCCACGGTGCTGACATCCCAGGATGACCTGTGCTTGCAAACAGTGGTGCCAGGGTTGAGTGGCAGTGCTGGCTTCACACAGAGGTTGCTGAACTTCCCGTGGTAAAGAATGTTAGGACAATGACACTGAGCTCCATTTGCTGGGACCCAGAGATGTCCCTGCAGTATTCTCAGGACACAGTGTGTGGGGCGCCGCTCGGTCTCCACCACAGATGTCACAGATGTGCATGACCCTTTGGCTGACAAATGCCTGAGGAGGGACTTCACGCTCACTCACACTGAGGATGCAGCAGACCTGAGGTCTGACTCCTGCTTCCTGAGGAGGCTGCTTACGGCATGCACGGGTTCTTACTTCATGACATTTGTCACTGGCTCCCCGTGCCGTGCACTGGATGTTACACATTACATTACACATGTGTCCACAAGTGTGCCTGCCACACAAGAGCGAGAGCTTGCTAGCTTGTCCTGAAGACTGGAGGTCGGCTCTGGAAGCCAGGGGTAGATTCTGCACTGGTACCAAGCAGGTGCTTGGGAAATGCTGGTTGAATGGATGAGTGGATAAACAGAATGGCCGCTGAGTCTTTCTTGGCCATAGATTTCTAGCCGTAAGAAACTTTCCTGAAGCCTGCCTAGTGTGACACCAAGCCTGCATTCCAATGAAATGCCTCCACAGAACAGCGACGGGTCAGGATATATCTGGTACAGGCCCAGAGTTCAGAGAACAGCCTCGCTTCCAGCCAGCAGCCTCCACAGTAACTATCAAAGGGGACGGAAGCCCCTTGTCCAGGGTTGGCGTTTTGGGAACATAGAGCAAAGTCACAAACAGTAATATTTCTGAAACGAGCATTTGACAGCCCTGACAACAGCCAGAGGAGCAGCTCAATTAGCCTTAGTGAGGAGGGAATACTGATGGGGGTAGGGGAAAGGATGGGGATGGATGGGTGAGCATTAGCGGCCTCCTGACAACCGCTGATGAAGCAGTTCCAGCAGCCATAGTTGGGCCGGCCTGGGAGGGGAGATTACAGGTTAGGGATGCTCAGCCAATCAAGGCCTCTGATTGGCTGAGCCGTCTTAAGTGCTTTCTAATTGTTTGGGGAGCACTGCGGCTCTGTGCAGGCAAGGTTGGCTATTTTAAACTGTGTCACACAATTTAAAAGGACGGCTTTCCTCCGTCCTCCTCAGCCCTCGCATTATGTAAATTGTTAGGAGTGTTAGCCTTTGAGTTTCCCTAAATTCCTGGCTGTTTTAAAATTCCATTTCTGAAGTGAGAGAGAAAGAGAGAAGAAAAGGCAAATAAAAATGCCTGCCTCCTGCTTAGGACCACTCACCAATTCTAATTCCCAGCTTCCAGTTTCTGGTAGACAGACACTGCAAGAGGCATAGAGGGGTGCCCAACTCTGCAACGTTTTCCGAGCTGGAGAAAGCAAACTGGTAGATTCCACTACAGCACCCTAGAGTTTGCATGGGCTCTTGAGTGACTAACATTTGTGACAGTGTCGGGTGTGGGAGCCTACTCTGGCCTTGTCCTCTAGGAGGAAGATTGGGAGCCAGGACATTAGGAAACTTGAAACAAGTCCCCTCAGAGAAGGTAGTGAGAACTGACCCTCAGCCCCTCAGGAGCTGATGACCAGCCTGGGGTGGCTGGAACCTGTTTCTCAGACAGAAGTCTTCTGAGAAGGGCCTCACTCCCAGGCTACTCTGCCTGGAGGCCCCTGTGCTCTGATGTGTTTGGCGCAGGCTCTCTCACACTCGAGCGTGTGCACACACACACACACACACACACATACACACACACACACACACGCATGTGTTCATAGGGGCCAGAAGAGGGCATCGGATTCCCTGGAGCTGGACTGGCAAGTGGTTGTGAGCTACCTGATGTTCTGACGTGGGTGCTGGGAACCAAACTTGTATCCTCTGCAAGAGCAACAAAGGCTTTTAGCCCTGGACCATTTCTCCAGCACAGCAGACCGTCTTTAACTGGATGGTTCATGGCTCTTGGATAGAAATCCTCAAGTACCTTGGACTCTTGCTTATTTAGTAACTCCTGTGGATCCTGAAATCACTATGTAGAAAATTATGGGAAACAGCATCAGAATATAATTTAAGGGACATCATTCTTGCAGGATATTTGATTACTGTACATGGAAAACCTAATTGTTAGCAAAATATAAAAGCTTAAATGGACATCAGACGCAGTTAGGTGTGTCCTGAAGACGTGCAGTTTGTGCCTCTGAAAGCCTCCGTAGGTAGGTAAGAAAGCTAAAGAATGGGAAGTTCCTATTTTAAGAAAAATGCTTGGGAGAAGTCTTGTGGTCTTTGCTCTGTGACCCCAATGCTTAGCCCCCTACCGATTTGGCTTGGAGGTTCACCCCCACCCCCCAGGATGGTGACGCGGTGCAGCCTGCCGGGGTGTGGAGGAGGAGCTAGGGATTTCTTAAATAGCAATTGGATCTTAGAGCGCTCTCTGCTCTTAGGCTTGGGTGAGCCCTCAGGGAAGGACCTCTGGGTAAGAGGTAAGGATTTTCTCTCCGGGCTTGCAGGGACATCAGGGAAGCAGCTGGCAGGACATAGGTAAAGCAATTCTAGGAAAGAGAGCTAAAGAACCCTCTTGGGTTTGAAGGAGCTCAAGGGAAAGGTAGACTGGGTGGAATGACACAGATTTCTAAAACTCAGCATTTTAGTTGTAGAATCAGGCTTGTAAATAGGTATTTTGTATATATTTTAGAAAATAAAGTTACCTAACTGAGCTAGCAAGCTTTTACCTCAGTTTACACCTCCCGTGTCTTTATTGGTACAAATATTGGAACAATATAAGAGGAAATATTACTGTATCACATCTTATTAGACAAACCACTGACTCGGACTGTTGAGACATCTTCCTTACTTTCAATAGAGTCACTTCAAAGCTTTAGGGACATCTTTACTTTCTTCCACTAACTTTGAGGCTCCCATTTCTCCTTTAAGCCACTCCCCACAGCTATCTCTGAGATAGGATCTCACATTGTATCCCAGGCTGAGCCAAACTCAGGGCAAAGTTCCTGCCTTAGCCTCCTGAGTGCTGCTTCGGTTACAGGCCTGGGTCACCATACCCAGTGAACACTCCATCGGCCCTCCTAGTGGGTTTTGTATTAGTCAGTGGCCGCTGTGGAATGGCCAAGCTGCTGTTTGGTGAGCCCACTTCTGGTTCTCATACACCTCATGCATTTCTAGTTTTTCTGGTTCGGTTATTTGCATGTCCTGCCATCCAGGGCTTTGCATGGTCATTGAATGATCAGAATGGCATTCGAGGGTGCTCTCAAGCCTCCTGTGTGTGGCACATCTGAGACTCAGGCATGGATGAGCAGATGCACTCTAAACTTACTCACCTGGGTGCTACAGGCCAACCCATCTAGGATCTGCTGCCCGAGTGAGCGGTATCTGGGTAGAACCGTTGGTACTCAGTGTGAGGGCCTTTTGGTCTCCAGGGGTGCTGTATGTGTGTTCTGTGGGTGCCGTGAGCATGGAGGCCATCTGTCTTTCAGTGAAGCAGGTGGCTCCGTGTCTGAGGCTGAAAGCAGTTCCCAGCGAGAGAAGCAATCTGCCTCTGGATGGAGCATGCCTCTGGATGGAGCTGGCGGCTGGCAGCCCATGGCCAGACATCAGTCCCACAGGCCCAGCAAAGCCTGTGGGCTGATTCTTCTGTCGAACTAAGCAAGCCAAGAGAATCATACCTGCGGTTGCTCCCAGAGAGCCCCATCTACCATACACTGTAGCTTCTCTTTTCCCGTCTTCACCAACGCAGCTTTCTCAGAATGACACGATTTGGTAGAGAATTTAGCATTGAAGGTTAAAGAGTGGTAGAGAGGAAGTGTGTGGGGCCTGAGGGCAGGAGCTAAGAGGATGTATGGTCCGAGTTGTCCACTAGGATATCTGATGGAATGGTGACCTGCACTCAAGCGGGTGGCTCAGCCATCAGGGTCACACGTCACTGAAGATATGCAAGTGGGCACGTGGAGTTGTGACAGTGTGTGCGTATTCTGTAAGGATTGCAGTGGTGTTGTGACATAAATTCTGAAGTTAAATTATGGCAAGGAGCATGCTTATAAAAGAACTCAAAGTACTTTCTCTCTCTGAGGTTAACTGTCATGAAATGAATTGCAAAATGTGAAAATCATGAAAAAAAAAAAAGGTGAGTCTGGAGACATTGTTCAAGAGTTGAGCAAGCAGGGCTGGAGAGATGGCTCAGCATCTGAGAGCACTTGCTGTTCTAGAGGACCTGACTCTGGGTGGTAGCCCTCCCATTGGGTGGCTCACAACTGCTCTAGTTCCTTGGAATCTAATGTCCTCTGACCCCTTTGGGGGCCTGCACAGGTATGACATACATTCACTCACACTGACACAAAAACATAAATAAAAAGTTTATATTTTTAAAGAAGTTGAACAAGATAAAAGAGATTTAAAAAAAAAAAGCAAAAGAAAAAAAGCAAAACATTTTCCTTGTTGATGTTGTGTACAGCGTCTCTCAACTTGATGAGCTGCTTGGCCGCCCTTATCATAGCGAACAGAGTGGCAGCTCTAAGCAGGGGGAAGCAAGAGCTGCTCAGAGCTTCGTGTTAGCCATGCTGTGCTCTTCAGAACTAGACAAGATGCAGTGGTCTTGGGTAAAAGTGACTTTTCTTTGCCTGATGGAATTGTCATCTTACCACCTCCATCTGCTAACCTAGGCCTAATCCTGGAAGCTTCTAGCCTCCATACAATCTAGGCCTAGAATGTTTTCAGCCTCTGAGACCTACAGCTAAATAAGCTCACCCTTTCTGGCTTGTATTCCAGCCGGATCACACAGACCTAGAATGTCTTTGGATAGGATCTCTTGACAGAGCAGACATGTTCTGAATTAAAATTCCTCTATAGTAGGGCACTGTAGGTGAGTCAGCCTTCGATACCAGGACATCAAAGAATTAAGAGATGCCACTCCCTTCTGAGGGCAGAGGCAAGGTGATGTTGTCCAGAGGAGAGATGTGGAAAGCACCAGAGGTGAGAATGCTGGGGCCCCAGGAACGGCAGCAGCAGCTGGAGGTAATTGTGGACAGTCTGCATCAACTGCCTGTCACTACTGGTCTCTTTCCAGTCAGCCAGCCAAATCTGCCACCTGATTTCCTGGAAATCAGGAACAAGAACAGGCAGAGGGGATCATGGAGACACCAGAGTGTTCTACCCACTTTCCTTTCAGGTCTGCTGGGTACCTGGAGCAAACCTTGCCTCCCTCTCCTTTCTGTCTTCCTGCCTTGTAGCAACAGTGCCTGGAGGCATTAAAAGAAAAAGATGTGACACCCAGGGAAGAGGCAAAACAGCCAAGTCCCTAAGGGCTGGTACATATATATCACTTGGGGATTATGGCTGGGATTTGGATCTTCTTTCTGCCGTGGTCCTTTTCCCAGACCTCAGCAGAAGTTGTGGGCCACTGTGGTCACTGATTGTGCTGGTGTAAACACTGCTGGATCTGCCAGAGCCTGAGAGGCAAGGATAATGCTGGAAGTGGAGAAGGAGGAAGAAGAGGAGGCCCAGAAGGGGTGGGAGTTGAGGGCTACAGGGAGTGTCAACTGCTCTGGTGGGATTACTGCCTCTGCCAGAAGACTGCCGAGTCCTAACACTTCTTGGATGTTAGCTTCACAGTGGGTTCCCATTCGGCCTGTCTTCACTGAGGACAGAGTGGCCCAGCAATTGGCTGAAGATGGGAGAGGAATGGGGATGACAGTGTAAGAGTCTGCACTCAGAGCTGGGTGGGTAATTCTGTGCTGGTAGCAGGTGCTAACTACTCCACCTTGCTATGTGGCAGCCTTAGAAGGGGTGCTGGCAGCTGCCTCATCTCGAGGAGTGTTGATTAGCCTCTTGCTAGCATAACTCACTTGATCTGCGGTAGAGCTGTGCCTGGCAGAGGAAGCACTGACTTCCACACATTCCTGCTTCCTTCAGAATTGACACAAACTCTTCCCTCTTCCCTCCTTCCTTTTCTCTCTGTCCTCAATAAGTTACTTCTCTTTTCATTTCCCTCTGCGGTGGTTTAGTATTCCTTTCCAGCCGAGCCCCCTGGTCATTGGGAGAGGCTGCTGGGTCTGAGGCTGTGCTGGGCTTGCAGAGCCTTGAGCCTTGATTGGCTGTAGCATGGGACAGGTGGGGTGGGCTCAGAGCAGTCCCCAGGCCACCGTCCTTGAGCTCGCCTTCTGCCCAGGCCTCAGCACTTGTCTGCATGGCGACTTTAGCCATAAAGTGTCACTTCCCTGTCAGCAGAGCAGGAAATTGCTTTATTATTATGCTAAACTGCCACCTTGTTTGGATATGAGGAATGGCTAATGAAAATGATTGCCGTGTAACACGCAGAAGACAAAGTGCTGAGAAACGCTCAGTCAACAGCCGACATAATTTGCTCGGTTATTAGGGACAATTTGTGACTTTTTAAAAGTCTAGTGGGTCCAAATGTCAAAGAAAGAAAACATTAGTTAAAGCATCCGGGATTAACGAGAGTCGAGAAGAGAACAATCTAAAGAGCTTCAAACATGTCTACAGTTTTAGTCATTCCGTCTCTTAGATGGTACCTCTTTGCGCCCTGGGTGCCTGCTGGCTGGCTCTCTTCCACAAAGTGTCCCTGCTCAGCTCACTGAGCCCAGGGAAAGTTCTTTCCCAAAGGAAGGTGCCAAGGTCCTTCTGCTCTTTGTTCTGCTGGAATCTCCTGTTCAAGCCAAATAGCATTTGAAAATGTTTGGGATGTCAACAGGCCCAGAAAGGTCTAGCCAAGAATGTAGAGGAATTAAACTTTTTGTTTGTTTGTTTGGAATCTGACCGGAAGTAGAAGATGAAAGAAAAAGCGAGAACTGAGAGCTCTGAAGACTCAAGCGACTGACTTCAGCTTGATGGTGGGCACTGCCATTGCTCACTGAACAACAAGGGCAGGTGGGTAAGGTGTGAGCCCAGCCTCTTGGGATGACTTCAGTGTCTCAGTGGCCTTTTCAGAAATAGCCCACTTCCTAGCAGGTTCAAGTATTTGTGAAACTAAAAGAAGAGCATGCACTTTGATTTTATTTCCAAATTACCATAATTTCTTTGGGATGAGATGGATGGATCGTTCAGGGTTTGGAACCTCTGGGTTCTGGGGTAAAAGCAGGGAGGTCATGTTTTAAGATGTCCAAGCCCAAGTTCTCACACCAGAGTTGACGCTCTGCTTCTACAGGCTACACAAGCGCAGGCTCAACCACCTGCAGGTGAGAAAATGTATTGCATTGTTCGTGTACCACTGACTTTTTTCTTGTGGTCATTATTTCTTGAACAATAACAGAACACATAATACAGTAGTGATTACAATAATATAGAGATGAATTAAAGCACATGGATGTAAACAGAACTATTTTTCAGCCTGCTTCTGCTTATTGCCTCTGTCTGCTAACCTAGGCCTAATCCTGGAAGCTTCTAGCCTCCATACAGTCTAACCTAGGCCTAGAATGTTTCCAGCCTCTGAGAATTACTGCTTAATAAGCTCACCCTTTCTTGTTCTTACAGAGCTCTGGCTTGGCTGGTTCAATTCCGGCTCAAACTCCTCTCCCAGCTGACTTGTTCAATCTGGCTTTTTTTTTTTTTTTTTCTCAGCCTCCGAATTGCTCTGCTTGGTCTCAAGCTAACTCCATCCATCTTTTGTAATCTCTTGTCTCCTTCTCACTCTGGCTCATTCTGTCTTCCCCCGATTTTTTCCTCTGCAACTCATTACTGTCCTAGTAAAACTGCCATCTCTCTCTCTCTCTCTCTCTCTCTCTCTCTCTGTGTGTGTGTGTGTGTGTGTGTCTGTCTGTCTGTCTCTCATTGCCACTTAAGTAGGTTCCCTTTCCTCTCTCCTCTCATGAGAATTGGGCATCCCCTATTCTTTCAACCCTTTCTCTAATTCATCACTGCTTCTGCCACTCAATTAGACATCACTTTCAAACATGGGTGCTTCTTTCTACAAACTATCTTTTTACCTTCATTGTTGGCATTAAAGGATTTTATCACCACACCTGGACCCAAGATTTTCTCTACCTGGTATTTGTTCTATACCAGGCTGGCTTTGAACTCAGATCTGCTTGCCTCTGTCTCCTGGATTAAAGACATGTTTGTATTCCAGCCAGATCACACAGACCTAGAAGGTCTTTGGATGTGATCTCTTGCCAGAGCAGCCATGTTCTGAATTAATATTCCTTCACACATGGGAGTGAGTGCTTAGGTTGTGTGCAAACGTTGGACATCTTTGGACCCTGGAATGCCCCCTTGGGATACTAAGGGCTCGCTGGCTATATTTGGCTTTTATCATAGCAACTGCTGAAAGGCCAGCTTCATAAAAGCATGATGTCACCAGAGGAATGGAAGACTGTCACGTGAGCTGTGGTGCACTGCAGCAGGCTGCTTGATCCTGGGGCAAACATGGCTGCACATCCCTTCAAAATGGAGACAAACTTGAGATGCTCTAGAAGTTCACAGTGACTCGAAGCTCAGAAACTTTGTTCCTAATCTCACAAGTTTTTCCTGATTGGGGCTTTTATATGCCTTTGCTTCTCATTTTTCTAGTAACTTATTTTTGTTTTGCTCTACAAAATGGAACTGTCAATGGATTGGAGTAAATATAAACTTGCCACTTCCTGAGAGGTAGCCAGAGACACTGTCAGTAAGAACAAACAAATCAGAGCACCACCACCACCACCACCACCAACGATGAGACATGAGCGGGCATGCTTCCCCAAATATGAAAGTATAAAGTGCATAGCATTATGATTAAATCAACACAACCAAGCTCAGCAGTTTTAAACACTGCAAATGCCCAGTTATCAGGAAAAATGTGAATTTGTTTTTGCAAGATCTGTGATGTTTGTTTAATCATATCTCTTTAAACATGACAAAGAGATTATTGCATTGTAAGAGGAAACACCAGCTTTATTGGATAAAATAATTTGAGCTTGGTAGTGATCTGCCTTCCCCACACAGTTAGCAGTTTCCCGTGTCTCATCTCCTCCCTCCCTCACCATTTTCCTTCCTTTCCTCTTTCCTTTCCTGTCTCCACATTCCTTTCTGGCTTTATAAATCTTGGGAGCAGACACTCAGCCCTGTTCTCTGCAGACTCTGAAATCCCTGACTTTCCACTTTATAACCTAAGGCTCCCCTTTCAACTCTGTCTCTAAAAAACTAGGTCACCAGAGTAATTTTTGAATCTTTATTATGTGTTTGGAACAGGGAGCCCAGACTCTTGAATGAGCTTCAAAGAACGTTTAAGAAAAGTAGAAAAAAAGAAGAAAAAATGGAGAAAACAAACCAATACCCACTCGGAGTGGTGAAACAATTGTTTCTTGTTGCACTCACTAATTGGAGTATTGACGCTAGAGAAACTTGGAAATTAGAAACTTTCACAGAATTTGGACTTGGCTTTGCCAGAAGGAATTATGCAGAGTGTAATTAATTTATCCTCGGCTTGCTGTGATGGCTCTTAATCTCGTGTGGTGCTGACCAGCGATGCGCGATGAGGCAGAGACAGAGAAAATTCTGAACGAGTAGAGCAGGGAGTGGATTCCTTTATAAGGGGAAAAATGTGACGGATTGTTACAAAGCTGTTTTCTGAAAGTGAAGTATGTCAGATGAATGGAGGGTAATGGAAGAGAGGAGCCGAACCCCTCTTGGCCGCTCTGGGGACAGGGCCTCCTCTCTGAAGAGGGAGCCGTTACTTCGCGGCTGCCATAAGTGGCTGTGTGGTTTCCAGGGACTGTGGTTTCCAGGGACGGGAGTGGTGGGGGGGGGGCTGCACCCTTTTCTCTCTCCCCTGACAACTTATGCTTTGAGGCAGCTTTTGAAGGGAAAGAAGGAAAGATAATATTTATGCTGCCCGATGATGCCTGAGAGTGCCTGAGAGTTGAAATTTTAAAAGTTCGGTCAGGCAGGAAAAAATTCCAAAATAAAGTGGAGCCACCTCTCACCCCCACCTCATCCCCCACTTCCATTCATCCAAGAGAGAGTTGCCTTTACACACCGGGCCTCGCCATACCCCGAGCGGTCTCCATATTTAGTCATTAAGAAAGAAGACTCTAGGGCCTTCAGGACCTCGGGCTCATTTGCAATCAGGTTCTGTAAGTTACACTTAAAAAGGATTTTATCCTGCTTTATGGGCTTCAGAATCTCAACATCAATAAGAGAAGTTCCGTGTCAAAGCTCAAACTCACTTCTAACGGAAGGGGGGACACATCCTGACGTTGTTTTTTTACACTCTTCGGAAGGTGGACTGTTTCTTGCTTTGTTGGAATTTGTTTGTGTTTTGTATTTAACATTTTTCAAGTGCCTGGACCGGCACGATAATTCATGCCTGCAACCTCAGGATTCGGGAGGTAACAGGAGGATTTTGAATTAAACCTGATCCTGGATCACATGTCTAGTTGGAGGTGATTCTGGCCTACAGTGTGAGCCCGTCTCAAACCAAACAAACAACGACAACAGCAATGAACAACAAATTAGCAAGACCTTGTGTACCACAACTGCTATATTTTAGAATCTTATATAGTTCACTTCAGTGACAGAGTTCAAATCTACTTTTTAAAAGGTATGATATTTTGAGGTCAGAGGTAATTTTTAAATAAAATCACCTCATGTGATTCTCCACATTAAAGGGAAAACAGTATTCCTTAATTCAAAACAGAATTCTTAATAATAAGTAACATTGCTAGTTAGTCACATAGCTAAAATAAAATAACAAAAATACCAAGATGATACTTGGTCACTTTAAAAATAAATAAATAGGGCTGGAGAGATGGCTCAGAGGTTAAGAGCACTGGCTATTCTTCCAAAGGTCCTGAGTTCAAGTCCCAACAATCACATGGTGGTTAATTACCATCTATAGTGATATCTAGTACCCTCTTCTGGTGTGAAGGCACACATACAGGCAGACACATACAGACACTGCACAATAAACAAACAAACAAACAAACAAATAAATAAATAAATAAACTGAGCACAGTGATAGATATTTGTAATCTCAGCCCTTAGGAAGCTGAGACACAAGTGGCACTGATTGTTACAAGTCCAAGGCCAGCCTGGTCTACATAGTGAACCCTGTCTCAAACAAAGGAGGTGGTAGTTGCTCGGTCAATGAAACACCTGCCACACAAGCTCTCGAACCTGTGTCTGGATCGTTGGCATCTCTGTGAGAAAGCTAGACTCTGTCACGAGTCTGTAACCTCAGAACTGCGCAGTCACACAGGACAGATACTGGAGCTCCCAGGTCAGCCTAGTAGCTGAATCAGAGAGATCTAGATTCAGTGAGAGACTGTCTAAAATGAGGTGGAGAGGTTAAGGAAGAAACCCAACAATGACCTCTGACCTCTGCATGCAAGCACACCCATATACGTGTGTAAATGCTTTCACATGTACACATTCTCACATGAACATATATACCCAACACACTTGCCCTTCTAAAGAAGCAAAAATGAGAGAAATGTGGAAGCAATTTTGAAGTCAGATAAGGAAGCAGAAACAATAGCTTGGGTAGGGTGTGAGGTCCATGGTGGGTTGCTGAGCCAGTCCCAGCCCTGAGCCCCTGAGCCCCTGAGCCCCTGAGCCCCTGAGCCCCTGAGCCCCTGAGCCCCTGAGCCCCTGAGCCCCTGAGCTCCACCTCGCACCTGCACCTGCTGAGGCCCAAAGGCCGTGCCTGGAAGGCAGATTCGAGTTCTATCAGTTCTCTGGTGAGGAGACCTGATTTGGCTGTTGTACGCTCTGAACACTTCAATATTTGGTCAGAATTTTAAATCCAGAGTATGTCAAACAGATCACCTATACTCCCTATTGTACACACGGAGAAACTGGGGGTCCATAGGGCGTGTCTCCCAGTCACACCAGATGAAACCAGCTTCACCTGTCTATCTTTCCTTGGTGGTTCATGCACTGAGAGGGTTCTATTAGTCACCATTATGGGACCCTCCCAGCTGTTAGGAAACAGATGTGGAATCTTTCCACTGGTGATGTCATAGACTCCCCGAGGTGGATGAGACTTGTAACAGGGTTATTTTCCTCACGACTGAGGGTCAGCCAGTCTCACAGACTGGTCACACACCTGAGCAGCTCTAATCCAGGAGAATGTAAGCATCATTCCCAGAGTGGCTGTGTGGTGTCTAACTCAGGGACTGAGAGAGCTGTTATCTCTGCATCCAAAGGGAAGCATGCGACTGTTACAGCAGGGGCGGAGACCCATTAGAATAAGGTGGCGATGTAATGCCCAACCTTCATATTCTGCAAGCAAAAAGGGTTTCCTTTCCTTGGCTGGGGGTCTACACCGAAGTCTTCAGTAACTGTCCTTCTCAGTAACTGTGGAAAAACAACCTAAGCAGATCTGACTGATGATTAATGCAGGCAATGAAAGATGAAAACATCAATAAGAAAAATGTTTTTCTTTCTTTGTTTTTGAAGCAGGATGTCACTATGTAGCCCTTGGATGGCCTGGAACCCACTGTGTAGACCAGGCTGACTCAAACTCACGAGATCCTCCTGCCTCTGCCTCCTGAGTGCTGAGGTTAAAGGTATGTGTCGCCACACCCAGCTAGAATATTAGCAAAATGTACAACCATTTAAATTTAATAGTGAAGAATCAAGGTCACAGAGCAAAAGACAGCACATTTCTATGGATTAAAAAAAAATGTCATTTTGAAGATACCTGTTAAAATAACACAACAAAGTAATGATTTGCGGGCCCCAACACGGCCCAGCAGATAAAGGAGCTTGATGACCTGGAGACTCACATGGTGGAAGGAGAAAACTGACTTCTGCAATCTTTTCCCTGACTCCCACAAATGTGTTATGGCACATGCATTCACATTCACATATTTACACACAAACAGGCACAGACAAATAAACACATGTTTTTTTTTTTTTTTTAATTGATGAATGTGTGTAGCAATTGTGATAATCACCAATCAGTTCCAGTTCATTTCTCGGGCACACCAGGGGATGTTCATTCTTGGACCAGGTACAGCCAGGCGATCAGAAGCTTTGAGTGGACAGGTGATATTCAGGCGTGGTGGTGTGACATACCAGCTGCTCACTGGCCAGGTTCCCAGATGGAAGAATCAGCATCCACCTCTCCCATTGACGGGAAGAATGAAGGGCAATCACTTGCTTTTTAAAGAACTCTGATGTCTGGGAGTTGTTTGTTACAGCAGCAATATATTCTCTTATCCTGACTAGCCTCAAAATTGGTACCAGAAGTGGGGTGCTAAAAGGGACTCTAAAATATTTGACATCATCTCAGTAGTCAGTCAATGGGAAGAAAGGAAAGGGTTGTTGGGTCTTAAGAGGATCTTTGTTATACTAGATAAAGCTCTAGAAGTAGATCTTCTTCCACAGGAAGTGCAGTAGTTAGGGTTGTCATGCTGTGGTAAAACATCATGACCAAAGCAACCTGGGGAGGAAAGGGTATATTCAGCTTACACTTCCACACTGTAGTCCATCACTGAAGGAGATCAGGACAGGAACTCAAACAGGACAGGAACCTGGAGGCAGGAACTGATGCAGAGGCCATGGAGGGGTGTTCCTCACTGGCTTGCTCCTCACAGCTTGCTCAGCCTGCTATTTAACAGAACCCAGGACCACCAGCCCAGGGATGATACCACCCACCATGGGCTGGACCCTCCCCCATCAGTCACTAATTAAGAAAATGCCCTGCAGGCTTGCCCACGCCTGATCTTATGGAGGCATTTTCTCATTTAAGGTTCCCTTCTTTGACGTGACTATAGCTTGTGTCAAACTGACATAAATACTAGCTGGCACAGCTGGGGCGTTAGGTTTTGACTTTCGTGTGGCTTCAGAGGAATAAGTCCCAAGCAGTATATTTGTATAGGGGCAGCCATAACAAAACTACCATAACTGTCGCCTGAAATAACAATGGTTTGCCCTCTAACAATGGTTTTGAAGGCCAGAGGACCAAAGCTCATGTGTGGACAGCAAAGCTGCTGCCTGTGGGGCCTGGAGAGTCCCCTTTCTCACCCCTTCACCCCTGTGGCTCTCAGAAGTCCTGCCATCACTCCAGTGTCTGCCTCACCATCACCAGATGTTTCTCCGTGTCTATCTGTATCTTTGTGTGACCTACACCCCCTTGGTGTCTCTGGTTCCCTGCTTACAAGGACTGCAATGATGGGGTTCAGCTCATTAACCCATGATAAGCTCATTTCACCTGGAGTTCATCTTACAGACATTGTTCCGCAAATAGACCCCATGGACAGACACAGAGATTACAGCATCCACATTTCCTCTCGAGAGGCCCTATTTGTCCTCAGCAGTGGGCATTGTCTGTGTCTGGCAAAGCAAAGCAAGGAAGAACTAAACTCAGAAAGGAATGGGCTAATTTGCAAGCACAAATCAAGGAGCAGCTTACCCAGCCACTTGTCAGATTAGAAGAGACAGTTGCTTCTCCACTCCAGCTAGCAAGAAGTAAACCTGAAAATGCTTTCAACCATAGCGATAATTTGGAGCTCAGCCTTCCAGCCATGTCAGTTAAGGATGTGGTCCTGGTACACTGTGCTGTTGAAACCTCTTACCAGAGCAGAGTGGAGGGAAATGACTAGGCTACTTCAGTCAGTGGCTCCTTAGAGGGACAGGGTGGCTCCTCAACCAGGTGGAGGGCCTGATCCTCCAGCATCTCCAGCAGGTACACCAGTGTGGGGAACACAGGCCAGAAGGCGAAGGGAGCAGCCGTCTCACTAGGAAGGCCGCAGGGTGACTGGGTAGCACTTGGTAGGTTTGGCTCTGAAGGCCAAATGTGTAGGCAGATAGCTAAGCGTTTGCACGTGTGGCCCAGGAACTGCCCACGTTGGCTCTGAGAAAGGGGCATATTGGCATTCATCTTGCTTCTCTTGCCTTTTCTCTGTGTTTAATCGGGGACCCAGCCTCTGGGATGGGGATGTCGAGATCCAGAGCTGGCCTTGTCTCGTTATTCTTCCCTGGAAACACCTCACACACCTCCAAAGGTGTGTCTCACTAAGACCCCACATTCCTTAATCCCCTTGTGTTGACAACCACAGTAGCCATCACGCTGGGGTGTACAGTGCAGTGGCCAGGACAGCCTGGCCTGATCTAAGCAGAACAACCCCTGAGACCCAAGCCGCACCAGTGTGGAATACAGCGGCGAAGGCTCCATGGGCCAACCGGCACTGTGCTCGCTCGTGAAGACTCACTGTAACCTGAAGGTGACCTTTCCTGAGTGGTGCTACTGACTTAATCTCTAACCGGTTTTCCAATGTGAACAGCTGAGGACAAGTCTCAAGAAGGATGTTAGGAACAGAGGTGATGAGGGTTTTCGAATAGCTTACCAGACATCAAGATGCGGGGCTAATTAGACTCCACCCGGAGCCCTGAGACATACACACACCAAGGGATTTGTTGGGTGTAGAAGGCTTGTTGATGGGGGGAAGGGCTGGAAGAGCCTGAGTCCATAGGACAGTCAGTGACCAGGGTGCCTGACTCACTCAGCAAGTGGGTGGTCATTCTGGCAGAGAACACCAGGTATGTTCTGGGTTCCATAAGGAAGCCCCTCACGTGGCCTTTCTTCTCTGAGTAACCCAACCCATGATTCCCAGTGAGGCGGCCCTCCCAATCTTGGGAACATTAATTATCCGAGTCCTTGTAACTTCAGGACTGTGTAGGGAAGTCAACATTGTCACACGTAGAAATTATCACTAATGATAGATGGATTTTTGAGTGTACAGCACCCAGATGCTCCCCCTCTGGGTGACGAGGTCTTTGCTGTTCTGCATGGTAACAAGAAAGCAGCCGGCAGCGTAGACAGCATGCCCTTTGAAGTCAAAGATGCTTCCAGGAGTCGCTGGCTGATGCTGGTCTGAATGAAGTGAACTGAACAGGAGAAAATCCATAGGAAGCTGGCCTGAGGACACCTCCAAAGAGATGACTGTAACTCAAAGGCAGAGGGAACCCTGGGGGAAATGGAAGAAGCCCTTCAGGTCTTTTACAGAACTAATCATTTGGTCACAAAGCAGAAACAAATCATATAGCCACATAGTGTACATAACTCCTTCATAACTTTTTTAGAAAAAAATTCACATGTAAGATATTTACTTATTTAATTGGTGTTTTGGATAAGAAGTAATTGATTTATGTCTTATTAAAGTAAGTTCTTATAAAATTACATTTACTTTTACTAAGCTGAGAATCTTAAATATTGTGCTTTCAAAGCTCATCATGAAGTTCCAGCCTCTGTCTTTTTTTTTTCTTTCTTTCTTTCTTTTTTTCTTTCAAGACAGAGTCTGTGTGTACCCTTGGCTGTGTTAGAACTTGCTCTGTAGACCCATGCTAGCCTAGATCCTCCTGCCTCTGTCTCCAGAGTGCTGGGATTAGAGCCGTGAGCCACCGTGCTCAGATCCTCTGGCCCCCATCTTTAAAGCTATTCTCAGAACTGATAATTCTCAGATAGTATGGAGAGTGTCACACAGCTCTTTGTCAGGGAGAAAGGCCTTTCTATAATGAAACCTACACTTGACAGGTATTAAAGAGAAGACATGACAGTTTGGTTAACAGTGGACAATCCTTCCCTATAAAAACATGGGTAGAGAAGCCTCCACTCACGCCCAGTCTTTCCTGGATCTTAGATTGACAGGCAGCCCCATGGGACAGCAATACAGGCTGGCTTCAGGAGCTCTGTTAGCATTGCTGCCACTGCCCACATCAGGTACCTGTGGGCCGGTGCCTTGAGCGACTCTGGGCCAAGTGACGGGCACAGGGCCAGTAAGAACAAGGGCAACAATGGCAGATACCATTGGCTGGGCTTGTGCATAGCACATTAATGGAGAATGTTCACAGGAGAATCATACAAGCATTTACATCAGTAGTTCCAGAAACTTCCTACTGAGGTCCAAGTCAAGGTGTTTTCTCATGCGGGCAGTTTTGGTTTCAGCAGAGGGCTCAGGAAGGGAGTGGCCAGAGTGTGTTAGCAGCTGGTTTTGGAATAGGATCCACTCAGTCTGGCTCCAGCTGCCTCTACCCTGAGGGACAGGTACAGAATGACTGAGCATGCTCAGATGGCTGACCTGTGATGTGGCTGGCTCTAGCCCTCATTAGCAGTCACCCTAGAACCCACCCCATCCCCCATCTGTCACAGAACATTTGGTTATTTTGGAGGGTTAGACATCCAGGAAGTTGTTAGGTGCCTGTCTGACAAGGTGCCTTGGCTTATGATGAGGGTAAGGAGTAGTTCAGAACCAGGGACCCTGGAGCAGGACATCTGTCATCAACAATCACATTTCCATGTGAGCCACACACAGTGTGGTCTGCCTTTAGGATCAAGAAAATGTCCTGGGTGTGATGTGCTCCTGGGCCTTCCTGTGACCCTGTCCTGGCACATGGGGCTGAGCAGGACCTCACACAATTGGACTAAGGTTGCTTCTCTCATAAAAACAAAGTGGCATTTTGTCTACTTTGTAGGATAATAATAGATGACTTGACTAGTCTACCAAAGACACCTCTGGTTATAACAGCAGAAGTTCTGTTTCAAGTGATTGTCTCAGGGACCCAAGTTTCTTCCAAAAGCACATAGGGGAGCCAGGCATTGTGGCAAGGCCTATAATCCCAGCTCTTAGGAGTCTGAGGCAGGACGATTCCTGTGAGTTCAAGGCCAGTCTGGCCTACATAGCAAAACTGTTTCAAAAAGAGAGAAAACAGAAAGTACAACTGTTTTAAACCTACCATTTGAAGTCTGACTCATTAGCCAGGGAAAACCTGTGCTATCTGAAACTTTCCTGACTGCTGAATTTTAGGCATTGCCCTGGAACAGAAGTCAAAGCAAAGCAGGATGTTTGTTGGTTGGCTTTTTTGAATTTTTCTTCCTGATATAGTAGACTAGTTGATGGGACTGCATTTCCAATGTTCCTGTTACTGACGTGTGGACTATAGTTAGGTTGGTTGAACCACTTCTGCCAAACAGCGATGCTGAGTGGTTGGGCACTGACTGCACACCTCACCTCTCTCATTTTAAAATATTTTATTTATTGTTATTGTGTGTGGTGAGGTGGAGGTATGTGTGTGAAGGCCATCTCTTTCCACCTTCATATGGGCCCGGCTATAAAGCAAGGTCACCAGGCTTCAGAGGTAAGTTCTTCCCCTCTGAGCCACCTCACCAGCCAGAGACAAAGCCAGTCATATTTACAAGGAGGAATCTAGACATAAAATTCATAATTGTGTTACTCGGTCCCAAACATATCGGGTTCTAGATCTGAAGATGTCTCGTTGTCCCTCTTCTACCCGATCTAACCCGGCGTGTCTGTGCTTTGGGAGAATCTGTCATTTCAGGGTCTTTCCCATTCCTAGCTCTCAGCAAAGGGCTGGCAAGCATTTGCTCACTAAGAGTTAAAACCATTCTGTGAGACAAACAGTATGTCCCCACTTCATAAGTGAGGAGACTTCAACGAGGGGAATGTTTGGGGTCATGTGGCGAGATGTTCTAAGACCAGCCCTGTCGAATATATTCCTAAATCCTGCTGTGCTAGTTCAGAACCATAGACAGCAACCTAAAGCGTTAGGGGACCAAATCGCTGGCAGGGCTTGGGAGTGAGTGTGCATTTTGAGCACGAGGCAAACAAAATCATACAGACATACACATACATGGAAGCACACAGGCACAGATCTGCATACATAGGCATATAGCTACTATACCGTATCTGCAGATGCGTATTGAATATGCGGACACAGGCACACAAGAATGGACACAATCACACACACATGTGCAGTGTCATGCATGTAATCACACAGACACACACATGCTCTTCTCTGTCTGTCGGGAGCCTAAGAAGGTCCTCAGGACACGGCTGTCATCTGATGTCCCCCTGCTTTGCTGCTGCCGCCTCTGGGTGTGGCACCAGGGCTGCCGGATTCCACTGAGCTCCTGGGTGGGAGGAGTCAAAGGTCCCGGATGTCAGGAAAGGCTAGGGAGATTTAGGGCAAGGTCTGCACGCTAGGCCCGGGTGTCGGAAGAGTTTCCCATGTGGTGTTACCGTTAGTCAGCTCTTTTAAGATGAGATGGACAGTGACACTGCCAACCTGGCCGTTCCAAAGCCTAAGGAGCCAAAGTGTTACAGCTCTCGATTCAGCTGTCGTGCTCACAGATGCCTTCAGTGAAGGTGGCGAATGTGCACTAATGGCAGGGGCCTGCCGGCACCAGCAGCAGGTCTTCAACGCGAATAGGAAAACAGCATGTATGAGAAAAGAGCAGAAGGCGATGGGTAGTTAACATCTAGAACATTTCTCATGTTGGCAAAATGTGGATATTTTTCCCCCCCACAGGGTCTGGCTGGCTAGCATAGGCTGGTCTTGAGGATGAGGTTTGCCTGCATCTTAGGCTACTAGGATTTCAGGCAGGCAGGACCATGCTCAGCATGATTAGTGTGTGGTGTGTGTGTGGGGGGGCTTGCCTGTGCGTGTTCATGTATGTCTCGTGTGTGTGCCTGTGGGTGTTTGTGTGTGTGTGTGTGTGTGTGAGCGTATATGTGTGTGTTTGTTTTCTTCAGAAGAGTGATCAGTGTGGCTGGGACTGGCATAGCATAGGGTGACCACAAGTCACATAGACCACAGCCAAGCAGAGGCCCTGTGCCAGGGTGACCAGGTCTAGCGTGAGGAAGAAGCTGCAGTGGCAGCAGCTTCACCCTGACAGCTGCCCCGGCCCCTCCCTGTCCCAGGTCCCCCAGCCTCCCTGTCCTGGGTCCCCCAGCCTCCCTGTCCCGGGTCCCCACCTCCCTGGTAGGCCCTCTCCTCCTCAAGCGCTTTTCTGCAGGGAGAATGTTAGCAGAGCTCACTCCCTGTTATTCCAGTTGATTTGATTATTTTAAATTACTATCTAGCCACTGTTCTTTTTGTTTTGGGAGGAACATGGAGCAGCAGAAGATGGGCACCCAAAGCAGCCTTCTCCCGGCCCTGTGGGGGACCCTGGAGTTCAGTGGGAGCACGAGGTGAGGGCAACAGGCCTGTGCACAGAAACTTCTGACTCTGCAGTGAGTTTTGTGTTGCCTGCAGGGACAGATGACTTGCTGGTCCTCAGCAAAGCAGGTCTTAACCGGGTTAACACCAAACAGGTGTGAACCAGCCATCCTGCCCCAGGGAGTGGAAAGCCAAGACCAACGCGCTGGGGCAGCCAAAGGCTGGGGCCGGGGGGGAGGAGACAGCACAGCACCTGGGTACGTTCTCCACACCAGTGGGGAGCATGCTTCCTGCTGCCTGTTCCAGGTGCAAATAGAGAAAGTGCCCACGCATATGCACACGCACACAGGTGCAAGCACACACACACACACAGCCCACACACTTCTGCTCAGCTGGTTTGTGGTGAGTGAAGAGGCTGGCACACACCACGCCACGCCACACTAGGGAATCCTCACTGAACCAGGCTCATGTGGGTCCTGGTGAGCCATGTTACTCAGCTTTCAGGAGGGCCAAGCGGGCCGCTGTCTTCAAGGGACAGTCTTCCCACACCCTACTTCTCTCTGAATCGGAGACTCAATGACTGAGTTCAAAATCTCCTGGTGGAGTTAGTGAGCACACACAGCTCATGACAGCAGGGACAGACACTCCGTGGGACACGGGGGCCAGAGCCGAAGACTGAAAATGCTGGGTTAGGGACCTTAAATGACTTGCTCAGGCCAAGCAGCTGATAATGGGGAGCCAGTCCACCCCTTCTGGGCATCCCCACTGAGTCAATCAGCAAGCAGGGGTAGCAGTGCGGGAACGACAGCTTGGCCCCATGCCTCTGAATAATGAGGTTATAGCTCTTGATGGTGGTGAATTTGACTTTGACATTATGGAATATGAAGCAACGAAAAGAGAAAGAGAGAGAAAGGGAGAGAGAGAGAGAGAGAGAGAGAGAGAGAGAGAGGCACAAAAGTGAGCATTGGTCATTCATATTAATTCCACCACAGAAATGGACAGATGCGATAAGGAAAATTGAATCCGAAATTAACATTCCAAGCAATGATTAATATTTCAGCCCTTGGGGAAGAAGGGTGCAAAAAAAAATACTACGAGCATTTCAGGAGACTATTTTCCTCATATAAAGCTTATTCTTATAATATTACTGCATTTCAAAAAATACAATTTTTGAAAAAAAAATGAACTATAGCTTTTTGCCGTGATAGGCGACAGGTCAGAAAAGCATTTCAGAATAATTTTACACCTTTTAACCTTAAAAAATACTTTGCTGACAATTGAGAAAGGGCCTTAAGAGAAGCGCTGATAGGCAGTCTCCCAGCGGGTTGCCGCGTCCCATCACGGAGCCGGAGCTGCTGCATAATGCATCCCATAATAAGGAGTGTACCGCGATCACAAAGGTTGAGTAGCAGTTTTCCGAGAGCAATGCTTGGCAAGAGAGGCTATTAGTCATGACACTGAAAGTTTGTTACAGAAAACTCTTGGGAAGGCACAAAGGAGGTAAACTGCTTAAAATTTTGATTTGAGCCAAGAAATAACTTTGTCGTAGACTCTCATCTGTATTTAAGGGGTGTATTTAGTATTCTCTGTTTTTCATTTCTGCTCATGCTTGGACAGTTTTGTTAAATGAAAACTCTAGACTGTTTAGTTAAATGAATGGTGCCTTTCCCAACGGTAATCGTTAGGAAGTGTTAGAACAATTACTGGTGGTAACTATAAAAGCTAACTCTGTGGCCGGGCTTCACTGTTCTCCAGTGACAGATCCTGTTCGGATTCAGGAAGTCCAGTGAGATTTCACGTGACTAATAATAATAATAATAATAATAACAATAAAAAATAAAAATAAATAAAAAATCCATCCAGGCAAGATTCCCTTTGAGCTCAGTTTTCCTTGTAGGTTAGGAGCGAGAAGGGTGCTGGATGGGGAGCCCCCAAGGGAAGGGAGGAGAGAGAGGGGCACCCTGGGGGTTCTTGTGACTTCATCTAAACGGCTGAACGATCAGAGGGAAAGAGGTGAGAAGGTGTGTCTCTAAGCACCCCACCCCTGGGAGCCCCCAGCCCTGCTCTCAAGGGGAGCCTGGCTCCCCGCCCTAGCTGGGGTCATAGTCATCTAGAATAGAGCTGGATGCTTCCGCAATGCTCAGGGGAGAGCTAAGGAAATCTTTGTCTTCATCCCACATGGCCTCTCTCAGGGGCCTTGGCATCTTCTCTCTTCCCTGCCCTCTCCTTGCCTCTCTTCTTCCCTTTCCTCACCCTCCTCCTCATTTTCCGGAGTGTGGCATCCCTCTGGAGCCATATAGGAGACACTCCGAATTCTCTCCCTCTGGCCTCATGGGGGCACTGGGCCCTCACCTCTGGAGACTTGGTGTGCTTAGACACCTTCATAGGCTCTTCCCAAAATGAGTCTAACTCATGCCCAAATTATATTGCAAGTGATTGTGTTTTAATATTAGCTGTTATTAAGTTTTATATGTTGTAGCCAGACGTGGACATTTGTCTCAGATTGTGACGCAGGCACTCAAGTGACTGGGCATTTCTCGTGGTGCTGGGACTGTCACTACCATCCCACTGGGCCCGGAGGTTGGAACAGGTGATGCCAATCACAGAACTATCTTCAAATTCAGTGTCACTGTGTTTTACTTGAACTGTTTGGAGACACACACACATACACACAGGTTTACACATGTACACACTTATACATACACATATACACATGGCCATGTACACACACCTCCACACATAATGTCTGCACACACATAGACACAGGCACCTCTTTCCTTGTCACTGTCTCAGAACACCTGACAGAAGCCACTACAGGGAGAGGGAGGGGATTTCATAGTGGGAAGGGCACGGCGGCTGAAGCAGGTCTGTGCGGCCTGTTCACTGGTGGATAGGATGTGAAGAGGGACTCTCCTTGTCAAGGCCCAACCCAGGTAGCCTGCGTTGGCTTGCTGGGCTGCAGACCCGAAGCTTCCACAGCTCCTCAAAGTGGTGCCCCTAGCTAGACACCAAGTATCCAAACACATGAGCCTGGGGAGGACACGCCACACCCAAAGCATCCCAGCGTACACAGACACACAAACCTGCAAACACGCGTACACACCGGGTCATGTCCTCAGAGGATCTGGGACCCATCAGAGAAGAGCTGGCTCTCTGAGGTGAGTGGGCAGTCGGCAGCAGGCTTTTAAAGAATATAATTCTTTTACAAGGAATGGAACCTGGCCTCACCCTGGGCAATTCCAGATAGCAGAGCAGAGACAGTCCTCACAGTCCTCACAAATGAGGCTCTCTCAGACAAGTCTGTGTTGTTGATGGACGCGTTGAAGAGCCACGGGGCTGGTCCTCTCCCTGGCTAACCACAGGCACCCAAATGCTGATGGACAAAAGCAGCTCTGATTCCTTGACTGACAGCCCCCGCCCCCACATTACCACAGCTTCTTGTGGGTCCGCCAAGTCCCCACGAGTCAGAGTGAGGAGGCTAGCTAGATTAACTTCTTAGCTGGCAAAGGGTGTGGGGTCATGCCAGGATTTGTTTATTTGCTGATAGCATGTAACCTTGTCTGCACTATTTTGCTGACCGGCTGACTCCAGGGAGACTTTTCCAGCAGTTCCCAGAGGGTATGTCCGGTCAGCTCCCTTTCTCATAATGCCTAGGCAACTGTGGGGCTTCAAAGTGTCATAGAGTTTTCAGCGTGCACGTGCGCGCGCACACATACACACACACACACACACACACACACACACACACACACACACACACACACTTCAGTGTTTTCCCAAGTATTTTAAAAGGGCATCTCTTACTTTCAGTTTTCTTTAATTAAAAAAAAAAAAAATCACAACAAGACTGAGCATGCAGCTCAGTTGGTAGAGTTTCTTCCTGCACAAAGCCCTGGGTTCAGCCCTGGGTTCAGCCCTGGGTTCATCCCGCACACCCAACCAGAACCTCGTCATCTGGGTGTGGTAGCACACACACAAGGCAGATGGATAGATGGAGAGGGCATCCAAAAACCAGCTACCCAGACAATTTAAAGGCAGCCTGGGCTGTGTGAGTCTTTAGGAACCGGGCCCAGAGTTTCTCCTGAGTTCACTTGCATGCCACAGCCCTTTTGGTGGGAGAGGCCTGGCTGCCCTCACCCTTGGGACTGCTTAACTCTTTTCCCCAGCAGAAGGGCCCAGCGGTTAGCCACACACCTGCTCAGATCCACATATTGCTCTATCTGGTGTTTTGTACCTGCATGTCCTCTTCCCACCTCTCTCCTCCTGAGGAGATTAGAAAGCACAGGATTCGGCCTCTTCTTTGCTGGCAGCTGTCCCTGCCTCTAGGGTCTGGTGACTCCACTGGTGGGCACCCTGGGGTGAGGATCCATTTCAAAGGCCTTGCATGTTGATTTTGCTGAGTGAGGCTTCCTCTTTTAGAAAACTGGTCCTGTCCTGAAGCCTGCCCACCGCCACAGCCCAGCTCTGTGAACGCTGGTCTTATCCTTACTGTGCCAGGGAAACCTGCCCTCTGCAGAATGTTGCTCTGTATTGCTGTGAGCAGCAGGGTGACCTTGGTGACATCTGAGGATAAGAGATTGTACACAGGTAAAATGGGGGACGGAGCTCAGCCTGGCCCTGCCACTCAGGAAATGAGCCTGGGCCTCTGTATCCTGGTCTGTAAAATGGGTACATGCCACTTCTCTCTGGGTGGTATAGATGTGGTCCCATGATGGTCCCGGACTCTTTCTCTGTGTTTATCTGAAACCCAAGAAAACCTCCAGCAGGAGGCAGGGTTGCTCCCCTCCACCCCAATCTATCTCATGCAACTGTGAAAGAAGAGTCCAGAAGTGTTTATGGAGCACAGGAGGCCCCTTCACCCTTGAGCACAGACAGCCATTTAACCCTCAGAAAATACAATGCGCCCAACTTAAACACGCTCCATGCACTCATGCCTTGTTCCAACCTGCGTGTGCTTAGATCTGTGCACCCATGTTCACCTGCAGGTGCGGTTTTTCCGGCGGGCATGGGGCACCGGTAAGGACCGCCAGCACCTCAGTGGGCCTTGTGCTCTCATCCCTGCCTGGGGTGAGGAAGGAAATCTAGGCGATGTGAGGCTGGCCTCTGAGGAGCCTGGGGATCCCCGGCCTACCCCTGCAGGATGTTGGGGTGGGCAGTGGGTAGTGGGATCATCTCTTTCCTTCCTGGGGTGGGGGTTGCTGTGGGGGAGGGGCTGAGACTGCATCTGCCTCGGGGAAGGCGCCATTGCAGAGACCCTGTCTGCAGAAGCCATTCTAGGTCTGTGTGGGTCGCCCCAGCCTAACTGGTCCAAGGCGACAAGGCCGTGCAGGGTGATGCGCCCTACACCTGGGTGCTTTGTGGGGCACCTGATCGCGTCATTCATCTGAAATTGTGCTCCAATCAATGCTATTTACACACAGCCCGAGTGCTATTGAGGAAGGTGTCTGCACCTTTACAAAGTGCGCCTGTGACGAGGGCTAATTATTGGTGGGGAAATGTCACCCTTTTCAGGCCGCAGAATCAAAGCTTTCTGGGTCTCCGAGCCACATCCACACAGCTTTGTGCTGCAAGAAAGGGGCTGATGTCGAGGAGCAGCAGCCCACTCCTGAACCGGAGCTCAGGGCCATTTACACACAACGTGTGACTCACAGAGCCAGTGGTTTCAGAATTAGCTGTCTGGCTGCAGGCCCTGCTCCTGCACCGCTCTCTATTCAGTTCTCTCCGCCTACACACGCCTTAAGCAGGGGTGGACATCATGTGCCTGTGGGAGCAGGACTAGGAGGAGGACAGATCGCATAACTACAGTGCAAACAACGTCATCACCATCTCCGACCTTCTGAATGACATCAGAGAAGGAAGTCCTCTGTAAGCACTGGGCGCTTGTCCAACCCAAAGCTTAGGTGTCAAAATTCTCCAGAACCCATTTGAAGAGAATGGCAGCTCCCTTTGCTGCTCAGGCTATGGGAACACCACGGTGCGGTGGAGTGAGTGGTTTTCAGAGGCCCTGCGAAAGGTGCTAAGTATGGTATGGCCCGGTCCGCAGCCGTTAGGAGCTGTCTTGTCTACGACATCATGACCGAGAGGGGACTACAGGAGCCAGGGGTGCATGCGCAGTGGGCTATCCATGGACGCCACATCCTGTCCAACTGTTGCATGTACCTGACACCTACCTGCTAAGTAAATATTTGCTGAAATCATAATGCCTCCTCTTCATCAGGTGAAAACCTGCTGGGTAAGATATCTCCAGGAAGGTGCCAGGAGGTGACCACTCAGGAGCAGAGTGGGTGCGACTAGGGACCCACATCTCCCTGAGTCTGCACACAGATGAGCTGTGAAGATGTGAGTGGTGTAGCCAGGGGTTAGTATGACTGTCATAGCAGAAAAACAGCAAGCAGGGTAAAAGGGAAATGACTAAACCACCTCAGTGGGCAGTGCTGTCCCTACTGGGCCGTGAACAGCCCCTCGCCATTTGCACAGGGGACAGGGGATGTGACTTTAGGGCCTGGGGGGGGTATAGACTAAAAGCCCAAGGATTTCCAAAATGATGAGGGAGGAGGATGTGGTGGTTTGAATGAGAATGGCTCTCCACAGGCTTATATGTTTGATTTGGTCCCCCTAGAACTGTTTGGGAAGGATTAGGAGGTGTGGCCTTGTTGGAAGAAGTGTGCCACTGGGGGTGGGCTCATGCCAGGTCCAACCTTCCTCTCTCCCTGCCTGCCTCCATTTTGCAGATCAGATGCAAGCTCTCAGCTGCTGCTCCAGTGCCATGGCTGTCCTCCTGCTGCCATGCTTCCTGCCATGATGGTCATGGACTCACCCTCCGGAACTGTAAATAAACCCCAATTAAATGCTTTCTGCTGTAAGTTTCCTTGGTCATGGTGCCCCTTCATAGCAACAGAACAGTGACTCAGATAGAGGGTTTGGAGCAGGGAGGGGTGAGTGTTGTTGAGGGATGGCTGCAAGGTGGTGCTTAAATCATTAAAGCTTAAATTGAAAAAAAAAAACTTTCCTGTTAAATGAGGGTAAGCTTGCCTCTAACGCTGGTTTTTGCAGCAGATAAGGCTCTTGATAGTAACTCACAAGGAACCATCTCACATCCTTGCTCATTCTGACCTACCCTTTTCAGTAACTTAGAGCAACCTTTGCTCACTATAACATCAGTCTTCACAGAGCAATGTTTTGTGTGCTGTTTATAAAGAAGCATGATGTCACGCAGCACGCTCCGGAGTGCTGCTCTCATGAGTGATCAGTCTTTACTGCATGTATGTGCATGAGTTCTCCCAGGCCAGACACAAAAACTTTCTGTTACTGAAGCCACTCTAGTATGGCACTTAATGGTCCAACCAAGGTCAAGGTGTTTCCAGGGCTGGCTCCCAGGGAAGGCTGTGAGGAGGCCATTCCAATCCTCTCCTAGCTTCCTGGGCGTGGCCCTCCATCCTTAGCACTCTGTGGCCTCAAGCATGTCAGTCTTATCTCTGCCTTCTTCATCACCTGGGTCATTCCAGCTCTTCTTTCCTGGCAGAGTCCCAGTCAGGCAGGATCAGAACCCTCTGCTCCACTGTGATAGCCTCTCACCCAGCCAAATGCTGTTCACAGTGCAGCCGGTCCTGAGCTAGCTGGGCGATTGCCTCAGGAAATGTTGCTGTCCAACTCTAAGAACATACTGCTTGTGGGGACACCCTAGGGGAAGAGGTGGAGATGGAAGACGGTGTAATGTGGGCTTCCTTTCCCAGAGACATCTCTGGTCCTCGGACCTAGCTGGGCCTCCAGAGTACATGTGTGCACCCTCCTCTGCAAGTGTAAGCAACTCTTCAAGTGTGACCCGCTGAGCAAAGCTAACTTAACCACACCTTTCCTCAGAGTAGCTTAAGATTCTCTCCTCCCTTTTGTGGTTACTCTGTAACACAAAGTAACACCCATAGATTTGAGTCCGGAGTGGCAGAGACTGGAGTTCCCAGGCTCTTGTGGCCCCACACCTCGAACTGTACAGAGACGTGGGTAGTTACAGGGAAAGGGATGGTTTGTTAGAAGACAGACGCTCTTCTTGTGGGCACCATCTTCCTTCCATGAAGCCCAGACTTCTCTGAAAGCCTACCTGAGCATGCTCCATTTGTCACATGAAGGCTCCAGTCTCACCTTACTGATGCCTTTCATGCTGTTTCTCGAATTTACCCCTTCACCTAATTCCCGGTTCTCTGACTTCACCAGAAGCCCCACACAGACTGGTCGGTGTCTCCCATCTCATAGGTAATAAAGAAATTTATTTAAAGTGAGCACATTATTCCAGTGACCCCAAGTCTTCCTCAGGATACTGAGGGGAGCTTTAGGCTTGAATAGAGGCACTACAGCAGGGGGTGAGAGCAATGCATAATTAAGCAGTCTTGGTCAAGGCATGGTCCTGTTGCTCTGGCTACATCATGCTCTTGCTCTAGTCTGGCTACTTTGGTCAGGACCGTTATTATGTTCCACAAAGTTTTCATCCTCAGCTACCTTTTAGGGCAGCTGGGTATGAGGCAGATACTGCTGTGGTAAAGGCTCTGCCGAGATGGATAAATATAAAATAAAATAAAGATTTCAAAAGCCGTTGTTATCCATCTTCTCACGGGCATGGGGGAGTCCCTCAGGTGAAGTCAGAAGCCCCTGAGATGCGGTGAGGTACCAGCTGTATCTCTAGTTTATAGGTGGGTGAGCAGGCGCAAAACTAGGCTAGCCTGAGTTTTAAGCTGCGCCTTCCAACAGACGCTCCAACAGACAAGCTCCGAGCTTCACAACTATTGGCCTGTGGGTGAGATCTGGGCCTCTGGGTGGGTTTCTTCTTTTTCTCTCCCGAGCTTAAAACCAGCTTTCAACGACCACAGTGAAATCTTAAGGCTCAGACTTGGGGAGCAGTGAAGAGCTGGGCGCTTTTCTCTCGGAGGCAGAAGGTGCGTCTTGAGGAAACAAATCAGCCAATGCCAGCATTTGCATCTGAAAAGGAGAAAAACATGTGTGATTAATAAAAGACTCATCAAGCGTGGTGAATCTTACTGCTTACCTTTATTTTCCTATTTTTCTTTCTCTCCCTTTTAAAGCACGGTTTCTCCTACGTAGTGAACCTCAGCAAGCACTGAAAATTCTAACGGATCCTCTTTACAAAAAATCCAGCACAAAAACCACAAGAAGCTTTGGCAGTTCCAACCTAAAGTGGGCTGGAAGCAGTGGGAGGCTTATTTTATCAATCTTTTTAGAGGTTGATCTGAGAGATTACCTCTGGTGTGAGAAATAATGTAGATTAATGGATTGGGTTTTTGTTGTTGTTGTTGTTGTTTTGAAAAGAAGGAATGTAAACAACCTGTTTGTTAAACCTTCCAAAATTGAGTTCTGTCCCAGGAGACCACACCCCATATTTTACATTTTAAGTTCTCCAAAATACTGAATGAAGTTTTAAAGATCAATTTTCAGAAATACTGTAGATAATTGCCCTTCTTCTTTTGTGACAAATTAGAAGTGAGGCAGCAAAACCTTAAAATATTGTCACTGTGGAAGAAGGGTTCTTGGAAAAGAACACAGTATCAATCAGAATAATGTTTTTAGTTACAAGAAGTTAAAGTCTTTCTTTCTTTTATATATAAAATAACAATGTGGATTGGAGAACTCCCATTCCTGACGCTCCCAGCACACATCTGGAAGAAAACACCTTGCTTTTTTGTAACTCAATTTCTGTCCAAATTGTACCCAAAAGCAGGCCAGCATTGTGCTGCTTATTAGCAACACAAAAGCATCGCTCGCAGAGCTGGCCGGCCCTTGAAGTGCAGCGACTCTCTGTGAGGGGCTGGGGTCTTACCGTTCCAGGGGAGAGTTGAATACTAATCACCCTTTCTCTTCCCGAGCCGCTCTAGGCCTGATTACCCAGCTCAGGAGCCCTGGGCCGGGGCTGGCTGGCTTCTCATCTTTTGAAATAAAACATAGTATAGTTTTTGTGTTTTCAGGGTAAACATGCAAAGAGCTGTATTAATTAATTAGTTAATTAATTCAGAGGTTTTCATGGCTCTGCCCAGACCAAAAAAAAAAAAAAAAAAAAAAAAACAAAAACAAAAAACAAAAAAACAAAAAGACAAAAAACTTTCTTTTAAAACTCATTCCCAAATACACAAATACAAATACACAGATTGCTAGTTAAAGCCCAAACATATATCCCTGAAAGCAGAAGCTACACCAAGCAAAGATGCGCTGTGTGGCCGTGCCTTGAAATCTGTGCAAACAGGTGCTGCCCTCGGGTTCCTCCGATTTCAGAGCCGAGCCTCCCCGGCTGCTCTGCGCTTCCTGGGGGCGGGTACAGGGCCAGCCGAGGGACTCTGCGTGCCCCCTCCTTGCCGAGCCAGCACTGGAGGGAAGGGCTGCATGCCCAGCTGTGGCAGCATCCTCTAAGGTCGTTCATGGATGGAGTTTCATATTCTCCTGGAAGAAATTTTTATTACAAATCAAGTAAGTCCGTGGAATAATTAGGAGCCTCGGCTGGACAGCATGCACGTCATATTGTGAGACCCAAGTCCCCTAATCCACCTCTCCCCTTAAGCCAAGCAGGCCTGAGCACAGACTGCATCTGAAGAGAATTTTCCTTTCCGGCCAACTCGGCTAAGCTTTCCCAAGGCAGGCTTTAACACTGAAACACTTGCTTCTCAAACAAACATGAGCAAGCCCCCCTTCTCTGCTAGGGTGGCTCTGCCCCTGGACCCATTGTCCTCATTTGCAAAGCCGAGAGGGTTGGAGCGGCTGGAGCAGGGTGGAGGTGTGCGGTGATGTCAGAATATCCACAGCTGAAGAATGTCAACTCTCCTGCAGGCTGGGCCGGCGGGTGGCCCTGTGCAGGGCGACCACTGGTGCTTTCTAACTCCGCCCTGCATTCTTCTGGTCCGGTTCCCACCGACAGACAGGGCGAGGGAGGTCAGAGTGGCCGGGACAAAAGAGACTCCCTGCTGCCAGGCTTGGCTGGGCTGTCAGCACCACTAATTCAGGAGTTCACCTTTCATCTTCTAGATCCATTAGGGGTTAAAGAGAGACCCATTTTACAGCTGACAGGCTTGAAGGGGCGGAGGAGGGGGAGGGACGCCAAGCACCCTAAAATTTATAGCATTCAAGCCATCTGCTAAAAATAGCCTGGTGCAGGTTCTCTCTTCATCCATCCCCGTATAATGGGACGCGTATCTGTGAGGCGGCGTAATAAACAGGCAATTCTTGGTCTCGGGATATTTTCATATTGTGTGGTGAGAGGAGAGGAAGGAGGGAGGAAACTGGGAGAATGAATGCAAAACAGTGTCTCCTGCTCCTCAGAAGGGCGAGCGGGTTTCAGCAGCTCACCTGCAAGCCTTCATCAGCCACACAGTCAAGACAAACCCAGCAGCTTCACTGAGTGTGGAAAAAGCTGTCTGGTGACATTAGACCAGTGTGCTGTGTGCACGCGTGAGGTACATATGTATGTACGCAAGCTGACGGCCGGAAGAAGGGACTGAAGGAAAAAGCAAGGCAGATCTTTTCAGCAATCTTCACGTGGAGCAGGGATTTCCCCCGTGACTCCCAATCTGTCTTTTCTGAAACCAGTAAATGAATTAAAACGAATTAATTTAAAGCATTTTAACTGATGATGGACAATATGTCTCCCCAAATAATTCAGTCTAATTTCCTTTTAATCAGTATGACCATCACCTTCTGTAAAGAGGAATTTCTAATTGCATTAAGTGATACTGAAGTGGAAGTTGGGAAGAGGTTTTCCTCCCAGTGAAGCGATATCTATAAACCAGAGGGCACTGTGGAGCACCACCAGTGTGCACACATGTAGCTTCTGTGTGCGTGTGTTCTCTGCATGCGTGTGTGTGCCTAAGTACCTGTGTGTGCTCCTGTGTGATATGTACATGTGCTACTTGTGCCCAGGAGTGTTTATGTAGAGGTCTGTGGCTACTGTGTACATACATGTGATGCTCTGTGTGCATAAACATGAGGCCCTTGTGAGGGTGCAATGGTGTGGGGAGGCACCTTCGTTTCTGTGTTGCCTTATGGGTATGAGTGTATGTCTGCCCTCATGTGTGAATCTGCTTTTTGCACATTCGTGTGTATATATATATGTGTGTGTTCATGTGTGTTGGAATGGGCAGTCCGGCCCAGGGTGGTGTGGAAGGAATAGATGCAGGCACCTAGAGATTTACACCTAGAGTCTGCTGTTACTTCAAATCTCATTTAAACAGTGTGATTTCTTTTTTAAAGCAAGTTGTACTTTAAGCACTTTTAATCTTGCCCTGGCTATCCTGGCTTCACCCCCCACCCCTCAACCTGAGTTCCCTTTTGCAAATATTTCTCTGAGGCTGGCCAGTGGCGGATTCTTCAGTTTGCCTGAGTTCTGTGAGCACTCAGAAGGAAGGCCAGCACTCAGGCCTTCCTTTCTTTGGCAGCAAGCACAGGGTGTGAAGCGCCATGGGCTGGGCCTGTTGCTTCGCTGCAGACCCTCTCAGGTCCAGGATCCTTCCTGAGTCCTTTCCCAAAGACTTCCCCACCAACGCTCCCATCACAGCAGGTCAGTCCAATTCCACTTCCTTCTAGAAGCCCCAGCATTCGGACCGGAGTGACCGCAAGCTTTCCTGTGAGTGAAAGTGGGGGCATTCCAGACCACTGCCCTGGCTGCCACACACAGCTTCTGGTGTCCCAGGTCCAACCCTGACAGCTCTGAAGAGGCAACTCCTCCAGCAGTTCCATTGTCCCGAGGTGGAGGGCGTGGGACGATGCACCTTCCCTTGGCTGCCCCTCCTTTTGTGGTCAGGAAGTCCTCAGGGGTTGCTTAGAGAGGTTATTTTCAGGGGTGAGTGCCCAGGGCACAGATTTGGGAGCCTGAGAATGAAGATCAAAGAAACTCCTGCTGTGGGCATCTCCTACAGGAGTCTGGGGGTTAAAGTCCCACCTCCACTCACTCCCCTCTCTGCACAGAGTTCTCAGGGCAGCCAAGGACCAGCCTGCTGGAGCCCGACAGTGTTGAGACACATGTCCACGGAGTGGGAAGCATCAGACCTGGAGAACTGCTCCCCAGAGCCATGACAGGCTGTCCCCAGATTGGGGGTGGGACAGGTGGGACAGATGGGAAGGCTGAGAGTCCTCGGACAGGCAGGAACCCCTCGCTCAGTCTTCTCGCAGTGTCAGTGAACACCAGTGTAACCCCCCTGCCTTGCCTGGGGACTTCTCTTAGCTTTTGAAGCATTAGTCTCTTGCTGGTGGTGATGACTGACTTAGCCGGGAATCAGGATGGGTTCCTGATTTTACAGGCAAAAAGAAATTTGGGTTCTAGTGCCTCACTACAGGTGGGGAAAGTGAGGATTCAAGAGGTAAAGGGCCTTAATTTCCCAGGCTCCTGTATCCACAGCTGTGCCCCTCCCTCCAAGAATGCCTTCCCTGAAGAGGATCAGGTAAAAAGCCAAGAGAAACCCACCACAAAACTGGGGAAATGGCTTCCACTGCAAACACTGGAAAACACTTAAACTTCTCACCCTTGGTTCTGAGGTTTTGTGTGGCTGCTTGACTTAGTAGAGAGACCTCATGGGGCAAGTGGATGGATAAGCTCCAGGGAGAGACATGGAGATACCCTGCCATCGCCAAGGGCAGCTAAGGAGCAGCCAGGTCCCTGCCAGGGAGCCCCTGTTCCTCACTCCCAGCCAACCCGGAGTCTCCCAGTTAAGACGCTGAAGGCAACCCTTGCCGTTGGAAGTATGAGAAGCAGCTGGCCCTCTCTAGCGATCACAGCAAAATAAAATGTACTCACAGGAGATGGGTTTGGTCTCAGTGTGTGTCTCCCAAATCTAAGACCAGGTGTGAAATAGCATTAAAAGGCAGGGCCTTTGGGGAAAGTGCCTGGGTCATGAAGTTTCTCTCCTGTATCTCTTGGGACGCTGATGGACAGGCCTTTCCTTCTGCAGTCTGAGGACACAGCAATAGGAAGCAGAGACTGCCTCCCGGATGCTGCCTCCCAGCACTGCTAGAGCCTGTCCCCCGGGCTTCCCAACCTCCAGGACTACAAGTTCTCCATGCTGGACACTGTTACAGTGGTGAGACAGGAGGCACCTTGGCCCTTGTCCTGCCTGCCATTGAGAGATGAGCTGCTAGGTCAGCCTGCAGGCTGACTCCAGATCCTCCGATCCTGAAGTGTGCCCAGTTCATGCTTATGCTTTCCTCAGCTGGACCATGCAGGGACTCCTGCAGGCTCTTCAAGGAGGACAATAAGGGTCTCGTAATGCCCAGGCTCAAGTAGGTCACTGCATGCTTGGATTTCTTCTCAGGAAATTCTTGAATGTGCTTTCTAAAAGGCTCTCTCTCCCTCTTTCCCTCCCTCCCTCATTTCTTTCCTCTCCACATCTCTCTATTTTCACATAAATTTACAAGCCAGTGCTGGTAAGCTATGATGCCTGCAGCCATAGGCAGGGACTGAACATGCTTGGTAGTCCCAGGGCCGCTGAGTGATGTTAGAGGAGGATTAGCAACCGACCACCTCTGTGCCCTTGGCTCCAGACTCAACAACCAGATGCAGTTTCCACCAGCAGCTGTTGGTTGACCAGCCGTGGGCTTGTTCTCACAGCCAGCTCATGGCCTGGAGTCTGGAAGTGGGAGTGATGGAACTCATCTCCTAGGAGCACGTTTGCTGCGTGCCAGGGTGTCTCCAGGCAAATCGTTCGGTTTATTGACATTTCCTTCATCACCTCCCTGACAGGAAAAAGACTACTTGATTCCCATTTGTTTCCGTTGCCAAAATAATGAGGACTGTGATGAATGTCTGTATTAATCCCACCCCTCCTTTTTCAAAAGAGGAGGCAAAGCAGGGAAGGGGGTTGGGGGGACAACAGTTACCTGAGAGGGAATGGAGGGAGGGGCAACTACAGGACTACAGGTCCAGAGAAAGCAGGGAGGAAGGAAAGGAAAGGGAGAGGGAAGGTAAAAAAAAGAGAAAGAGGAAGGAAGGAAAAAAGAGAGGGAGGGAAGGAGGAGACATGGAGGGAAAAATGAAGGAAGATAGAGGAGGAACAAAAAGAGAGAGGGAAGGAAGGAAAGAGAAGGCAGGGAGGAATGGAAGGAGGAGAGAAGAAAGAAAAAGGAGGGAGGAAGGGAGAGACAAGTGAAAGGACTTTTCCTTCATTTTTGCTATGGTTGGAGGATGTAATTGGAGGATGTGGGGGTGAGGGAGCATAGAAGGTAGGAAGGAGAGAATCCTTCATTTCATCTCTGAGGAGGGACAGGCTATGAGGGGTGAGGAGATCTGGAGTGAATGTAAACAGCAGAAAATTAGGAGGGAGGAAATAGTCTCGAGCCTTCCCCTCCCTTCCTCTTCAAGTTAAACTCAGAGTGGGGCGGAAGTTAGGCACCGTCTTCTGTTCATTTTTGGCATGTTTTCACTTTCATGTAGGGGGGGCTGCTTCTGGAACACACTGTCCAGTTTTATGAGCAGGGACATAAGTGGACATGAAGTGGACACCACAGCCCTCCTTTTGGGGTGCCGATGGTGGGGGAATCAGAACAGCAGGTCTCTGGCACCAGGTTGCTCAGGGCGGGGTCCTTTTTTTTTTTCTTTTCAGGGTTTAAAAAGTCTTTCAGCACTCGATTGCACAGGAGCCTCCTGTGATTCCTACTGATTCTCCTTCAAGTGAAATAATATCCACTTAGAAGAAAAGCCAGATGGAAAGCCAAGGACCCCTGCTGTCTGCGAGAAGCCTGAATGTGGGCTCTTCAGTCTGAGTCTGCCCTGCTCAGGAAAGGGGGGGGGGCATGGTCTGCAGCCAGCCAGGGCCACAAGACAGCAAGAAGACTACATGACTCCAGTGTGCAAGGCCTGGCCAGGCACAGGCGGCCTTCTCTAGGCAAGATCCATCGGCAGGATCTATCCTCCCACTGCAACCAGGGGATACATAGGCAGAGTTTCAGTCAGAAAGGGGCTGTGGGCTGGACCCTAAGGCTGTCGAGCCCATGTGTGCTCGAGGTAGTGTGAAGACACTGATTAACTTCCAGCTCTGCTAAAACAGGAATGTATTAGAAAATTCTGGAGAAAGCATTGAATGGATTGTATAACGCCAATGCTTAGGAAAGAAATGACTCAAGGGGGTGTCTCAGTCGTTCCAGAAGAAGGCAGAAAGGAGAACAGTAATTGCGGCTCACCAGCCCCAGTAGCTGAGCACACAGGCTTGGTCCTCAGTCTTGGACAGTGGTTTTCAGTCAGAGTTTAAATGAGAACCTAGGCGGTGCATACCTGTGACCCCAGCACTTGGGGGACTGGGGTCCTGCCTGGTCATGATGGTGGGTGCCGGAGATGTCAGAATTTAGGAGACAGGTGAGTTTCTGGTTGTAAGAAAGCTTGGGTTAAACATCGAGATTAAGACACACGCACACACACACACACACACACACAAAACACAGCACGTGTGTGCTCACATACAACCAACAGACTACTACAAAGGTATGTGATATTTGTGGGGACACAGGCTCTCGTTGGGTAACGGTTAGTGTGAATTGTCACTGTGACAAAATCTAGACTCACCAGGGAGACGGGCCTCTGAGCATGTCCGAGGGCTGTCGGTGTTACTGGTTGAGGTGGGAATGCCTTGCATTGTGGGTGGCGCTATTCCCTAGACGGGGAATCCCGAACTGCGTAAGAGTGGAGGAAGCAGGCTGAGTGTAACTCTTTGCTTTCTGTCCTGATTGTGGATGGCATGTGACCAGCTCCTCAAGCCCCTGCCCTGTGACTACTGCTGTGAAGTGCTGGAACCTGGCTCTCTTAGGTGTTTTAGTCAGGGTATTTTTATCACAGAACAAGAAGTGAAACCAAGGCACGCTGATCGTGGACACACAGACGGAGGGGCAGCTTCGTCTTCTAGCATGTGTGTAGCTGACGTGCTGGGGGACTGCCACCGGGTCTCCGGAGTGGCACAGCCCCTGTTGCTCACAGCCCTGCCCTGCGAGTCTACTCTTTCTGCGGAGGTGGCTCTGCTTGGCCTCTCTAGAAACACTTTTTCCGCATTGGTTTGGGTGCCTTGTGACTTGACTAGCATCTGGAAAGGCCTGTTGTCCTCTAGATGTCTCAGTCCTGCTGTTAGTGAGACTCAGTGTGAGGTGGCCACAAACTTGCAGCCTATTGCAGCTGGAACCTCCCAGCCTGTGCGTTTCCAGATTGTGTTCGCCATCTGGCCTTTCATTAAAAATAAAAATAAAAAGTGTAGAAGCCACAGTCCTATGAGCCTCTGGGGAAGGTTTAAGCAGAAGTGGGAACAATAATGGAAGTCCCAGCAGTCACACAGCCTGTGTGCAGCCACTAAGGGCTGTGGCTACCAGCTGTGAGTGGGGACCTCCCCACAGAGTGAGGCATCAAGTGAGAGGCTAAAGAGATCCTGCCGGCAGACCCGTGCGGCCTGGGCCTGTCTGTAGTTGGATTCTTGACACTCACCTGCCTGGCATTGGCATCAGCTCTGTTTAGACAGCTGCGTATATCCTGGAAATGGGGCCTCTTTGCTGCAAGTTCTAGCCCTGTCTCATTCCTGAGGCTCCATGGCCCAACTCACTCCTCGAAGATGGTTTTCTCCAGGGGCTGCGGTAAGAGTGAAGACTTGCAGTGTGGTCTCAAACACACGAGCGAGCAGACTCGAAGCCAGAGAAGCAGAGGCTGTACCCAGCATCTCCACAATTCTCTCACTGCATTGCAGCAGTTCACAGACCGCAGGCCTGGGGTCACAGCATTGCCCCAACAAGAAGCACCGAGTGCATGATTTTCTCTGAAACTTGAATTGTCTTTTAAAAAACTGCTCCAGTGGTGATGTAGGAAAGGGAGAAATGCCCTCCCACCCCCTCAACCCACATCATGTGTGGCAGGAGACTTGGCCCTGGGGTCATGAGAGCAGGAGAGCTGGTCCTGTCCCTCACCAGCTGTAGCACTCAGGAGAGCAGGAGCCTGTACCTTGCCTGGGAACACAATGGAGCTGACCCTGGTGGAGAAGGACTGGGTGGGCCAGCCCCTAGGCCATAAGAACAGAAGAGCTGTGACGACAAGGGCAGTACTGGGGAGCTGGCAGGCTGAGCAGCCACCTACCTCCCAGGCCCAGATCCAGGGCTGTGAGCTAGCCCACGCCCACATCTACCCCATCTATGATCTGTTGAAGAATGTGAAAGGGGCGGCCCTACAGATCCAAAGCTGTGGGACCTCCAGACACAGGGCAACAACAGGATATCCAGGAGGAGTCCCAGTGAGGATCCAGTGTTGCTGGTGCAGCAGAAGCCACAGGCCTCAGCCAGACCAATGCCTCACTGCAATGGACATTTGCAAGTAAAGACGTGTGGACAAAGGGTACACCGTGGGACACACTGTGACACACTACAGCTTCCACGACAAGATGGGCTTTTAAAAAAATTCTATCTCATTCTTTGGTGGAGGGAGGTTTCAAGGGCAGAGGCTAGATCTGAAGGGCCAGGGAGATGAGTGGGATTAAGGTGCATGATGTGAAATTCACAAAGAATCAATAAAAAGTTAAAAAAAAAAAACTTCAGGGAAATAATAAATAAAAACTGCCCTAGTAAAGGATAAATAAAACTATAAATGATGTTTGTAAGATGGTTCAATAGGTAAAGATCCTTGCTCTGGAAGCCCGGCAACTTGAGTTTGATACTCAGGACCCATATAAAGGTAGAAACAATCAACTCCATAAAGCTGTCCTCTGACCTCTGCATGTGCTTGGTGACATGGGTACTCACACACAATAATGATAATAATGATAATCTGTAAACATATTTTTTAATTTTATTTTTATATTAATCACAGGTTATTTACTTTGTATCCCAGCCATAGCCCCCTCCCTCATTCCCTCCCAATCCCACCCTCCCCTCTGTACACATATTAAGGGAACAGATATGCTGGAAATATGAGAGGATCCTAGAAGATGGTGAAACTAATTCAGAGGTTTTCAGACATCTTGTATGACCATCGTCAGTAAGAACCACCTTGGAGGATGCCTCATGTACACACCCACCTATGCCAATGGCCTCTCTGCAGGTGGCTTTGCTGTATTATCTGTTAGGAAAAACATGGTCACCATCCCTCTGATGGAGTCAAGACTGATGAGTATTTTGCTACCCCCTTTACTGATATAGAACTGTTAGAATATAGTCTAAGCTGGGCCTTTTTCTATTCCCATTTTAGCTCCCAAATAATGACACAGAGGACTATTAGATTTATTAATAAGCTTTAAAAAACTACAGCTGGGCAGATGCTGATCTGTTCTAACCTGTATAGAATAGATATTGATCTATTGATCCTGTTCTCTCTGCTCAGCAGATCAGATTCTTTATTAACCAGTCAGAGATGATGGAGAACAATTTTTACACAATATTGAGACGGGAAATGCTTCGCAGAAATGACAATGCTCACATCCAGACTGCAACCAGATCTCAGGGCTCAGAAACCAGCATCTGAAGACACAGCATCTGAAGGCCATCCCCCAACATGGAACAGGTTTGTGGAAGAACTCACATGTGCCCACACATGGCCCACATGCATGCAGACACACGCTGACTTATCTACAAAACTTACCACCACTTTGCTGGAATGGCAGCTGTGAGGCAGAGGGATAGGTCAAGTCCTTGGCTTCTGCTCCCGTGAACTTGTCAGCTGTCAACCTGACACAACGTAGTAGAATTATCTGGGAGAAGAATCTCAGGTGAGATTCCAGACTGATTGGCCTGCAGGCTTGCAGGTGATTGTCTTGATTGCTAATTGATGTCCGAGGGCCCAGCCCGCTGTGGGGGGCGCCATTCCCTGGGCAGCTAGTCCTGCCTGCCAGCCAGGACGCAGCATTCGCTGTGGTTCCTGCTTGACTCTGCAGCTTTGAAGCGAGTTTCTTGGTTGAAGGTACAAACCCAAAGTACAAACCAATAAGAGAATGCCACTTAAACCTATGGGTTTTGTTTAGTCCCTGCCAGTGCCCACAGCTTAGGGTTCTGCAACTGAACACATGATATATAGAGGATAAATGAGACCCACACGGTTCAGTCTTCATTCCCTCTCGGTCTTAAGTAAGGACTGTTCTCTGAGTTGGGATCTGAGCTTCTGCTAGCTTTGGTGGGCTGTACTATGTGCAGACAAACAACCTACATTGGGTTCTGGCCTTGGGAATCTTGGTATGAAGAGTCCTAGAACCCATTCCCCAATGACACATGGAATTCTGTGTTCACTCCCCACACTAACTCTGCCCACCCCCAAACCCCACAGAGATGTGGTTGCCCTAGTGATGAGAGGAGTGACAGAGGCCACACCCATCACTGGTGACACCGTTCATATTCATACACCATCCCTTCTCATAATTTCTGTTCACACCACAACCCCATTCACACATCCTCCATTCATACCCAACCTCCCATTGTACACCTTATCCCTGGCTATTCTCACCCATTCCTGCTCACACTTCAAGCCCTTCACACTCCGCCTTCTTCACACTGTCTCCATTCACACGCGATCCCCATTCACACCACATCCGCACTGACCCTGCACATGCCCCATCCAGTCATCCACAATAACTGAGCAACACCTTCACTCCTAAGGCTTCAAGGGACAAGCACGAAGCCCACGTGACTCCCGAGACCCAGCCACGGGAACCCTCTGTGTCATGGCAAAGGAGAGAGACTGCAGGTAGGGAGCTGACGCTGACCAGGGAGCCACCCTGCCCTCACCCCCACCTCTCATGCTTTCAGGTCTTATCTCTGTGTGTGGGGAACCGCAGCCCAGCACATGGGAGCAGAATCGTCTCAGGATGCAGGCTCCTGGTGTGGAGGCGGCTTCACGCTCAGGGCTGCTTCCCCTTGGCTGGTGGCCCAAAAGTTATTTATAATCTGATAAAATGAGCAGGGCTCAGGAAGAGCTGATGCCCTCATTCCATTAATAATGCCGATTCCTGTTCCTTCTGGAAATGCTGAATATAGTTGCTCCCTCTACCAAGAACCCGACGTGCTCACAGCTAGGTGCGGAGCCTCCTCTATGGTGACCCTGGCACGCTCACACCTGTGTGGAGCTCTTCCTTCTCCATGGAACGTGGCATGCTCCCTGCCCTAAGGGGGCCCATTTTTATTCAGTATTTCATGGTCTACCCCAGCACCATGGCTAAGACACAGGGACCCCTAGCACTCATTCCCAGGAAAATGAGAGCAAGCTGACCAGGTGTGCCTGCCCTGCCCTGGGAGGCATGGTGTCTCACTCAGAACGAGCAGAACGCCCAGGCGTCCCACAGGACAAAAGCCTACGCTTGTGCTAATTCTGTGAGGGGCCCAAGGCTCCTGGATATTGTAAGGGAAGGCCTTAACAATGCATGCTTAAACATGCTGTCCCCATGATCAGCAACATTCGCTCATTCACTCACTCATCTGTATTCGCTCATTCACTCAGTTGTCACTCACTCATTCACTTGCTCACTATTTGTATTCACTCATCACTGTTTGTATTCACTGATTCATTCTACTCATTCATTCATTCATCCATTCATTCATTCATTCATTCATTCATTCGTATTTACTTATTCACACGTTGTCATTTATTCCCTCATCCCTATTCATTCATATCAATTCAGTTATTCATTTGCCACACATCTATTCATATGTTTACTCATTCATTCACTCAGTTATTCATTCATTCTAAAATTCATTCACTCATTCATATTGACTCTTGCTGCTATTCATTACATCCTAGCAGACATTCAATGTCCTGCGAAGCACACAGAATAAACACATATAAGTAAAGACCAGGCTGTGCTACAAGCATGACTCTTAAGAAGACAACTCATGCAGCACAAACTCTCACGTGGTGGAGTTGAAGCAGTGGCTTCAGGCAGTGTGTTCCACTTTTTACACATCATGTTCACAGAACGAGACAGTCGCACAGACAGCGCAGACAGAGGAAGGCTGCTCTAGCCCTGAGCTGTCAATGCAGAGATGACAGAAGCCGTAGCTCCAACCACCAGAACCCACTCACCAGATGCCTGGGAGGTACCAGGCCCTGCGGGCAGCACGGGACATGGGGGTGACTAAGTTCTGGGACACCTAGGGGTAACTGGTTCCCTGGCATAGATGGGGGTGATTTGAAGTTTCTAAGACAAATGGGGTGACCCATTGTGACCTTTATTAAGTTTGTGACAGCACCTGAGCAAACGGATTGTCTGCTTTCTTTCCCTGTTGCTGGGATAGACACCCTGACAAGAGCAACTTCAGGGAGAAGGGTTTATTTCCGCTCACAGCCTAAGGGTGCTGCATGTCAGGGTAGGAAGTCAAGGCAGCCACAGGTGACAGGGAGCGATGAAGGCACGCTGCAGCTCACCTCACGCCCTCCATTTATTCAGCTCAGGATCCAAGATAATTTCCTACAGGCATGCTCAGAGGCCCATCCCCTGTGTGGCTCTACATTCTGTCGAGTGTTAATACTGCCACAGGAAGCTGGGGGTGCATGAAGAGATCAAAGACAAGGGAGAGACCCATCTGGAGCCTGTCAGCCAGCAAACAGCTGCTTCCAGCCAAGTGCCAGGTCCTAGCTTCTTCTCTGCTAAATAGCCCACAGCATCATGATGGGTTAATCTCCTGAGGAGCTCAGGGGAGTCTGAGCCAACCCCCTACCAAAGCTGATGAGCTCTGAGCCAAGCCTTTAGCACACATTCACCTTCAGATCCAAATTGTAACACTGATGTTTGCTATGGGAGAGCCCAAGCTCACCATGCTGGCGGTTAATGGGGCTAAAGAGATGGCTTAGCAGTTAAGAGCACTTGTTGCTCTTGAGGACGACCCCGGTTCAACTCCCAGCACCCACATGGTGGCTCACACCCAGCTGTAACTCTAATTCCAGGGATGCCCTGTTCAGGTGCCAGGATTTCATGCGGTACACACACACACACACACACACACACACACACACACACACACTACAACTTGCAGCACTCTTCCACCGCTTCTGCATACGGTCCTGTCCTAGGCTCCTCCCCTGTTGGAATCTCAGAGATGATGGTGATCTGGGACTGTAAGCTAAAGTAAGCTCTTTCCTCCTCGGAGGAGACACAACCTTCCTGCGGACGACTGACGTTCAGGCCACAGCACACACACTGTGCAGCTCCGGGGGACATAGCGTCCTCTGCTGGAGCCCCTGGGGTCCTGCACGCGCATGTGTGAGTACCCACAAGAGCCATGCAGTACACACGATTAAGACATAGAAAGAAGCTTTTAAAAGGGAAAGTAAAATCCAGGAAATAGCCTCTGGGGAGGCTCTCACTGACAGTCTTGTCTCATAGCCCAGGTGGGGCTTGAGCTGGCTGAGACTGAGCTTCAGGTCCAAGTTCGGAGCACGGGGTGGCTGAGATTACATCACAGGCCGCTGTGGCTGTGACCCTGCATCTTAGGGACTGCTGGAATCAAACCTGGGTCCCTGGAATGCTCGGCCCGCCCTCCCCCGCTGAGCTATACCCCTGAATTTAAGGTTTTAAAGCCAGGCCCCCTGCGCTTTGCCTCTCCACCCTAGTTCCTTGCTGCTGGGCTCCCTTTCTCTGTTTGTAGCTTGGATTACACTGGCTCGTTTTCCCTGGTTTTATATTGCATCTACTACTCCGGCTACTGCAGATGCCTCCGTTTGAATGCTTTCTGCTCCTTGGGGAGTTTGTCCTTGGGATCCTGTGTCTCCCTGGGTGCCTGGCTCAGAGAAGTACAAGCATCACGGAGGGGTGATTCCTGGTCATTCTGGGTTAGTGAGCACTCTCCCACATCCACAGAACACACTTCCATCTTCCTTCTTCTGACCTGGAGATCTAGTTAATGTTTTTGTCACAGTTCTTTCCCTTACTTTTTAAAAGATGCAAATAGGGTTTAGCTGCTGGCCAGACAAATGCAGGGTGCATGGATGAATCTTTGGGTGGCTTCTCGGACATGGTGGTGGATCACGGTGAGTGGAAAGGAGGAACTAAAGCTGCTTTAGGTGTGGGGCTCTCTCTGAAGTCCTTTCTATTTCTTCTTCCCTCCTGTCATTTCTTCCCCTTCAATATTTGGAGAAGGGTCACATTTGACACCCAACCAGCTGAAACAGTCCCTGTGGATGTCTTTGAACAGTCTGTATTGCTGGGTGTGTCTTGCCCGTGACTATATTCAGAGACCCAGGCTGCTTTGGGGAGAATTAGCAGAAGGAAGAGGCTCTTTAGCAAATTACGCTGTCCTTGCCCTGGCAGCCATGTTAGCAAGAACCCTTTTCTTCTCAGCGTGAGTGATGGAGCAGTGGTTAATTAAAAGCCCTCCCCGTCACCCTCAGTCTGCAGGGCTGGGCCCTCTTATGAAGATCCTGGCAGTCTTAGAGGTTGCTCCCGCAAAGGCTGGGATTCATTTCCATTGTAAAGGACACCCTTCCCCACCACAGCCCTACATAGCTGGCTGGGTGGAGCATGCGATCCAGCTGTTTTCTTCGTGCTGAGCCTCTCTCTATTCCTGAGTCTGTGGACGCATTTTGAGCAATTATCTGGCTTGCATTTTTGTTTTAACGAGTTCCCGGTAGCTCCTTGCTCCCCCCCCCCACTTAATTGCTTGCTTCTCATCTTGTTTATCCAGGATGTCAGGGGGTGGTGCGCTCTAGAGCCACCTGTCCGCAGTCCTTGTAGCGAGGACATTCCTTAAGACAGGAGAGGGGCACTGCCTGGCAGCCTTGACTACTGGTTCCGCCTCTCTGCCCCAACACCCACCCTCAGTCAGCCCTTTCCTTCTTCACAAGGACACAGTGGTGGCTGGAATACCTCAGCTGCACTGACCTCATACGAACTGGAGGGGGGCAGGTCAGGGGTGGAGGGGACAGGGCAGTTCTTTGCCACTTATGTAAGCAGCCAGCGGTGTGTGAATTCTCTCAGGAGTCACGTCACAGATGCACCCTGCACTTCTGGCCCGTCCCTTTGCCCTTGAGTTGCCTGGCAGGGTGGCAGCTTCTCTGGCCATGTGAGCTGGCAAAGCCAGGGCTGTCTCTCTGTGTGGTCCTTTTATTGTCTGTCTGCCTGGGAAAGGATCCAAACCTCAACTGTAGCCCAAGATGTCCAAAGTCCAGAACGTTGGCTGATCCAGGCAGCCGAGGAAGTAAACAGTTTTTCATGGTCCTCACAATGGGCCCAAACAAGGGCTCTGCAGCCTGAGCAGGCCTCGGAGTGGGCTCCGCGGGAGCATCTGCTCTGCAGTCCTGGCAGACAGAAACTGGGAGCTTTGTTTCCCTTTTGAATAACCCAAAACATTAGCCTCTAAAAAGCAGATTGGACCATGCCCCGCACCAAAGTGGGCTGAAGTCCTACATACAACCTAGCATCTCCAGGGAGTGACCTTATTTGGTGATGGGGTCACTCCCTGCAGATGGAACTGGCAAAGCTGAAATGAGGTCACATTGGAGTGGGGGGGCTTTATCCGACACAACCCGGCCCCTAAGAATGAGCTAGTCTGCAGGCTTGGAACACAGGGAGGGAGGAAAAGACAGGAAGGGGGACTGGACAGAGGGAGGCAGGGATGGAGGGGCTGGGCAGAAAAGGAAAGACAGAGACTGAGGGAGGCAGACATTGGAGCATAGGAGGAGAAAGACAGATGAGGGAGGCAGAGGCATTGTTCAGATTCCAAATCTGGACAGGCTTGGGACAGATCCCCTCAGAGAGACTTGGCTGTGCCACACTCGAGCCTTGTCTAGGTCCTAGAGGCCACCTATGGTGCTGCAAATAGAGTGGGACTGAGCAAACGATAGGAAGAGCCTCTTCCCTCCCGCCCTGAGAGGCTCAGGGCTGTGTCATTCCCTGTGGACTGGGACTGAGCAAACGATAGGAAGAGCCTCTTCCCTTCCACCCTGAGAGGCTCAGGACTGTGCCATTCCCTGTGGATCCTGCTGTGGAATCCGCCCACCATGGCGGCTGAGGCGGCCTCTCTCCTAAATGCCTGGCCGGCAACATTGGGACCATCAGCCCTCTTTGTCTTCTGTGTGCGTGCTCACCAAGTGTCTTCTACTTTCACCTGGTATATGACCTTCCAGAGCCTCCCTGCCCCGCCTCTGGCCTCTACGAAAACTTCTTTATGTCAGAACCACTATTACCATCTAAAACCTTAGGCCCGACCCTGCTCACCTGCCCCTGCAACCTGCTGTGACTCTCGTCTGCTCTCTGTAGGAGAACCATTTCCTAGACCAGTGGTTCTTAAGCTTCTAATGCTTTGACCCTTTAATATAGTTAATTCCTCATGTTGTGGTAACCCTGCCCCCAACAGTTACCTCGTTGCTACTTCATAACTGTTATTTTGCGAACGTTATGAATTGTAATGGAGACATCTGATTGGCGGACACCCCCCCCTCCGCAAGCCCGATTGAGAGCCGATGTTCTAGGGTCAAGCCATTGCCAGGAGCCACACCTTCCTTCCACCCGGATCCACACACCTACTGGTCTGGCCTGTGTCCTTGTGCTGCCTGCTGGCCGTTTTCATTCATGGGCTGTATTCCAGTGCCTCTTTTAGAAGCCCGGCCTGTGCTCACCTCAGTTCTCCATCCTGAGAAAGCGCTCTCTTATCTGTTGAGTTCTTGTCTCTTAAGTAGGGTATGCAGAGATAGCAGTGAGATGGCAAGGGCTTACTAAGGAGGAAAAAATTGTTCTCAGCAACAAGGAAGGACCTTGAAACTGGCAACAAGAAAGCAGCTTTGTCCAGGGATTTCTAAGTGGGTTTTAAAGGAGGAAGTGGGTTTTGACTGGTTCTTGTATATGCTAATTAGGACGGTAAGTAAGGACCAATCAGGAAAGAGCCCACCAAACCCAGAAATGTTCTCCGCTAAGTCTGTGTCTCCACCACGACCCCCTAGACCTCCTCGAAGTTCCAGAGGATACGGGCAGGAGCGGGGTTGTAGGTGGATAGCTTATCCCTTTGGTCCTTTCCCCAGACTGCCTGTCTGTCTAGCCCCCGCAGTCCCAGAGGCAAGATCCTAAATTCCTTGGTAGGTCACACGAACTCCCTCCAGCTCTGCATTCCACCCCTTCTGCTGAGATATTTTCTCAGTCTCTGACAAAGTGAGCACTTCCGGTGTCCTGGCTGTCCTGAGTGGAACAGTATAGAAGGAAAGCTGCATCCCAGGCGCCTTCCTGAAGACAGACTCAAAGTTTGTTAAGGCAGCGTGCTGTAAGTTTGGGAGGATTTTTCTTCCCGACGATGGAGCTGCTGCTTAGTCTTTAGAACCCGGAAATGACTCCAGCTGGTGCTGGGTGGCTGGGAGGGCCTGAGGGAATCCCCCATCACCTCTTACTCCACAGAACATGGGAGGGGACCCCTGCCCTCCTTGCCTTTCTTCTAACTGCCCTTGATCTGTCAGTACAAAACAGGGAGGACCTGGCCCATAGGCTCAGGCGGGGCTGAAGGACAGAAGCACCTCACTATCTTGGAATCAAGTCCCTGGAGAAAGCTCTTTTCTGCTCTCCTCAGAGGTCATGTAAGCTAGAATCATGTTAGGGCCTCCTCTGTCCTGCAGTGTTTGGCGCTGCAGGAACCACGCTGTTAGTGATGAAGTACTTGGCTGCTCTAGAACCCCAGCCACAGGTGGGATTCCCATTGTTCCTTCAGCCCCCTGCTAAGGACAACACACAGCTGCTTGGGCCCGGTGGGTGGGTCACTGGACATGTGACTTGGCCTGCTATGCTGTGTGTGGTCTACAGAGGGCGCAATGGGGGCGCTGTTGCCTGTGTGTTTCCTCGGTTCTGCGCCTGGGCACTCACTACCAGCGACTCCTTTTGGGCTTTGCCTTCTTCAAGCCATACCCCAGCCCTGGGCTTTTTCCAGCCTGAGCCTTGCTTCTCCCAGCTACGACGTTGTGTGGGAATTCATAGGAAGGTTCTAGAGCAAATGGACGTGATTTCACAGGACGGTTTCTGAAGGTGGCCTTCCACAGGTACTCTCAGTGTGGGGGTGGGGCTTGTGAGCCCCCGGTAAGGCCATGTGGTCATGTAGGAGACCCCAGAGTGGAGGCTTTTGTTGGAACAACTTTCTGAGCCTGGGCACTCAAGTCCTTCTGGCTTCAGGAAGTCAAATATGTTAATTTGGGTAAGTGTTATCCAAATGACGACCCAGTTTCTTCACATGAGTACATACACGCGTGCACAAGTGTGTAGAGGACAGAGCTGAAGTCAGGTATGTCTTCTTTAATTGCTCTCCACCTTCAGTTTTGAGACAGCATCTTGCCAGAAGCTGACTGGCTGGCCAGCTCTTCCAGCCTGCCTGACTCACCTTCTCAGCTCTCAGGTAACACCTTCATGCACACACCCAGCTTTCCACATGGCTGTTAGGGGATCAAACTTGAGTCTTCCTGCATGAGCAGCAAGCATTTTACCAATGGAGCCATCTCTCCAGCCCCAGAATCCACTTTAAGATGAACAAATTAAATACTCTTCTGGGACAACCTAGAGGGAGCTAGGGCCTGAGAGAAAGGACAGTGCCAGTGAGCTTGGAGGTCAAGCCACTTAAGTTCCAGACCAGCGTGTAAGGACTGAAAGATGCTCTGCCAGGTGCCAAGAACATAACAAGGGCCTGGAAGTCCGTGGGCCTCAGGAAACCCCGGCCGAGGTGAGGCAATAATGGCTTGTGGACCACAGTCATGAGGCATGGTACGGAATGACATAGACGAGCACACAAAATGACCTTTGCCTCCTCACACAATCGAGGCCAAACTCTGTCACATCCAAAAGCCCCGAGGCCCTTTTTAGGCTGTTTTAAAAAGATGGCAGTGTGAGCCTTTAGTGTTCTTATTTACATGCTAGCACAGAAAAAAAGAAAACCCTATGTATTAAGCACACAGAGGTCTTTTCAGTCAGATCTTGGAGAACGAATTTCAAATAATTATACAAACAGTTCCCACTTCACCTGGCAACTGGGAGAGGCGTTCCCCTCCTCACCCGATGAACTTTCCATGACCCCTCCTGTTTTCAGGTTGCATGGAGAGCTCCTGATGTGAGAGGCATGCTGAGCATCTTCTGCCTCCTCAAGGCTCCAGAGGACCGAATCCTCAGGTAGGCCGGAGAGGCCCCTCATCTCCTGTGGTCCTCGGGGTTTGCTGAAGTGAACACAGCTGCCTTTGCACTGTGGACAGGCGAACTTGAGCTGGCTTGGGCAAACCAATGGCTATCTATCATTGGAAGAGGCATCTCGAAGCCCTGAGGATAGATGCCTGGACAGGAACATTTGGTTTCCTGTGTAGGCTACGCTTTTCCTACTATGACACCGTGCTAACATTTAACTTACAAATTGGGCACAATGGCAGATTAATAGTGGCTAATAATAAAAACAGGATGACTATAACATACTACAGAAAGGCCTCTTTCTGTCTCCGTCTCTCTCCATCTCTCCCTCTCAGAGAGCTGCACCCTTTCATGGAAAGTACCCTGCTGCTACTCTTTGCCACATCCACGTTAACGGCAGCCATGCCTGTGTTAATAAGCTAAGAATCACTTTGGCAGAAATCGAGTGAACTGGGAGATTGAGGTGGTCGCTGAAGGACCACGGGGTAGCCAGGATACAAAGCATCGACCTACTGGTAGGGGCTGGGAATCCTGAGGTCTACTAGGCCACTGGCCAGAAGATTAGGAATTTCTATTTCTATAATTTTTCTGCTTATTTCAGAAACTAGGAAGGAGACCTCTCGGGAAGCGAGGTAACAGTATAGGCTAAGGCCTCCGAAAGTAGAAAAACCTGTGAGAAAATGCTAACAGATGTTTGCTGGGGCAGGTCTCTCTTCACCGGACATTCTCATTTCATTCCTAGTGCCTTCCACCAGCGGCCTATCGGCATCACTTCATCGGCCATCTGAGGCGCCACCTGCTCATGTCCCCAGTGGTTGAACCAAGTAAGGCAACTCCTGTGGAGCAGGAACACACAGCAGCACAAGAGGCCTTCAGGCATCTTAGTGTAGACACCTCAACCCTCCCGTGAGCTTGCATTAGGGACCACCTCCAGTGGGCCAGGCTTCTGCAAGTAGCCTGAGCTGACAAATGGCCAAAGAGGGGCACAGACACAGGCTGAGAGAGAAACCTGAGAGAAGGGCAGACTTTGCTCAGATTTCTCCTGGGCTCTGCGGTCTGCACGTCGAGCTGAAATCCAGCAGATCACACAGCCCCCGTTCACAGCCATGCTCCCAGTGCTGCGAGGCCCTTCCAGCTAAACGAACTAGTGACACGTGAAATCTAATTAAAGGGCAATTTATACATTTGCAGCTTTTCACATTCTGCGCGAACAATGATCGTCCACAAGCCACACAGTTAACTACAGTCTGCATTAAAGTCCCCCCACTTGGGGGACATGTGACTAATTATTGTAATCACTTCCGTTAATATGCATGCCTAGCCTTTTGTGTCATGCAAATGTGACACCAAGCCAGCATGAGGAAGTTACCGGAAATCACTGACAGACAAAGACAAGCCATTGTGATCACAATTCATTTTGAGTATAAAGACCCTCAACTTTTGAGACTGCTGTGCCCCAAAAGTCTGCTGGGCCACTTTCCCTGGAAAGGCTCAGGGTGGTCGCTCTGAGGCTTGTTCCAGAAACCAGGGTGGAGCGGCTGCGGGGCTGCGAGGCTGTGGGCAGCCCCCCTCACCAGGAATTCTGCAAGAACCGTGTGTGTACGTGGTCTCTGTAAGACTCCTCTCCTTTCCTCTAAGGAGCTATTTTAGCCCATCTTTTCCCCTTGTGTGAATTTTTTTTTTCACGGTAAAAACTATCTTTCATTACTCCGAGCTGGTGCTAAGTGAGGCATTATCTATCCGAGCTGTCTTCCATCCCGCAGGAAAACACCATTATTATCCCCATTTTGCAGATAATAAAAATGGAGCATGGTAAAATAAAACGTGGAAAGGAAAAGCTGGGGAATTTAATGCAGTATTTGTCTCTAGTTCAAATACACAGTTGTTTCCCTGTCTTCTAATTTTTTTTTCCCTTGTAAGTTTTCTTAAGCCCCAGATGGAGACTGTCAGCAGCAAGAGCAGCTCCCAGCTCACTGTCTGCGGTGGGTTTATTTTGCTTAGGTTTAAATGTTGAAGCCCCTGGCTCAACACCCAGAGGTTGTAGAACTCAAGAATAGCGAGCCCACCCCACACTCTGTGTTCAAAACCTATTCCCAAGACTTTCAGTGTGGGCGGCGTTCAGGATGGAGTGCCAGGCCTTCTGGAGTCATTCCTCCGTTTTTGGAGGCAGAAACGTGGTGGCTTCTGTTGACACCGATGCCACGTCAAGTGGTTGCTCTGCCAGGCCTCCTCATACTGGCTGTATGAGCCAGCCTAAGGCATGTCTTGAAAAGCAAATCATTGAGGAAAAAGCTAGGTGCCTGTTCCACGGCACAGTGTGCTGCACTCAAAACTTCTCAGTGGTTTACAAGTTGGACATGACTCATGAAACAATTGCTTAATAAAGTATTTAGTAAAAAAAAATTAAATTAGAGAGAGAGAGAGAAAGAAAGAAAGAAAGAAAGAAAGAAAGAAAGAAAGAAAGTGTTTGGTGTGAGTCAAAATCACAACTGCCTGAAATTGTAGGCTACTCCCTGATGCAATAATCTGCATGCTTGGTGCTGGATGGAAACTGAGGACTCCCTCTTGGGGGTTTTCAAACAAAACCCTAGAACCTCTGGAGAGTTTCCCAGCCACATTTGCCTCACCCCTAAGCTTTAGTAGCTGCATAAAGCAATAGTCCCGCATAGCACCCTAAGTATAGCATGCTAGACTTCTGTTCTGGCACAGAGCAGTTGTGTCTGCCTATGGTTTGTATCTGTGCCTTCTCAGCTGTGGCCCTTCCTGCTGGGCCAAGCTCTTCGTTACTTTCCGTGTTTTGCTGTGAATAATTGCTGCCTCTGTGGAGTGTCTGGGGTCAGAACATATACCAGGCTGTTGCAGTCCATCCCAGGGCAGGACAGAGATGGCACAGGAGCTTTTGTGAATCAATGTGAGACACAGGAAACTTAGGGGGTCTCATATGGGGTGCCACCTGTTAGCAGAGGAATTGTGATTCCCTGTCCGAGTTCTTAGTCTCATTAATGAAAGAATTTAAGAATGGACTCAGGAGAACTGAGGGCAATTTCATTTGAGTTTAAAAGAAAAACCACAGAGCAGACCATCTTTGAGAATGGAGAGAAAGAAGAAAGAAAATCACACTGTAAGCCCCCACATGTTGAAAGGAGATGGAGACAGGGACAAAACTTCTTAGAAAAAAGAGAAAGGTCACTGTGTTTAGAAATGCATACCCAGGCTTTGGCAAACATCTAAAACAAGGAAAAGAGATTTAAAAGGAGAACAAGCAAAAAGTTATACTACTCAGAAAAGTGATCAGGTTTAACTCAACCCATGGCTGTGACTCTATAAACTGCACAGAGCACAAAGATCCTCGAAGGAAAAGTACGTGATCTCATTAAGGAGATAATTATTCCTCCCATCTCCTTAGCATGATTTAAGGCGAATCCACCTTTAGGAGGCATGGTCCCTTGCCAACTGGAATGATCTTTCTGAGATGGCAATGGCACCGTCCATCCCGACGAAGCAGCTTTCTTTCCTCCTTTGATGCTGCTGTCATAAACGGGCAGGCTTGCCTTCTTGGCTCCTTTGTCTGTGAGCCTGGGGCATGGCTTCTGCTTGTAAGGGGCTTAGACTAGGTGAACTTAAAAGCACCCGAGGTCTGTGGAAGAAAGAACAACAACAGCAACAGTCCAGCTCAGAACAAGGAAGCTCAGATTAAGACTCAGCCTGGGCTCTGGGGCTCAGGCAGCCGACCTGGCTTCTTGGACAGGCCTGTCACCTCAGTCAGGTCAGCTTCCCGCAAAAGGGGTCAGGACCCACCCTGCAACCCTAAGAAAGGAAATGCTCACTTATCCCCTGGCACCTCCTTGTCCTGAAAATTACAGTGTAAATGCACTGTGGATGACTGTCTAACAAATGGGGCATCCTGACGGGAGGTCCCAGCCTGCTGCTGGGCCCCTGCTGGACATGGGCATGAGGCTTGAGACCCAGACAGTCTGAGGGTCAAGAGCCTAGCTTTCCTGTCCCCTGTGCTCATGAGTAAAGCCAAGTCTTATTTCTTCTCCTTTTCCACATCTCTGAATTTTGCACACACACCATGTACACAACACACATTCATGTCCCTTACTAATTAGAAGGTTTTAAAAAAAATAATAAATTTCTTTTTGCCATTTTTATTCTTAAAAAAAAAAAAAAGCTTTGTATATAAAGAGTTGAACTTTTCTTAAAAAAAAAAAGGTTGGGAAACAAACTGAATTATAAAACTAATATTTTTATTTTTGGAGTTTTTTGTTTTTGTTTTTCTAGCAAATGGCATTGGTACAGGTGGGGACACCTTGTAGCATGGGTGCAAACCCCTCCGAAGTCTTTTTTTTTTTTTTGGTGGGGGTAATTGCAGAGCACTCAAGTCTTAAATCAGCATATGAAAACCTGACATCACGGGAACTTGTTTCCCAAATATGTCTAAAACCCGGTCATAATCTGCTTCCCCGAGACAATATAGAAATGGGTCCAGGCCCCGCATCGCTGTATTTCCAGATACAGGTTATCTGTGTATATAGTCCATATAAAATTTTCAAATTTCGAAACATCTTATTATTACGGTGATGGCTATTACCGTTTCTTACAGACACCCTATCAGAAGGCTTAAAAAATGTATGCTTTGGTTCATGGAGGAAAAAAAAAGGTCAAAACTTTTAAAATGTCACTTCTTCTGCAGTTTTTGCATAGAAAATACAGCGGAGCAGTGGGAGGCCTCCCTGCCCATAGAAACGGCGGCAGGAAAGAATGTCTCCCCGCGGCTGAGTTTCCACTTTCGCCGCAGCTGCGGGCCGCGCAGAAAAGCGCGGTGGGAGCCCATTGTCCCCCAGCTGGGCAACAGTTTTCTTATTTTACAGTCAGCATCCGGGGGGGGGGGGTTGGGCGTCTCCTAAAGCGCCTGAAAAATAATCTATCTGCTGCAAATAGATCGCCTTCTCCCTCCTCCCCGAGGCGCGGGGATCTATAAATTGCGTCCTTCATTTGGACCTAGCCGTGTAATTAAACATGGCAAGCAAAAGCCACCCCGAAAGCGAGGCGCAGCTTCCCAGTGCTTTCCTAAACGACCTGGGATTTCGGAACCGGCCGTGTGCAGGGGCCGCGCGGGCCCGGTGGCAACAATCGGCACTCCGCCTACCGTCAGCCAACTGCTCCGTGTTGGGAGGTTGGTTACCTGCCGGAAGGCCGAAGAACGAGAAACTAAGCATTTAAAGTCCAGGGTTTGCAGCAGACAGTCCCAGGCAGCCGTTCTCTCGGGCATCCGAATCCAGCCATTGTTTCCTGTGCTCAGGTTGTGCAAACCCGCGCTCCGTGGTGCCCGGCGCCCATAGCTCACGAGAGTGCACTCCCGGGCCTCTGTCTTGTTTTCTTTTGTTGTTTTGTTTTGAACTGTGGATTGTCCACCAGGTTTCTGTTACCATGGAGACTCACTGTTTGAAGGTGAGGCCTTTGCCACTCGGCGGTAGGAATTCAGTCTTTTGCAGGTGAGGCAGTGAGGTCTCCACCTGACTCTGATTTCCAGGCTGTCAGACACAGGGGCGGCCACCCTGTCACCCCGGCAGTAGCAGTTTCTGGGACTTGCTAGGAATCTGTAAGCAGACTCCCATCGGGGAGCTGGCAGGTGTGAGCCGCTGCCGGGAGTGCCACCTGAGAGGATTCAGGATCACCTGGAGTAAGTCCAGCCCGGCTATGGCTCAGTGGCAGGGCGGGCCGGCCTTGCAGGAGCCCCTGGATTCCTTCCTGGGCACTGAGAGGCCAACTGTCGCCCGCTGGACACTGGTTTCCAGGACTTACTGTCCTCACAGACATCTGGAGGACGAGGTGCTCATCTTCAGAGTGTGGACAGCTGCTCTTGAAAGAAGAGATGCCCAGTGAATGTGCTGCAGTGAAGGCTTGGGACTCTTGGGTGACTGTCTGCCTTAGTCAGGGTTTCTATTGCTGTGATGGAACACCATGACCAAAAAGGAGGCTGGGGAGGAAGGGGTTTATTTGGCTTATACTTCCAAATCACTGTTCATCACTGAAGGAAGTCAGGACAGGAACTCAAAACAGGGCAGGAGCCTGGAGGCAGGAGCTGACGCAGAGGCCATGGAGGGTGCTGCTTCCTGGCTTGCTCCTCATGGCTTGCTCAGTCTGCTTTCTTATGGGACCCAGCACCACCAGCCCAGGGATGGCCCCACTCCTAGCAGGCTGGACCCTCCCACATCACACTAATTACGAAAATGCTTCACAGCTGGATATTATGAGGGCATTTTCTCAGTTCCAGTTCCCTCCTTTCAGATGACTCTAGCTTGTGTCAAGTTGACATAAAACCAGCCAGGACCCTGTCCCTTGCTTGTGCTCTCTCAATACTCAGGCTGTTTCTGTGATTGCTTGACAATGGTGACCCAAAGAAAGACAATAAACTTTTTTTTCTTTTTCATTTTTTGGAGACAGCATCGCAGGTATGCTAGGCTGGTCTCAAATGTAGCCAAGTTTGACCTCCAGAAACTCCTGATCCTCCTGTGTCCACTTTCTGAGTGACAGACCACATGTTTGCTCCGATATTCTGGGATTATATGTATGCTTCCCTGTGCTGGTTGGGGCTCTGCGGATGGAATCAAGGGCCTTTGCAAATTTTGTGTAAGCTGTAAGCATGCTGCCACCTGAACTCTGTGCCCATCCTGGACACACGAGGGAGAGATATGGCAAAGCAAAAGTGAGTGTGAATGAGCAGAGAGGTTCGGTTTTTCTGGAATGTGTGACAGGCGTTGGAAGGACAAAATGACTGGACTTGTTCCAAGGAAAACATGGGAGACAGGAGCAGCTTCCACCAGACATCAGTGTTTCAGGGGTGGAGCTGTGAGCTGTGGTCCTGCCCTCCCTCCCTGGGATGCTGGGAGTCAAGCCAATGTGCTTCCCCACAGTGACTTTTGACCAGAATGTGCTACTCTCCGGGTGCAATCCTGAATAATGGGTGCAGACAGTGGGAAGCCTGATGCTAACTGCCCTATGAGACCCAGGGCCCAGCATGGCTCAAGGAAGAGCAGGCCCACAGCCCAGGGTAAGGGAAGAGAGCTGGTCGTGGATGGCTGAACTTTCAGATGGTGTGGGTCCTGAGCTCTGTGGAGAGTCTCTCATCCAGGCTCCTGTGACAGCAAGCCTGCTGCTGACCCTACTCAGAAATGCTTCGTGAAGGCCTGATGCACAGGAGACTTGAGCCGTTCACTTCACTCAGGACTCTTGGAAGATGAAGGGAAGAAACCCTGGGGACCCTTCCCCAGCCCCTCTGCCATATCCTCCCACTGCTCTTCACCCCACCGCCCCTCCACTCACTGGCCATTACTAAGGACATGCAGAATCCATGAAAGATGGCCCTCAGCTCCGAAGAAACTGATGACAGGCAATGAATGATCCCAAAGAAACTTGGTGTTCCTTTGCTGCTGAGTTTACATGTTTCCCTAGAAGCAACATCTGCATGGCATTCTCCTGCATGTTGACATCTGGGTGGCAGCCTCTTCTGATGACACTTACCCTCAATTTATCAAACCAAGAGACTCTTTTGGTCACCCAGGAAATCGAAACATCAGGAGCCTGAGGGGTGAACACAGGAGGCTGGACTTTGCCTCTCCACTCTCAACAGTAAAACAGGAAGAGGGTGGAGGTTCGGGTGTTTGCTGTCCCTGACTCATGACTACCATGACTACTAGTGGCGGTTAGTTACAAGGTGGTACTCATCTGTCCCAGTTTCCCAGGACTTCCTGGGTTTGTCTCTAGGTTTCTAGGATATGTGCAGCCCAGGGGAGACATTGGTCTTCGAATCCCACCCTCAGCCAAGTCTGACATGACATGACAGGTCACCTGGAATTAAAAATATATTTAGCAGAGGGACATGGTCTTAAGAAGTTTGTCTCAAGGATTAGGAACAAAAATCCTGGTAGCAGAGCCTGGCATAGTGCGAGGCTGGGGCAAAGCCAGCAGAGACTTAGACATGGACCTTTGGCTGAAAGTATGCTCTGGGATACAGCGAGCTGGACAGACTCCAGGGACCCTTCACACAACGTCTCCAGCTGGACAGATGCAGGGGTTTCACCTCATCTGTATTAGTAATGAAACAGCACCCACACTGCTGCTTAGAGAGTAAGGATAACATAAACCTGGATGTCAATCTTCCATCCGTTGCCAGCTTCCAAAGAGGAAAACAGTAAGCCAAAGAAGCATTATGGTATCAGTGAGCTCTGCAAAACTGAATTCATTCCAAATTAAAAGCAATGAAATTGAAAATTTGTAGTAAGAGACTATGTTGTTTTAAGAGGAATGTAGTGTGTGTTGGTAGGAGCAGAACGATCTCAGCTTGGCTGAGCTGTTAAAAAGAGATGCCCCAGAACTGCAGGGTGCCTGCTTTAGTGAAGGGAAGACTGAGGGTGAGGAGTACGGGGTTCTGTTGACAATTGGTTTCATTTACTGATTAAATGTCCGTGTTACTAGTGTGCACAGAGCATAGCGGCTAGTTACAGGGAAAAGCGAGGAGATGCAAACAGAACAGAGGAAAAAAAAAAAAAGGAAATAAATGCCAACCAGCTCAAACTACCCAAAATGAGAAGAAAGAAAAAAGATACAGTGTAACAAATAATAACCAGAGGGTAAGATACATCAGTTGTTACACTAAATGTGAACAAGATACATTTCCCAAGTAAGCTCAAGAGCTTGTCAGATTGAATTTAAAAAAATACACACTCATTTTAAATATTCTTCTGCTTGTGCTGAGGAAAGCAACCAGTGATCAATAGGTAAACAGATATGAGCAAATTAAAACATAAACATATAATGCTCACATCAGAGACCTTAGCGGCCGTGGCTCCGAACAGCATGTAAGCAGGCAGCACAGTCATGAAACTCAGTTTGCCAAGACAGGCCAGTAACCAAGGGCAGATGGACTTAGTGACAAAGGAACAAAAATAGCAGAGTAACAAGACAACAGTTTCCACCGAGAAACTAAAAGAACAGAAGCACAAAAAGCTCCTTATGATTTGTAACTACGGATGGGAAACTTCACAGAGAAACTACAACTCCAATGTCCCTCCCCTTCATGTGCCTAGAAATCAAGGAGACCATCTCAGGCTTCTCAGTTACCGTGGGAAGTACCCACTAGTAAAAGATGCTCCAGGCAGCTCTCTCTGCAAGAAGCTGGCTGACTCAAGGTTAATTGCAGAGAGGTACCGTTTTGAAATTCTGATGACTGGCAGGAGGGTCCCAAAACCTTAGAGCAATTTCTCCTGCTCAGGAGAGAAAGGGCCATCACTGGCTGCACTCTTAAGTCAGTTCAGGGAGCTTTGTCCCAGCAGACATTACCTGACTTCATGCATAGTCATGTTAGCGAGTTTCATGTAAATCAGATCCCATTTTCCAGTTGACTAGATGGCCATTTCTATTTGGTTTTCTTTTTTGATTGATTCTCCATTGACAGTGGTACTTACTTCAGCTCTAAGTCTCTTTCGAGCCTTTCCACTGAAGCATTAACTACCACTAAACAAGTGATTAGCTCCACTTGGAGACAGCAGCTTAAAACAACTTCAGCGAGTCCCGTGACACACCCTTTGTTAAGGGATGGCTGCTTCACTGTCAGCAGCAACCCATAATTTACCTGCTTTGGGCAGTGTGATGTTGTGTCTTCTGGAAAATACTACCTCCTTCACCCCTGGTCCCTTGTTCCCAGTGCTCATTCCAGACCCCACCCAGGAGACTGGAGCAGTGACACCAGATTCATGGGTGGCATCAAGGACCCAGCAGCAAGGCCTGGGACACACCACTAGGACCTGGTCAATGCCCAAGCCTGACCTTGGCTTCCAGGAAGAGCGTGCTACCTACCACATCATATGGTTGCGGCCACAAACCCTGGGAGATCAGTGTGCTGGTCACACATCACACATTTTATAGTTGAACATTGAGTCTTGGGAGCATCAGCTGAGCGTACATTTGGCCTTGCATCAGGTCCCCAGGTCCAGCAATTTCCAAAGTTTGATGACTGTGTGCAGATGGCACCTCATGAATTCAGGTTCACAAAGCTGATAGCATGATGTCCATCCACCGTGGCGCGCCACTCAATGCCTACCTTGGGAAAGTACCCTCACCCCAAGGAGGACTCTCAAGCCAGCAGACCCTCATGGGGAAGGGAGGGTTTTCTCTTCTGGGGAGTAGTGATGGGTTCTTACCTGGTGATAAGCAGTCGTGTGTGTGGTATCCTCTGCCCCTTCCTCATTTGGCCTAACACATCCTCAGGAGATTGTGTCATTGGTCCCAACCTGGGGGCAAGTTAGATTTCCCTGGAAATGTTCTTTTATATGAGACAAAAAAAGAGTCTCATCAGAGATTCTGATCTAACTGGCCTGACACGGGAGCTTGTGATCAGAGTTTTTAAAGTGTCCAGCTGAGTCTGATGCACAGCTATGTCTGCGAGCCTCTGGATTCAGGAGAGCCCCTAGTGGGTCTCCCAATGGCTGAATACTCCCTTTCTTCTCTCCAAACTTACTTTTATAGTCCTATCTCCCAGCAATTATATTTGTTACTTTCCTGGTTACTGTGAAATATGCCTGACAAAAGCAACTTAAGGAAGGAAGGAAGGAAGGAAAGAAGGATTTGTTTGTTTATTTGTTTAGTTTGGTTTGGGTTTTTTGTGTGTTTTTGTTTGTTTGTTTTGAGACTTGGTTTCTCTACATAGCCTGGAACTCAGTCTGTAGAACAGGCTGGCCTCTGCCGGGGCTTAAAGGCGTGAGCCACCATTCGTGGCTGGGAGGAAGGATTCATTTTGGTTTGAGGTGACAGCTCATTGTGCTGGGGCAGTTGTGGTGACAGGAGCACAGATAGCCGGTCGCAGTGTAAACAAGCAGAGGGAGGTCATCTGGCTTCCTCCTTCAGTCCAAGATACCAGTGTACAGGATGGAATCACCCACCTTCACAATGTTTTTTTTTTTCCTCCTTAGAGAATTGTCTCCTAGGTAATTCCAAAGCCAGGCAAACTGATAGTGAAGACTGACCCTCACAGCAATGTCCTGCTTAGTCACACTTGTGGTGCTGTCTGTGTATTGGGCGGCTTGTAACACACAGGGATCTTCTTGGGGAAGGCATAGTATTGCAGGGACACACCCGCACAGCCCACAGCAGAGGCCACACAAAGGCCCCCGAAGAGGCACATGCCAGGTGCAGAAGCCAGGAAGTGACTGTTGTTGTAGACCAGGTCATGCTGGACAACACTAGAACATGCTGGCTATTAGCAACCGTAGGGCCGAAGCTTCCTGGAGCAGGGATGGCCTGAGGTTGGAGAGAGGTGTGGTCTTGTGGTGACCGAGAGCCACGTGGGCTTGACCACGTGAGGGCGGAGCTGCACTACCCAGGGTGCTCGGGGGGGAAAAAGTACACCTCATCTTCTTAGTCTGACTTTATGCCCCTCCCCAATCCAGCTGGGAACATACGGAACCTCCAAGAAGACAACCAAGCCCTCTCCCCTGCTGCCAGATTAGACTTCTCTGAGCCTCCTTTCCCAAGGAAAAAGAGAAACATCTGGACATTGCCCCAAGTTGTTCTAAGGGCTCTGAGTTTTGTTGCCTCGGCACCACTGAGTGTGATAGCCAGGCAGTGCTGGGCACGGGGAAGGGGGCAGCGGGCACTTAAAGATATTTCCAGCTCTTCCATTACCTTGATGGTGACCTTGTGAACGCCCTCCCCCAGACTGATTTCATCTTCATCTTTGAAGTGCAGGTGCCTGTCACACATATTTGTTTGATTCAGGTCTGGTTTTGTAAATCTCATCTCAAATGAAAAGTGCCACACAGCTGTGGAGCATTGTCTTATTAATAACCTCACTTTGGCACATGCTCACCCACGTCTCATACTTCAAATTGATATTCTGAGGGGAAGATGTACAGTCACAGCGTGTCTGATCTCCTCCGTCTTCCCCTGGGAAGCTGACGAAGTGGTCACACTCTCCGAAGGCAGCCTCCACTTTCCTCTTCCTAGGTCAGAGTCTGAGCCTGACTGTGACACCATGCAGAAGCCCCTCCTGGATTCATCCTTCTGGGGCTACTCAGCGCCAGTTGCTGTGCTCAGCTCAGCACTGAGGACTAAAAACACAGGCTTTACTCCACAGCTCCCAGGTTGGAAGTCTACAGCCAAAGTTCAGCCCAGCGAGCTCCTGCTGAGGACCTTCTTTCTGGCTGATCTGTGTGTCTTATTGTGTCTTCATGTGGCACAGAGAGTGCTAGAGGGACAGAGAGACAAACAGCTAACTTTGTGTTGTCTCTTCTTACGATGGCATGGACTCCCACTCACAGGACCTCATCTCAGCCTAATCGTCTCACTGAGACCTTGCCATCAAATGCTGTTCCTTGGAACCTGGGACTTTTGTTTTTAAAATTTACAGAGATGACAGGCATATATATGTTTCCTAAGCATAGAATGGTTTTGTACCAACCTGCTTAGAAAAAGTACATCTACCTCCCATTGGTGTTGTGCTGGGATCTGAGGCGATCTGGAAACATCATGTGATTGCCCTTTTGTCACCTCTGTGGCTCTTAGGGTGGACACATGGTGCGGATACAGCCCAGGACCGAGCAGTGAAAGGGTGTAGCAAGAGCTATGTTCCGGTGGCCTGGCTCATCAAGTAGAATTCTCAATTCACCGGGTGCCATGAGGGTTCCTGGCTGGGTGAACAAGAGGCTCTGGGCCTTCTGTCTGGTCCTGTTCTGAGTTAGAGAGGGGGCATCGCACTCTGTCTTGGCTGCTGAGGTCCTCAGCATACGCAAGTCTCTGGAGGCAGCACAGCACACACTCTCACACCAACATCTCTGTCTCATTCATGTTCCCCACACAGCTTTCTTGCCGTCCTGAGAGAAAACAAAAGCATCTTGGGCCAAAATGCCAGACTAGTTCATTGTGTCCTAGAGCCCAGACAGCACACCTTGTGTCCTCGTGCAAACAGCAGCCTCAGGACGCAACTTCTTTCCTGCCAACCACAGAGCACCTGCCGCCAGTACCCAGGGCTCCTGCGGGATGCGGTACTGCTGACGTGTCACCCTGACAACCAGACTTCTCAAACCCTGTGCTCCCCGCTGTCCGCAGTTGAAGCACTAAGCCGTGCAGGCACACTCTGGAAACCACCTACGGGTGCCAGGCTCCCATCTGCGCTGTTGCACTGCTTCTGCAGCTGCCTACTGCCCTGGGAGAAAGCCTGTGGCTGCTCCAGCCCTGTCCTGCCACCCTGAGAGTCTGACAGACTTTAGTGCTCAAAGATAGATGCCTCGGACAAAGTCAAATGCAGCAGAGTTGCAAGGAAAATCTGATATTTCGGGAACGTTTCCCAATAGAAGCATTTTCCACAGTAAAACTCAGTCAATAAAGCTGCCCAGCCTTGACCAACATGCTCCATAACCCTTACAGAACATTTAATGTTGCTTGGTGCTGACGCTGATGTCAGTGTACTTTAGAGGAGGAGGAACCCCACTTTGCACCTCAGAAGATGCAGAATAACACCAGAAAGCCTTGACTCAAATGGCTCAGCAGCAGAGAAGAGGGTGACTTTTTTTCTTTTTTTTTTTTCTTTTTCTTTTTTTAAATAAGTGCAACATTCCTGGGGAAGGGGCTCAAGGGTTAATTTGGTGGTTGACCCACTGAAACTGTTGACTGCAAGGAGAACCCTGTGCTGATCACATGATTCTTCTCGCAGGAGCAGCAGCTGAAAGCCGATCTGGCCCACCAGGTAATCAGGGGAAGCCGCTGCCTCGAAGGGCAGAGCAGCCCCGTGAGATTCTGTTACTTGTCTTCTTTCAAGCATTATAATGAGATTATAGTAACCCTAAACTTACTGAAAACAGAAATCTGGCTGGCTGTCAAGTTCATTGTGTGTGGCTTTGTCACAGTCCAGATCCAGTTCCCCCGAACCTGCTTCGATGATGTGGGAAGATGGTTGCAGAGGGCTCCTGAGAAGCTCTGGACCGAGCTCTTCCAGAACACCCGCCTCTGGACACTGTGCCCTGTTCACTCGGGGAGGCTTCCGGGGCGCATTCCTTGTCACAGTGATTCAGAACCTTGTAACATGACTTTGCCATTGTTTTCCAGTCCCCGTCAGCAGCAGCTTTCCATGTGTCCAGAGAGCACACTATTCGTTTTGAGATGGTGGATCTCCTGGTCCCAGTTCACACACCCACTCTGGCCTGTACCCCGAGAGCCAGCCTGGGGACGTGGAAAACTCTCTCATCCTTTTTGTGGATGTACTTTTACTATTTTTACTTACGGGTGTGTGTGTGTCTGTGCCAGCTTCTGTGGAGGCCGAGCGCCAGACGGGTGCTGGAGCCAGAATGGTGGGTGCTGGGAACAGAGCCCAGGTCCTTTGCAAGAGCAACAGGTGCCCTTAACCACAGAGCCATCTCTTCAGACCCTCCTTCACTCTTAAAGAAGTTGTTTGTCCCACTGGAAAGGTGTCTTCCTTCTTGCTTTCATGAAGAGCCAGTTGGGCTGTTTGTTTGTATGGTCACAGCATGCTTGGTGTGTTCCCCTACGACCGCTGTCTTCTGAGCACTCTCCTGTGCTGTGTCTGTCATTTTCTTTAGTATCTATGCCGAATATGCCCTCAGGGCTACATCAGTGACTGGAAAGTAAAGAAATAGGCTCCTCAAGTTCCCGTGGCCAGCAGGGACTCTGGGGCCTGCCTCAGGGCCACGGGGAAACTGTTCTCCTCAGGAAGACAATATTTTACAACAGCAAGCAGGAACAGATGACAAATACCTAGTCTTGAAAACCCTTTGCTCTTTAGACACTAATGTCTCATAATCTTTGACCTCTGCTCTCAGAGACCACTCCCATGAGGACCCTGTAACATCCTCCAGTCTTTTTAGTTCAGAGGCTAGCTAGGGTTTCAATCCCCCCAGGGATGGAGAGACTACGTGAGCCTGAGGAGTGCTGGGAGGCCACCTGAGCCTGAATGGCAGCGAGTCTCCTCTTCAGAAAAGGGAATCTGTCACTCAGACTGCCAGGAAGAGGTGAGGTGAGGTGGCTGGGACTGTGACGACCTTTCTAGACCTTCTCCTCAGGCCAGGGTTTGCTTTGAAGCCTGCAGCCTGTGTACCATCTGCGAAATGGGAACAAGCCCTACTGTCTCATCAAGTCCCCTGCTCTTTGTCGTCCCGCTGGACGTCCATCAGAGGGGATGTGTGCTGGAGCAGGCACAGCCTGACACCGCCTGGGCCTCAGGATCAAGCAGGAAACATGCCCCCTGAATTCTGCTGCTGAACTGGAGGGGTTCCAGGCTCAGAGCAAGTGTCTCACCAACTAGTTGAAGGCCGATGACTGTTGTAGTGGCAGGGTGCTGCTGGCTTGGGAGGTGACAGCAGGGACGCTCAGCAGCTCACTGCCTAAGCTGGGTAGGGGAGGGGTGGGGTTTGGGTGGGCAGGGCAGCGTGTGAAGTCTGCTTAGGTTTGCCCCACCCCTTTTCTCCCTCAGGCAAGGCCATCCAATAGGTTTGGTTTCCCTGGCCCACTTTCCTCAGTCCTGCATCTGAAGAGCTGAGTCGTTTTTCCTGGCGTCTGGGTGCCCATTCTCTGCACAGTGGGCAGAAACCTAGAGGAGCCTCTCTCAGTGTCTGAAGGAGTGGGGTTGGGAGAGGGATGGGTTCCTCTCTGCCGTTGGCTGTTTTCCTGACTCCACTATGTGGACCACCTCTGGGTTCTGAGGAGTTTCATATACTCTGTGACACCCCTGGTGGGCGTGCAGTGCCCAGGTCCCAGGGGCAGCAAGGTGGGCAGCAGCGTCTCTCGAAGCCCCACAGAAAGAAGCCCGTGCCCCACAATTCCTTCTTAATAAAGCTCTCATCACCACTCAGAGCAGAACCGCGCAGTCTCTGTGGGTTCCTCACATCTCTGCCCCCCGCCCCCCGGAGGACCACAGTGACTCTCGGTCCCCTCCGAGGAGTAAAGGCATCATGCAAACGTGGCACCAAGAAATCAGCCGCTCAGCTGTTGACTGGAAATCAAAGAATGGCAGGTTTCCCTTCCCTCTTAGAGTTGAGTCCCACCAAGAGAGGACGCGTCCGCTCATGCTGCACAAAGCACAGGTGACTTTGTCATCCAAGAGGAGCCAGAGAAGAGCCCCCTGTCCGTACTTGGGCAGCTCCCCTCTCTCCACAGCTGAGGGTACCACATCCTGGAGGAATCTCAGCCGTCCCCATGGTGTGTGTGGTATTGTGGCCTGCAGCAGAAATCAAGTGCCCACAAACATCTAGTGTGGAACACAGCTTCGACCCCCGCTACCACCACCACTGTGTGTGGGCACCGGCTGTGGGGAGGAGCCTCAAGGAGTATGATGGGGGTTGGGGGGTCGTTGCTGAGGGAGGCTGCTCTGGACTCTGAGCCCACGAAAGGACAGGCCTGCACAGATATGGGGTGTGGGCTCCATGGAGGGAGGCTGAGCAGTGTGAACACTGGAAGATGGGTTGTTCAGGAATCTGCTCTCTGGGAAACGAATCGCTTGTGCACCTAAAGGACAGGGTCAGGCAGAAGGTTGCTCAGAGAACCAAGACTACACTTTTGTAACATTTCGTAGCAGAGCAACCTGCAGAGCTGGCATGGCCTGTGTAGCCAGTTGCCTTTCTGGCCTCCATGGCCAGCTCACCTCTGCCAGCTTTCCTTCTTTTCTTTACCCCATTGATTGTGCCCGTGAGCTGTCGCGCATCCTCTAGAGGCAGCAGCCGGGGATCTATGAGCTCCTTCTTTCTGTAGACAGCACTCACCCAATGGGCTTTACTCTCCCTGGCAGGAAAGTTTCAGCTCTCACGACCCAACGGTGGCAAAGCACAACACCACTGGGGCATCCAAAGAGCAGAAGCCAGCACTTGTGCATAGCTATGTCTGGGTCATTACAGTCCTGTCCTAACCTTTAGTTAGTGACAGAAATGCTGTGCCAGATGAGACCGTTTTACTCTGTTGGCAACACATCTGAGGGACCGCAGCTTCTGCTGCACTGATTTGAAGGAGCATCTCTATGGCCCATTCAGCAACAAGAGGGTGATGCTGCCTTGTGAGCACTTTCTAGCGGAGTCCTAATACAGGAAGGTACAGGCATCAGATACATGCATCCGCACATGGGCATGGCTGCCCGTTCTGGGCCGACAGCAGAGCCAGGCTCAACTCAACCACAATGAGTCAGACTCCTTAGAGAAGTGTCTCTTTGAGGCTGGAAGTGAACAAGATGAAGTGGACTTCCCACTGACAGGCAGACGTGAGCAAGCTTCTGATGGCCGGGAGCAGACAATTTGATCATCCGAGTATAACTGCAGCAAATTGAAACTCAACACATACATTTAAATCCATGAGTTCTTAATTAAACTGAAAAATAATTGGTGGCAGTGCAAGATGCTAATGAATGATTCATTATCTTAACAACTAGTAAATAAAGAGAAGGTATCAGTACTTAGACCGCCTCCCCAATATAAACTGCACAACTCATAGCCAGACTTAAAATATCAGGGATTTTTTCTTCTTAGAGATGTGTCCAGCTGTTAAGTGGAAGAGAGAAGGTGGCAGCCTTGGAGTCTGGCCTTGCTGAATCCTGAGTGTATTCATGTGTCTCTTGAGATGCTGGGCAGAAGGGAGTCACAATACAAAAAGGGATTGGGGTGACTCAGGATCACCAGACAGTCCACCCTAAACGGACTCTAAATAGCCCGCACATCTAATTACAGTTCAAATGCAGAGCCAGCGAGTGCCAGGACAGGAGGTTGCGTGCAGCTGGGAAAAGTGAACGGAGGACGCCTCACTTGCGAATGGTGAGCGAGCTCTGCAACTTAGAAAAACAGAACAGAACAGAACAACAACAAAAAACTATCAGCTATATGACGGTTAATTGAGAAACAACCCTGTGCTGCCCGGGCGTTTAATGGCATTAATGGACTAATGCACAGTCCATTAACTTTTCATACAGTCTTCATTTAAAAAGGGAACCTTGCTTTGAAGATAAATTCTTCAATCTTTATATACAACTATATGCATCTGGAATTGGGTGGGGTGGGTATGGAATGAGCAAGACTCTGAGAACTGCCCCGTGTTGACACTGGGCAGTGGGTATGAGGCGGTTCATCATAAGTCTCCTCACTGCTCCATGTTTGACATGAGTTTTAAAATGAAACACACATGCATGCACACTCAGGCACTCATAGGCTCGTGTGCTCCGACAACAGATCACTCCCACTGCCGAAACACAGATGTTTCTCTTTCTGTGTGCAGCTTCCATGAGTGCTCACATGCTCAACATAGACACATACAGATAAGCAGTCTGCTCCGCTCCTCAGGCATACACACTCAGACACAAGAGCAGTCTTACAGTGGCTTCCCTGGTGGAGGTAGCGCTCGGGAGCCAGTGAGTGAAAACACAAACTGTGAAGTTGCTCCAAAGTTTAGGAAACTTTTGGAGGTTACATTTTGACACACCGGATCTTGCTTTTAACAATGACAGAATGCTACACAAAAACACTGCGCTTCCTCCTTACGGGTCTTTATCTCATCTTGACAGATTATTGCTGGTTAAATTGTAGCGCTGACTTAAAGGCAGGACTCTTCAAGGGAGTCAGAAATTAAGGCTTCACCAAATGGTAATAAAGCTATTAAAAATGCAAACAGCAAACAGCTACCCTCTGCAGGTTAGACAGCTAATCCAAACTAGCAGTTTAAAAAGCAGAGCAATTACACTTTTATTTAAATGCAAGGAATATGAGCAAGAATAGAATGAGGAGTCTTGTTTAAATGCATTCTTTTGAATATTTATTAGAAATAATACATGTAGTTAAGCCACTTATCTGATTTCAGCGAACAAGTAAAATGCAAAAGATCAATTTTCATAATTATAGCAAAGAAGCCTGTCTTTCATAAAAATCTCATTAATAACACCATTATTACCGAAAAAATATCTTGGTATTATTATTGTTATTCTAATTATCAGCAAAATGCTACTGATAATGTTGTCATAAAATTTCCTTTTAGTATCCTATTAAGAGATCGACTAAGTAGTGGTTTAAGTTCAATCTAGACCCTAAGTGGCGGCATAAAGATCTTCTTTGTGTGTTTGGGAAAATACATTCTGTGTATAATTACAGAAATCACTATGAGTTTGGCAAACAGGGCTCCATGAGGACATATATGTCCGAATGTGGCTGTGCAGCCAGATGCATCTGCGAGGCACACACTCACGGAGAGCCACGCTGGGCAGTGGTGGAGCCCACGCCATCGTCTTTTAACAGGATATTTCTGCCTTAGTTGCCGAGAGCGGAAGCTGCCTCTAAAGTCAGTGCCTGTGGGAGTTTCAGCCCTGGGCTAGGTTTGTGCTTCCCCAACACCTTTAGGGAGAGCCCTTCCTTGCCGGTGCTCGGAACTTCGGAACTTCGATTGCTGGCTGGGAGCATCACCTCACTTCTGTGATCCCGGGTTCCCTTTCAGAAACCCGCTGGAGGAGGCTGACTCCCTACTCAAGTCCTGATGGTTTAGCTGAAGTGGGACAGTGGTTAGCTCAAATCTTGGCAAACATTGCTTCAGCGGCAGAAAGATTCTGAGACTTCCGTGTGCATAATGAGTGCTATTAAAGAAGAGGATCAGAGGGAAAATTAAGTACGCGGTTAATGTTGAGACTGTCCTCAGCTCCCATAAAAAAGCATGATTCCACTGTCTTTGTGTTCTTTCACCCCAGCTCTCAGGCCCACGGGCAGGGGACAGAGCTGTGCACAGCCCCGCCTCGTGACCAAACTACACTCTTCCTGTCTGGAGACCCACAAAGAAGCTGGTGATGCCTCTCGTGCACGCCAGCACTGGGGGATGATACAGATGACTGATTAAACAAACAAAAGGTAAAGCACTTAATTTAATACCTGTGCATGAGCATATTTAAATATCACTGTGCTGGCAGGAATAAAGGCTTATGAATACGCTAAGCAGCCAAATGCTCAGCCTTGTTTAGAATCAAAGCTAAAGGATTGCTTAGAATTGGAATAAATAATAATTTTTGACAATGTAAAGGAGTGGAAATAGCCACATTGAAGGAAAAGCCTTATTTTTAACTTCCTTTATTTGTGTGTCAGCTCATAGCTGAATACATTTTTAAAAAATCTGGAAGAAAAAGGTCACCTTGGACTCCCCTAGTGGCCTGTCCTGGTCACCCCAGGACAACCTCTGGGAGATGTGCACTTCCAGGGCGTAGATTGGCTGTTGGCTTCAGGGAAGGCAGCCCATCTCCCAGAAGCTTCCAGAAGTGCCCTTTTCCGTATGGGCAGAAGTGACACCAGTGGGTGAGTCAAGGGTCATTACTCCTTGAGGGCAGCTTCCACCCCATAAGCAGTCCCCCACACAGCACAGCACGGCTGCAGAGAGCCCTTGGCCTGAGAAGGAGCCATGGACAGCACGATGGGATAGAGATCTCCTTGATCCTAAGTGGAAGCAGGGACTCTCAGGCACGCCCAGGGACCTGAGATCAATCAGCCACTCCCTGGAGTCACCCAAATCCAGGACTCATGGCCTCTGAAGACCTGGCTCTCTGCGCCTCCTGCTGTGCAGAGGAAGCTCTTGTTTCTGCTAGGAGCCAGGGGACATGTGGATGCTCTGAACAGGGCAGGAGAGTGTCTTGCTGCAGGATATGCTCTGGGCTGCAGGATTCTGGGCGGATAGATACAACCAGAAGGACAGAATAGGGGTCAGCTAAGACCTGAGAGATGAGGAGACAGATGGATTTGGGGAAAGCAAGCCCAAAGCAGCTTGGGAAGTCTGTCTCTCTGGAAGGTCCCTCCTGGTCTGTCGCGTGGAAAACATGTGAAGTGACTGAGGCGGACAGTCCAGGTAGCCAGGTGGACCGTGGTGGCCAATGGCTGGTGCGAGCACCCCACAGGCTGAGAGCGGGGCCGGGGAAATGGGAGTTGGGACTCTCAGTGGAGATGTTCAGAATGGGGTTTGATGGTACTTCCTGAAATCCGGACCACAGAGAACACTACACAGAAACACTGTGCTTCCTCCGGTACGGGTCTTTATCTTATCTTGACAGATTGTTGACTGGGAGCCAATCCCTCTGAAACTTTGGGCCAACTTTAGGTTGATCTTCTCAAATATTTTGTAGCAATAGAAAGGCAACCAACACATCTCTCCCATCTGCTTTTAAAAGTGGCCTTAAAATCACTTCTCATCACTGCTGTTGTGTTCTCTGTGGCTGGGACCATCAGTCCGTGGCCGTGGTTCCTGTCTGTCACGGACTGATGGTCAGGAGAGTCAGCATATATCATACATTTATTATTATTTCCTTGAGAAATGGCTGTGGACACCTGTTTGAGCATGCCTGTTTCCTCGAATGGAGTTCTTCAGTCTGAGGAGCAGGCTATCCCTGAGCTAGCTGGAGCTTGGTGGTACTGGATAGCTGCCTGATAGCCATTCAGGCTATGAATATGCTTAGGACTGTGAGGAAAGGGAGGTTAGCTTTGGCTTCCTCTTGTCCAGTGTGATGCCAGTGGTTCTCAACCTCTGGGTCACAACCCCTTTATGGAGGGAGGTGTTGAGTGACCTTTTCACAGTGGTCACCTACGGCTAACTGCATGTCACACTACATTATGATTCACAAAAATAGCAAAATTACAGTTATGGAGTAGCAGTGAAAATAATTTTATGGTTGGAGATCACCACAGCATGAGGAACTGTATTAAGAGGCCGCAGCAAGAGGAAGGTCGAGAAGCACTGATTTAGATTACATTGCTAGTACTATGTTGATGAGATATGGAGAGAGTGGGCAACCTTGTCTTGTTCCTAATTTTAGTGGGATTGCTTTGAGTTTCTCTCTATTTAATATGATGTGATTATCGGATTGCTATGCATACCCTTTATTATGTTTAGGTCTGGGCATTGTATCCCTGATCTCTCCAAGACTTTTATCATGAGGAGTGTTGGATTTTGTCAAAGGCTTTTTCTGCATCTAATAAGATGATCATGTGATTTTTTTTTCTTTCAGGTTGTTTATATGGTGGATTACACTGATGGATTTTTGTATGTTGAACCATCCCTGTATCCCTGGGATTAAGCTTACTTGATCATGGTGGATGATGTGTTTGATGTGTTCTTGAATTTAGTTTGCAAATATATTATTGAGTATTTTTGTATTAATGTTCACAAGGGACATTGGTCTGAAATTTTCTTTCTTTGTTGAGTCTTTGTTTGGTTTAAGTATCAGGGTAGTTGTGGCTTCATAGAATGATTTGGCAATGTTCCTTTTGTTTCTATTTTGTGGAATAGTTTGAAGAGTATTGGTGTTAGCTCTTCATTGAAAGTCTGATAGAATTCCTCATTAAAACCATCTGGCCCTGGGCTTTTTTTGGTTGGGAAACTTTTGGTGACTGCCTCTAATTTCTTAGGGGTTCTAGGGCTGTTTAAACTCTTTGCCTGCTCTCAATTTAACTTTGGCAGGTGAACTCAATCGAGAAAATGGTCCATTCCCTTTAGATTTTCCAATTTTCTGGAATACAGGCTTTTGAAGTAAAACCCAATGATTCTTGGGATTTCCTCAGTGTCTGTTGTTATGTTCCCCTCTTCATTTCTGATTTTGTTAATTTGGGTAGTGTCTGTCTGTCTGTCTTTAAGTTAGTTTGGCGAGGGTTTGTCTATCTTGTTGACTTTTTTCACAGAACCAACTCTTGGCTTTGTTGATTCTTTGTATTGCTCTCTTCGTTTCTAATTATTGATTTCAGCCCTGTGTTTGATTGTTTCCTGCCATCTGCTCCTCTTAGATGTGTTTGCTTCTTTTTTTCCTAAAGCTTTCAGGTAATCTATTAAGTTGCTAACATGGGATCTCTCCAATTTCTTTATGAAGGCACTTAAGTCATTGGAAGCATGTCTTCAAGGGACATATTGGAAATATGTCCAGCTTTTCTCTTTTAGCTTCCCAGCCACCATGAAGTGAGAAGCTTTGTTCTACTGCATGCTGTGGCTATGACTTCTTTGCCTTGCCAGAAGTCCAAAACAACAGGCCAACCTGTTGTTAGACCATGAGCTAATACCTCTGAAACTGTGGGTTGAAAGTGCTATGAACTTTCCTCTTAGCACTGCTTTCTTAGTGTTCCATAAATTTGGGTAAGTTGTACCTTCATTTTCATTGAATTCTAGGAAGTCCTTAATTTGTTTCTTTATTTCTTCCCGTACCCAGTGATCACTGAGCAGGAAGTTGTTCAGTTTCCATGGATGTGTAGGCTTTTTGTTGTTTCTGCTGTTGTTGAGGTCTAGCTTTAATCCATGTGATCTGATAAAGAACAATGGGTTACTTCAATTTTCATGTATCGGTTGAGGTTTGCTTTGTAACTGCCTATATGGTCAACTTTGGAGAATGTTCTGTATGGTGCTGAGGAAAAAAGTGGATTCTTTTGTGTTTGATTGAAAAGTTCTGGAGACATCTGTTAGGCCCATTTGATTCACGACCTCTGTTAGTTCATTATTTCTCTATTTAGCTTCAATGACCTGTCTATTGGTGAGGGGGGGGTTTGGAGTCTCCCACTGTTAGTGCGTTGGGATCAATGTTAGATTACATGGCTGAGGCAAGGCTGTGCTTTTTCTTATCTCTTTTAGGAAGCATTGTTCCTCATACATGATTACCAGGATGTCCAGAATAGAGAATATAGTTGTTTTCTGAAATGAAGGGACTCTCTTGGGATTGTGTCAGCATTTCCTCTGTCCCCGAGCAGTCATACTAATAAATTGGGAGAGATTGTTGATATTTTTTTCTTGCTGTGTGACTCAGGCTGGCCTCAGACTCCTTATGTAACTCATCAAACCTCCTGTGTCTTCCTGCTAGAGTGCAGATGGAAGCCACCATGGCTGCTCTAGGGGGAACTTAGAAAAGGTCCGATGAAGGCCAGGCAAGCATGGGAAATGGTTTAGTAGCCTAAGTCCATGCTTGGTTTTGCAAGGGAAAGCTAAGGGCAGCAGGAGATGAACACAGATACAAGTAAGGAAAACCTGGGGTTGGGTGGCCTTGCACTCCGATGGAGATGCACCAGCAGCTGCTGTTCTGCACATGCAGTACGCGTCACATGAATGAGGATGTGCGGTCTCAGGTAGGTGTGATCCTGGTGCAGTCATCCCAGAGGAGGAAGCTGGGAAAAGCAGTCAGGACTTTGGGCAGGTACTATTTTTACCTCAAGATCAACCATTTGTCAACATCTCTACTTGGACCAGAGGAAGAACCTGCTATTCACATGATTCTGAACCTTGATGTCCTTAACATAGCTGAACTCATGCCAACAACACGCATGTACTCAGGCCTTCCTCTGCTCACCACAACATCCCCTCTTCTAAACAGGGACTTGGAGGTCTGGCTCCTTTACTTACATGTATCACCTACACACACCATTCTTCAAGCAATGCGCCTTCAACATTGGATGCCTCCTCCCACTTATTCTGGATGCCTGTACACCCATCTTGAACAACAGCAGGAGTTTATTCTCTCCGAATGATCATCAAACATAGTATGTATTCAAATATATTCTCAGTGTATCCAGGTACAATAAAGGAAAAGGTCTGTCTAAGCTGGCCTTGGCTGTGTGTGCAGTAAGAAAAGCTCTCCTCAGAGTGAACTTGAGAAGAATTCTGTATTTATCATTTTACGATGAGCATAATTGATTATACATGTAATTAAAATCAGATGCATTATGGGAAAGGTCATGTGAGGAGAACAAAGGCCTACATAATCTAAACTTGTTAAACAAAATGCAGATCCGAATTAGGAAAATGGATCAGCACATACAAAAGTCTTTGCTGCCAAGTCTGATGACCTGATTTGGATCCTTGGAACCCACATGGTAGAAGGCGACTGATTCCTGCAAGCTTTGGCCTCCACATCCTCATGGTGACACACGTGAACCCCAACATACAAACAGAATAAATAAATGTAAAAATATTAAGAATTTTTAATAAAACAAAAAACCAAAACCTCCTTCTCTCTTTAAAGCCACAAAAGGAAACCCCAAATAACAAGCAGGGCTCTTGAATCTCGTCCCTTGTATGCCCACTGCTCTGAGTGCAGTGGGTTGGGAACTTTTTTATAGCTCCTTTCTACTTTTGCACATCCACGTTAGCCTTCATTTGGATTCTTTGGGAAAGAGGCCCCAAACCTGCAAACATCCATAACGACAATCACAAAGGAGAGGGGGTTGGAAACATTCACATCCATTTTTAAGAGGGCTTCATTTCTCCTGTGTTTATGCACAAAGACATCTCTGAATGTTTCCTGTCCCACCAGCAGAATCTCCCAACAAGACCTTGAAGAAATGCTTTTAAGTCCGTAAGACCAAGATAGCTTGGGAATAGCTTGTAGAACAGAGCTCTCTAGCTGCTCCTGCTGTTGTAGCTGCTGCCTCCTCTCCCTCCCCTCCTTCCCATTCCTCCTCCTCACACCCTCCTTTTCTTCTTCCTTTCTCTGTTTTTCTCACCATTCCCGTTATGTTGGGGTCTCACAGAGCTGAAGCCTGGTCACATTGGTGCTTGCTAGCTGGTTGCTACACACACCTCCTCTTTCCCAGTTCTGTGTTTACAGGTGAGGCCGTGAGCAATGGAGTTTCTTTGCATGGGAAGGGTGCACTGAGACAAGGAGCCATGGTGATTTTTCTGGCTTTATGGAGCAGCCTCACTGACCACGGGCAGACCATGGCTGCAAACAGCCTGTGTGTCCATGGTAACAAGCGTTTCAACATTAACTTTTCAGGATCTAAAGGAGGTAATTACTTTCTTCTCTCCATTTGTATAGTTCATAATAGCAATAATACTGTCCCACCCCCAGGTCAGACAACTCATGGTGACTAATGACCAAGTGGCCATTTTCATTTGTGTGTTTTTCCTTCAGGGCCTTTGATTTCACCCCAGGATTTTAAACTCCTCTGGTCACTTGCTAACTGCCAGAAAATGTCTCTGTGGGTCATGACTGCCTCCACACTCTGGGTTTTAAAACAAAGAGTGTCCTGCTGTGTGGCCCAGGCCTGCTCCCTGTGTTTATGAGAAGTGGCTTAAGCACTTGAGGCAGCAGGTTATGGAACAGACAACAACAAAGGAATATGTCCTGTTAGCCGGCACAGTGATCAGCACTGCAGGGATGTCCGGCCCTCGGCTTCCACAAGCCTGAAACCAGGAGCACCTTCTCCGGACTCCCTTAGCACGTGGGAGGCATGCGTCCCCATCAGGTGTGTGCCAAGGGTGGAGCCTCAGGGATGCCTTCCTTCATCAAGAGGGCTTTGTACCACGATGAGGCACTGGCTCCTTTGCTGGACATGCCTGCAATCTGGGACATGCTTGCCTGGACATGCCTGGACATGCTTATAATCTGTTGAAGGAAACCCCCAGGATGGCAAGAATGGGTGTACAGGCACAGAGATCCTGAGACTGGCCACATGTTTTTATCTCCATTGCTCTATTAGCCACTGCAGCCTACACTGCCCTCCCTGCTTCTGCAAGCACAGGATGCTGCCTCCCAAGCCCCAGGCTCCTTAAACTGCTGGAAAGGTCAAGGTTGCTATCTGCTTACAGAAAAGCCTCCAGGGAGCAGGAACAGACACCTGGGCAATCTGCAGCTCTTACTTTTTTTTTTTTTAAGAGCCTAAACCATTGAGGCTGATGGTTTCCTGGGTCAGGTAAACCTCCCAAATCTCTGCTTGGGTTTGAGACAAAGTGTCTCTCACAGGCCCAGGAGTTGAATGCTTGGCCACCAGCTAGTAGCACTTTTTGGGAGGTAGTTGTTAGGAGAAGGAGGCCAAAGATAGGTTGGTGTGATGCCTGGTACCAGGACTTCCAAGTTAATCCGGAAGGTGAAAACTGTGCTTGAAAATGAACCCTCACTGGAGGGAAATGGTCAGAGGACCTCCGCCAGAGACTCGGCAGCATTTACATTAACTGAGAGGGAGAACCCACCAATCTCGGGTGATAGATGGGGTGGGAGCCCAGTGAATGGTGGAAGGTGAGGCTGTTGCAGGCAATAGAGAGAGTCCTGGTGTGGCTCAGACCACAGCTGGGTGGTCACATAGGAGCCAGGAAGGCCTACCGAGACTTTAGCACCAAATGTTATAGTAAGGATAAAGTGGCAAAAAAGTACCCTTGGCAGGCTGGGGACAAGGTGTGCCGCTGAGAGATGACACCACAGAACATCTAACGCAAGAGGTTTATTGGGGGAGAGGGAGAGCAGAAGGCTGTCTTGGAGTAGGTACGAGAGAGAGAGAGAGAGAGAGAGAGAGAGAGAGAGAGAGAGAGAGATGAGACAGACAGATAGAGGGAGACAGAGAGAACGAACAAGGTAGGGAGAGCGATCTGGTGTGGCCTGGTATGCGTGTCACAAGGGGAAATTACATAACTCACAGCAACAGTGGGAGGGCAGTGAGGGCAGAAGCCGCTGGAGCTGAGTAGCTGAAAGGCAGGCTGACGGAGCCGGTGATTTACTACAGTGCTAGGGACTTCAGGTGCTGGGGACTAGCTGGAGGAAGTAGCTCACTGGGAAGGAGGCTGTTCCTGTCCCCCGCTCTTCCTTCCTCTGTTTCCTGCCTGCCGTGAGGAGATCTGAATGTTCCTGTAACACCTTCTTGCCTCATCACAGGCTGGGAACCAAGATCCAAAAACTATGACCAAAATCCCCAAACAGTGAATGAAAACAAACAATTCTGCCATTTGGGCCGTTTCTGTCAGTACTTTTGTCACAGCCATGAAACAAAGTCGCACTCTGCATCACACAGGTCCCTGTGTCCGGGGTGGAGGAAGGAGCGCGTTTGTCTGGGCTTCTGCCCTCTGGGGTAGGTTGGTGGAATAGCTGTGGGCCGTGGAGAAACTCAAATAACATGCTCTTTTGCACGGTTGGTACTTGGAGATTTTCAGCTCATCGCACATGGAATTCTTCCTGAGAACGGGAAGGGGCAGCTTACACCATGGTGGGACAGGCAGGTGGCAGGTGCTCCCAGAACAGTGCTTGGTTCTCACGTGTCATGATGGAGTTCTTTATGCAGCAATCCTAACGCTATAGAAGCTGCACCTACCCGACCCTCCCACAGAGGTGTGTCAGGAAACATTAACGAACATATATGTAATCCTGATGGGACACTGACAGCACACAAAAATAAAAGTTTGATTAGGATTATTTATAGGAGAATGGCTGAGCTGCTACCCACAGAAGCGCGGTTGGCTACACCATTAAAGAGAAGGCCTCCCCCCAGCAGCTGCTAACCTCTTATATCCCTTGTGGAGGGGTGGGGACCTGGTGTGTCTGCAGCACTGTCTCTTTGGCCCCTGTCATCCCTCTGTGATTGAATGCTAACAGGCTCAGCCTCATGCAGGTCTGGTGTGGGTAATCGCAACTGCTGAGTGCTCGGGACGCAGAGGGTGTGGGTAATCGCAACTGCTGAGTGCTCGGGACGCAGAGGACGGTTCTCTACACCCTTCCTCCAGCTCTTACTTCCTCCCTGCTCCCTCTTCTGCCGTGATCTGTGGGGCCTGCGAGGGCTAATAAAGGCATCCTATTTAGGACTGGGCATTCAACAATTTCTTTTCTAGGTACTTTGACCAGTTACGGGTCTCCACAGCAACTGATGCTCACTGTAAATACAAGTTTTCCTAAACGTGGCTGACAGTAGCAGCTACCTATGGTCATAAATGTAATTATTTCAAAGGCAACTTCACAAGCTCAGCATGTGCATTTACTACAACAACAGTAGTGGTGTCCTCACTAGAGCCTGCGTCTCCCAAAGCACAGAATGTTGACAGCGTTTACAGTACCAGACGTGGAAGAGGCCTCAAATCCAACAGGAAAGCAGTTCGTTACACACCCGACAGTCATGCGCCGTTGCAGCAGTGGGCACAACTTTTCAGGCATGTTGTTGACATGCAGCATGCAGGATCTGCAGCCAAGCAGGACTACTGTAAAAAAAAAAAAAAAAAAAAAAGATTCTCCTCCAGCAGCCTCCGTGATGCCTTCTAGCAAAGCAAACGCTAGCCAGCAGGGAGGAGGCTTCCAGGTCCGTCCCAGCTTGATTTGTCATGCCCCGAGTGGACTCAGCAGCAGAGCCAGACCATCTAGTGGGCAAGAAACAGCAGGGGGTCTCTGGGGCCAACAGCCAGGGAGGAGCCCAGCTCTGTGGCTTCTGGGAGTGTCTTTTTTAACCTAAAATGGGTGCTTTCTTCCAAACCCCTTAACCATCGTTTTAACGTTTATAGGCACAGGCAAGCTGTTGGAGGAATTTTTTTCTCATTCACCGTAAACACTCAGCTGATCATCCTACCCTGGGCTGTAGTGAGTCATCGGGAGCATGAGCCTTTGCTGTCTCTTCAACATGCTGGTTTTCTGGACACTGTAGTAGTCTGCTTTCCATCATATGCGACTCACCTAACCATCAAGCTCCCAAGAATTTTGTAACTATGCCTGGCCACAGCAGCCTGTGTGATTCTTGCACATCTCTGAGGTGCTTTTCTAACTCTGCAGGGCACGGTAAAGGGCTGAAATGCAACATTTTTGGAATGAGACCTTTTTACAAAGAGTGGCAGGCAAAGACCGCTGCAAGTGGGGATTGCTCTCTGGAGTCAGCAGCTAAGAGACTATTAAAAGAAACACTAGCAAGATCTAACACAGTGTAAAAAAATAGCTTGCATTGTTTCTTCAAAGTATTCTACAAAGATCAAAAGATCACTATTCAGGCAGGGAGGGGCGGCACAGTCCTTTAACCTCAGTACTTAGGTGGCAGGGTGAGCGGATCTCTGTGAGTTCAAGGCCAGCCAGGGCCACACATTAAGATCCTGTGTCAAAACAAGCAGAACAAATAAACAGTAGATGTTCAGTAGAGCAGCGTGGACAGGAGGCACTGCCTCAGTTGGTCCTCACAACCTGCTTGTTCATTCTACACAATCTCAAGGAGAGCCAATAACACTTCTAAAAAATGAGTGTTTGCCCACATGTGTGTGTGCTCACCACATGCATGCCTAGTGTGCTCACAGTCCAGAGGAGGCGTCAGATGCCCTCGAACTGGAGTCATCAATGTCTGTGGCCTGCTGTGTGTGCTAGCATCTGGACCCAGGTCATCTGCATGAGCAGCAAGTGCTCTTGACCACTGGACTCTCTCCATGCCTCAGTTTACACAAGTCCTGTATTGCTGGCTAACTCTGGTGCATTCTTCTGAGCACTAGATATCTCTCTTGTACCAAGCATAGACGTGAAAACTGCATTTGCTCCAAGTGTCTAGTTCTTCTCCAGTGCCCGGTGACTACCTGCGCACACTCGGGATGGGGACGTTAGAAGCCATAGCTGCCAGATCCGGGGCGCCTTTCACGTATCTACTCAGTTACTGCTGAACACTCAGCTAATCCTACCCTGGGCTGTAGCGAGTCATCGGGAGCCTGGGCCTTCGCTGCCTCTTCTGCACGCTGGCTTTCTGGATGCTGTAGTAGTCTGTTTTAATTTTTCACAGAACTGTGTTTGTGGGCAAACACTCATGGTGTTTGCTGTAGAAGCTGCCTGCCTTCTGCCAACTGTGAGCAAGAGCTCCCTCCCCCGTCCACCACAGCTCCTACTCTGCCTTTGCGTTCTTCTTACTCCAGATAGCGTTTAGTCTAGGCGAAGAGTTGTTGTTTTAGATACTGAGTATGTTTATATAATAACCTTCTAAAGGCAGAGTGTAGAAATAAGGCTGCACCCACATAGATTTTTATAACTTAGGCAGAGAGAAGATAAACAAAACATCAACAGATGGCAGGTGGAAGGTAGGGAGGTGTGATGGTTACTCTTTCCTGTCAGCTTGACTACATTTGGAATCCCCGTGGAAACACACAGAATGGGTGGGTCTGTGTTTTAGTTAGGGTGACTATTGCTGTTATGAGACACCATGACCAAGGACAACTTGGGGAGGAAAGAATTTACTTCATTTACATTTTGTTTATTTCGAGTCACAGTTCATCATCAAAGGAGGTCAGGGCAGGAACTCAAGCAGGGCAGGAACCTGGAGGCAGGAGCTGAGGCAGAGGCCATGGAGGCCATGCTTATTGGCTTTTTCCTCATGGCTTGCTCAGCCTGCTTTCTTATAGAACCCAGGACCACCAGCCCAGGGATGGCAACATCCACAATGGGCTGGACCCTCCCCCACCAATCACTAATTAAGAAAATTTCCTACAGGCTTACCTACAGCCTGATCTTATGGAGGCATTTCTCATTTCAGGTTCCCTCCTCTCAGAGGGCTCTAGCTTGTGTCAAGCTGACGTAAATCTAGCCAGCACAGTCTGTGAGGGTGTCTTCAGGCAGGATTAACTGAGAGAGGAAGACTGCCCTGAGTGTGCTCAGTGCCATGGGGGGGGGGAGGATCCTAGAATGACTAAACAGAAGGAGTGCAGCTGAGCAGTGATGTCATCTCTCCCTGATCTCTGACTGAGGAGGCAACAAGGCCAGCAGCTCCATGGTCCGCCATTATGACTTCCTCCACGGGAGTCTTATGTGTGTCAAATGAATTCTTCCTTCCTTGCACTGTTTTTGTTAGGTATTCAATCCCAGCTCTGAGAAAAAGTGATAATACAGGTAGAACTGGATGAAGGAGGTGGAAGGGAAAGGAAGCTTCTTGGGTTCTTTTATTTTTTTTATATATTTTATGAGTGTGTGTGTGTCTATGCATCGTTCACCCAGCACTTCCTCTCTTCCCTGCAGAGGCTGGGGAAGCCCTTGATGGGAACCTCAGCAAAGCAGGAAGTTTTACCCAGCGAAGCCACTCTGTACCTGAAGCGTGCAACCTTCCTCCTGCAGGCTCTGGAGGGCCAGCCGCTTCTCTTAGAACTCTGGGAACCAGAGCGACACCATGGTACATGCCAGGCAATGTCAGCTGGGGAAAACCACAGCAAGAAGATTGCTGTGTGTTCAATGCCAGCCTGGGCTGTACAGCAAGAGCCTGTCTTAAAAAAATTAAAACAAAAGCAAACAAATAAACCAACCAAACCAGAGCAAGGTAAGACATTTAACCTCTGCTTCTATCCAATCTCATGTGAGTCTTTTCCTATAAGAATAGACAAGAAAAAGAAAAAAAATACATGGATTGTGAAGGAAAAAAGCCTACATCTCTTCACCACTGTTATCACCACTACGTACAAATCCTACAGGATCTACATAAAATATACTAAAACCAATGCACACATTTAAAAAGATCATAACACAGCAATATGGAAGACATGCATGTATGTATAACAGCAACAAACAACTGGGACTTAACTTCTAAATATTCTTTCAAATGAATCACCAAAACAAAACATTCAGGTTTTATATCAGAACATGTGAAAAGCCATAGGCTAATGTAAGATGGCCTGCACACACACAAACACACACACACACACACACACACACTCACACACACACACACTCACACACACATCTGTGCATGGATCAGAAGGTAATTCCAGCTGGTCTTTTGGAAATACATCTGCAGATATGAAGCTGGTCCTAATCAAGCCGTTACGATTCTTTTGCCACAGAATCAAAAATTTACATGGAGAGACAAGTTACTAGAATCATAAAAATAATTTTGAAAAAGCACAAAATTAAGACTACCTAATTCCAAACTCAGTGTACAGCTGCAGCGACCAAGACAATGCCGTATTGGCAAAAAGACAGACAGGGATCGATACAGGAGGCTGGAGTCTAGAAATAGACTCACACAATTGATTTTTGACAAGAGTACTAAGATAATTCAATGGAGAAAAGAAGGTCCTGTCAGTGAGCAGCTCTGCAGCTCTGGACGCAGTATGAAAAACAAACCCTGTATGGCTAAAAATTGATCCCAGACATAAACGTAAAATACAAAACTGTAACAGTTTTAGGAGAAATGTAAGAAAAAAAAAACATTGCATTCTTGGTTGTATAAATTGTTCCTAAATATGCTGTGAAAAGCCTGATCTATAAAGGAAAAAAAATAAAATTATCAAAATTAAGAAGTTTGACTCTGCCCAGATCACTACTAACAGAATAAAGGTAAAATGTGCAAGATTACCTTGAGATGCTTTTAAATCACTATCTGACAGAGAGCTTATGCAAGGTACAGAATGAACTGTCAAAGTCCATCAACAAACCGAGATGCCAGGTAGTAAAGTCAGCGAAACATTTGAAGACACACTTCACCAAAGGAGAGCCAAGCAGAAAAGCAAGCCGCACCTATGAAACACTCAAGTTCATTATTTGTTAGGGAAATGCTGCCCTGTTTGATACTGATAGCCCACTTGCTGATGGATAGCTTTTTCATTGCAATTCTAAGTGCTGGTGCAGTTGTGACGTGACAATAATTCTCACACAAGGCAAAATGGCAACACATCTCAAAAACGCTTTTCAGAATTTTTATGAAATTAAAATTAACCTTGCAAGAACTTGGGGTCTCAATCACAGATATTTAACCAGAAGAACTGAAAATGTATACACACACACACACACACACACACACACACACACACACTCACACTCACTTTCAAAAATGCTTATGACAACTTTATTTTAAAAAACCTTGTTTTTTGAGACTGCTTCTGCTTCCCAAATGCTGGGATTCAAGATGTACACCACCACAGTCGGCAGCTTTAATTTTTTTTTCTAATATCCCCAAATGGGGACATTCTAGGTGCTATGAGGAACTCTGGTTGCTGGTCTGGCGCCCACAGATTGCTCGGCCTGCTTCCTTATACCTCCCAGGACCACCTGCCCTTGGCTGGCACCACGCACAGTGGGCTGGCTCTCACCACAGCAGCCATTACTCAAGAACATGCCTCATAGGTTTACCAAATGCCAGGCTGAGGGAAGCAAGTTTTTAACTGGGCTTCTCTCTTCCTAGATGTGCCTGGGTTCGTGTCAAGATGACAAGAACCAAACAGCACGACACGGTTCCCCATCTAGGTTAGTAGATGCTGCCCCCATCTCCCCAGAAACGGTTCCCCAATGGTGAGAGTCTTGACCCCGCTGTGCTCACACACAATCATACATCATACAATCACAGCGGCACAGTCCATTGTTCTGACTGACCTACAGAGCACACCTTCACATACACAGGCCGCAGAGAACGCAGCTTTGATTTTGGAGTTGGTGTAAGGGCAGCCACTGGTTATCTCCATCATTTCTTCTTGCTTTTTCCTGAAACAGGAAACTGCAGAAGGAACTCAGCGCTGCTTAAAGCAAATACTCAGAAGCTGGCAGCAACTGCAAGGCACTTCCTCGGGCCCTGAAGTGAGTGTGGCTGCAGAGCACTGTGCTGCTGTTTCCTCTGAAGTGACTGTTTCCAGAGAGCCAACAGTGACTGCAGATCTTTGCAGTGGGGTTTCTAAAACACCCCCAGCCCCTGCAGCACCCTTGGGCATAGAAGGCAGCTGGCGTCTGAACGTGCAGAAAGGGATGCCTGTGAGGGATGAGGGGAGCGGAGAAAACCCAGCAAATCTGGACGCATCCATCCTCAGGGTCTTTGGCTACACACATCAACCCCACACTTCCTGGAAGGCCCACCTCCTCCATGCAACGACCGTGAAGTTAGACCTCCCGCAAACTGCCCATGACCTTGAGTCAAGAGTAAAATGACCTGTTTCTCCCATCCATGACAACTCTTTGCACACACATTTACAGTGTCACAGCACGGGGCCCACACTGAGACTTTAGGGGCTGGAGAAATGGCTCAGTGCTTCCAAGGACTTGCTGTTCTTCCAAAGGACCCAGGTCATGAGGACACACAACCTCGAGTTCCGTGTAACCTGACATCCTTGTCTGACCTTCCTGGGAATCAGGCAAAGCACGTGGTGCACACACATTTGTGCAAGCAAATACACAATAAGTAAATCTAAAAAAGATTTATTTATTTATTACACATACAATGTTCTGTCCATGCACACCAGAACAGAGCACTAGATCTCATTATAGATGCTTGTGAGCCACCACGTGGTTGCTGGGAATTGAACTCAGGACCTCTGGAAGAGCAGCCAGTGCTCTTAACCTCTGAGCCATCTCTCCAGCCTCCCTCCCCCACTGTTTTTTTTTTTTTTTCTTTTTTCTTTTTTAAATACTGAGACTTTATAGCTCTGACAGAGCCTCCTAGTCTGGACTAGAAACAGACAAGTTCACACATATGAAAAAAAATGCAGATCCAAGCACAAAAGTAGAGTTCATCTTTTCAGAAACATTGTCAAAGACTTTTCTGAGTTTAGATACCCTGTGTCCGTCTGCCTGTCTGTCTCTCTGTGTACCTGGATAATTATGCTGGAAACAGGTTTGTACATATCCTATAGCTCCAAGTGGACCCTTTGGGACATCGCCCCCAAAATAAGATTCTTTTCTTTACTTCTTGGAGAATGCAAGTGAGGAAAGGCAAAAATTAAAAATCATTCTAGCACCAGGACCTTCCACGAGTTGTGCTGGTCCAGGCAAAAGCCTTTGGCCACCTGGGGAGAGATGCGTCTGTAAGGAACTGCCCCCTCAGGTGGCAGTGGGCGATGGGTCAGACCTATGTATGCGCCAGTGCCAAGGTCCCAAAATCTGAGTCTCTGCAGTGCCATCTGGAGAACTGCTCTCTCTCTGTCTGTCTCTGTCTCTTTCTCTCTCATGCTCCAACATTGCTAGCCAGAAAACAAAAGCCACTGTCAGTCTATTTGGAATTTAGCTTCATTTCTACTTTTTGCTTTCTTTGATTTTCCTCTCTTCTTCCCCACTTCCTTCTCTCCCTTCCCCTTCCCCCTCCCTCTCTCCTATCCCCTCCTCCCCTCCCTCCCTCCATTTTCCATTCTCCTTCCTTTCTCCCCTCTACTCTTCTCTCCCCCTCCTCCCTTCACTCCCCCTTCCCCTTCTCTCCTCCCTTCCTCCTTGCCCTCATTCTTCACCTCTTTCTCCCTTCTCTTCACTTCTTCAGCCAAGCCCACCATGTGCTCTGCCCTCACTGTGGGAGACACAGTCACACTGAGACAGGGGTCCTGCCTTAAAGGGTGAAAGAGACAGAAAAAGAACCTATGCTTGCTCAGTTTGACAAATCCTTGGGGAGGGGGGAGGCTCTAAATGGGTCAAGTGGGAATCAGAAGCAAGGATCCCATCATAGGTCTGAACATGGAGGAAGAAGTCAAGCCACACAGCCCCCACCATCACAGGCCCATCGGCCACGTGTTGGCCCTGCTGTGTGCTCCCCAAAGTCACCCGTGCCACTTGAGTTTTCATAGCCAGATCGCCCGTTTTGAGGCGTGTCTCCACAGATCTATTTAAAGTCCTGACTGCTGTGCAGTTCGCATTTGATATACGAGGAGTTTTGATTTCATGTCTCATTTATTAGCCTTCATATTCAAATTCAGAATGTGTGATTTCACTCAGAGATCTGCAGAGGACTGTGAGTGCAATGGGGACGCCTCTCACCTCAGATGGTGTCCCGGCCTGAACCCATTTGAAGGCCAGGCACATGTGGCCAGCAGCAGCCCTCTGGCCTTGCACCCAGCTCTGGTACTATGGTGTCAGCTGAGTCTTGAGTCTGCAGCTGATGCTGAGCTCATTAAGGACCCTGAGGCCATCCTGGCCTCCCCTGCAATCTCAGGAAGGGGCAGCTTCCCAAGAGGCCCCTGATTGGGACTGGTGGGACCCAGCGGGGGACCAGCAGCTCAGTGTGACAATGCAGAGGCTTCTCTCTGCTCTGTGAGTGGTGGTAGCCGGTGCTGCCTGCTCCGGAGGACTCCGAGGTGGGGCGGCCCGTGATGCAGTTCTGAATCTCACCTCGTGTCGCCTGATTGGCAATTACACTGCCCTGCTTGCTGCAATCAGATCTGAAATCAGTTCTGCCTGTCACAGAGTTGCCTTGCACCCCTGGAGCAGCAGCCCTGGGCCCTCGATGCCCCGGCACTGAGGGGTAGAATAGGTGGCCCGTTCTGTCCAATTTATTCTAAAGGCCCCCAGCCCACCATCAAGGAAAGATGACAAATAGGAGGGTCAGGAGCTGAAGCCTTACCTGCTGGCTCAGGGGACAAGGGAAAGGTGCAATGCTGTGTGTATAAATGCATATACAGCAAACATTGCTGTGGCTTCTGTCATCAAAGGCCCCTCCCTCCCTTTCTCCCTCCTTCCCTCTCTCCTTCCCTCTCTTCCTTCTTATCTCCCTTCCTTCTTTTCTCCCTGCCTTCTTCTCTCCCTCCCTCCCTTCCTACTTCCCTCCCCTCCAGTATCCTAGGATTGTCTAGAACTCGCTTTGTAGCTGAGGGTGACCTTGAACTCCGGGGCTTACAGTGTGTATTTCTTGGTTCTAGTCAGAGCTCAGTTCACACTGCTGGCTAAGTTCTTCTCTTCAAAGGTGAACTGGGTTATTTCACACTGTGTCCTCTGGGGAGCACTTAGCTGCAGTTGGCATGGAGTCTACCCTGATCATCATTGCAGGTGACTTGGGGGCCGTTGTCCAGGCAGTTGTAGGTGTGGAGCCAGCTGTCCACTTCCTGCCAGGCCACTTCTGATCAGGTTAAGGTCTGGACACAGGTCCCCTGGGCTCTCTGCCCTGGGCACTGAGTGTTCCACTCCTGCCTCTGGCCCTTGGTGACTATGGCCCCAGCATCCTTGCATCCCCTTGCTTTTAAGGTTCCAGTCTGTTCTCTGTCACACCTTTTCTCTTTGGGGACTCTGAGTCAGTGTCTGGGGTTGCCCCAGCCCAGTGCCTCTAGCCCTCAGTACCCAAGCTGTGTCCTCATGGTTCTGGGAGTGAAAACCTTGGCTTGGGGAAGCAGCCAGAGCTTAGGGCATCTGGAGAGGAGTCTTTCTGGCTCTGAACACCATCCGGGCTTTGCACGCAGTTCCGGGCATCCTAGTCTCTGTCTCTGCCCTCACATGGTCTTGGCTTTCTGAGTGACCTTGCTCTCATGCTAAGGTGTCAGTCATGCTGGATTCAGAGCTACCAGCTCAGAGGGACAACATCTCATATAAACTAATTATACCTACAACAGGGGCACTTTCTGAGTGTGCAGCAGAGGAGTTAAGATTTTGTACAGGGAGGGAGTGGTCATGACTCAACCCAGGGACACGCTGCCCTGCTGGTCAGCGCATCTTGTCCAGGCCTCCTTTTCTCTGCTGCTCTCTTATAATCAAGCCTGGAAACCCTTTCTTGTGTGAAAGAGTCCTGGTCCTCACAGTGCACTCATGAGCACCATCCAGCCTTTACCTCCTCTTCCTCGTGTTAGGGTTGTCCTTCATGTGGTTCTACAATCTGATCCTGAGTCAGGAGTAGAGGCAGAGTCTGGGTGGAAGGGGGGCAGGATTCTGTGTTAGCTAACTGCCTGGTGCTATGAGAAAAGGATTAAGAAAATCAGTGTAAGAAGGAAGGGTAGCGTGGTTCACGATTTCAACATCTTCAGTCCATGGCTTCTCAGCTCTGATGTTCCTGGGATCAGACAGCATCATGGCCATGGGTAGGGGCAGTTGGAGAAGCAAAGCTGCTCTGCTCTGGGCAGCCAGGAAGCAGAGCAAGAGGAAAGGGCCAGGAACAAGAACACCGCCCCCTCCCCCCATGTCTTCACTTCTTCCCTTTGGGTCTGGTTTTCTTTCTTTGCCTTTTGTTTTGTTTTGTTTTTCGAGGTGGGGTGTCTCTGAGTAATAGTCCTGGCTGTCTTGGACATGCTTTATAGAACAGCCCAGCCTCGAACTCACAGTGATTCACCTGCCTCTGCCTCCCAAGTGCTGGGATTAAAGATGTTCACCATCACGGCCTGGCTCTGGGTCTAATTTTCTAAAGTTTCCACCAAGTTCCAATAAATAATACTATCAGTTGACAGCCAAATATGGACTTTGAGGTCACTTCAGAACCAAACCAGAACTCCCCTATTCTGCCTTGATGCAGGGGCCCCTTCTGTAGATATCTGTATTTAGTGAGGATATCCATATTCCGTTTATTTATTAATGAGGGAGGGTCTCATGTAGCTCAGGCTGGCACCAAACTTACTGTGTAAGTGAAGATGACCTGATCCTTCTGCCCCTATCTCCCAGTGGCTGAGATTGTAGGCATGCACCACCATACCCAGCCTCACTCCATCATTTATTTTTGTCCATATATACATGTTGGGAGATGTTTTTGTGCACTGTGTATTCAGATGCTGATTTCTGCGCTCTGAGATTTGGTTGCAGTCCAGACGTGGGCATTGTCATTTCTGTGAAGCATTTTCTGTCTCAGTGTTGTATAAAAATTGTTCTCCATCATTTCTGATTGGTTAATAAAGAAGCTGATCAGCCTATAGCTGGGCAGAGAGGACAGGAGTCAGGACTTCTGATCCCAGTCATGGGGTCTCAGGTAGGGATCAGAGGAGAAAAGAAAGAGAGGGGAAGGTCACCAGGAGCCATGAGGAGGTCACCATGAGAAGTTCAGCATGAGGACAGACAGAGAATGGGCTTCAGGCCTTGTAGCTTAGATCTTGAATCCAGGGACTCCCTCAGACTCCTTGCTAGCAAGGTGGTTATTATATGGTTCTAAACTGCCTTGTGGGGCATCCTAGGATTGGATGAGGTAATCCAGCTGAAGGTGCAGGAAGTGCTGGTAGGTTGGCTGGGTTCATGGGACCTGCGCACTGTCCATAGGTCTGAAAGAAAAGCTTCAGAACTTGCCCTCATCTCAAGCACAAGGATCATTCTTTTGAGTGATGAAGAAATACACTAATTTCATTTTTTTTTATTGAAACTTTGACAGTGGGGCTGGAGAGATAATTTGCCAACCAGTTCAATCCCAGGACATAGGTAAACAAACAAACACAGGCATGGTAGCACACACCTGTCAGGAGGATCACAGCTTGCCACTCTCTCTAGTCAGTGAGATTCAGATTCAGTGAGAAACCCTGTCTCAAAACATAATATAGATAGTGATGGAGGAAGACACTCAGTGTCAATCAACCACCCCCCCCTAACACCCCACACAATTGCACACACGCACACAGGAACAAAATCAACAAAAATAATGTATGTGAATGTTTACACACGAATTATGCATTTGTGTTTTAGTGCCAGTGTTTTCATTTAAAGCCCACCACGAGTGGTAGAAGCACTTTATTTTACCAAGACAGTAACTTTGGCGATCAGCGTTTTCATTAAAAGCTTTGAAAGCACTTCTGAGCCAGCCTGGCACAACTCACACATGCCCTACCCGCCCTGCCCGCTCCACCCACTGGAAGAAGTACTTCAGCAAACAGAACCATGTTCAATTAGCCGGTGCCAGCACTCAGACTCACCCGTTTCAAGTACATGAGCATGGAGGTCACCCTATCCAGCACCTCGCAGGCCCCTTCCTAACCTGGCACCCACGTGTGTGCATGCTGCTCCACGCTGCCCCTGGTAAGTCTGGCTTCTTTACATCCTCCCTCCCCTGAATGCATCAAGAAACATGGCCTCCCTTTATGCATCTCCCTCCACCTAATCTCTTTCCCACTCCCAACCCTCCCCTCCCAGAGAGGCTGTTCTTTCCACTCTGCCCTCCAGGCTTGTGCTTTGGGGTCAAGCCTACCTGTTACCCCTCCCTCACAGGCTTCTTAATGCCCCTCCTCCCACCCACCTGGCCCCTAATAGCTCCCTGCAGACCCCTTGCTACCCCACGCCTCTTTGCCTGCCTCTTTGCCTCGGCTAATGCTCTTCTCCCACCTGGAATGCCTCCCCTTTGTTTTGTCCTGCTTGGGGAGGACATGGTGACCCATGCTGCTCCTTGCCTCTCCCAGAAATACTCACTGTTACAATGGTGCCGAGGCCGTTCCGGTGACTCCTAACCCATATCTCTTCCTGTCTCATCAAGATGAACACAAACTGGGAGAAGATACAGAAAGCCTTTCGGACTTGGGGTTCAGGCTTAAGGAAGCCTCTCTTGGAGTGAGTTTGAGCACCCTCCCTGCCCTTCATTTCTTCTTTCCACTTCATGATGGAGCCTTGAAGCAGAAACTTCCACAAGCTGGGAAGTTTGTGCCAGGCCCCATGAGAAAGAACATCCTCACAGTGAGTGGGAGCCTGTTTTTGAATGAAGGACCTCCCCAAACTCCATCTTGTCAGCCTTCACTAAGCACCCTTCCCGGGAACTGGTTCGTCTTCTTGCAGTTTAGTGGTGGGTGTGAAAAGCCTGGAAGAAATGCACAGCCCTTGCCTACCTCTTAGGCAAAGTCCTGGTTTCATTGTACTCAGTGAACCAACTGGGAGGTTACAAAATGGCTTCGGCGGGGGAAGGCAGGGGCCAGCCAGTGAAGCCCAAAAGGACAGCAAGGGCCTTGATTCTAGGCATGCCTTGTGGGGGGTGTGACTTTCTTCACAATACTTAATTTGCATTAAGTGAGGAGAGACCCTTTGCTCCCCACTGTGAGCCTCACAGACACCTAGAGCGGGCACAGCTGTGGCCCTGGCAGAGGCACTGGGTCTCCTGAGGGCATGGGTTCTCAGAAGCCTGTCCACACAGGCGGGAGTGGAACCCTCCACCCTTTGCTGGGGTGACTTTTAACTGCCCATCTCTTTTCTTCAGCCATGACGTCGGATGTTTTAAGTTTGAGGCATTCTTTATTCCAGACCCCAGCCTCCAGCTCCTTTGTTTTCTATTTCTGTCATGGCAGCTGTTTCGGCAGCATTCACATCCACCGCAGCTGTGGCTAGCTGCCTCTCTAGCTGTCCTGCAGTGCCACAGGGGGCTCACCGCTGCCCTCCCAGGCAGCAGGCAGCCTCCCTCACTCCAGTGCTTTAGATCTCATAACATGTTCAAACGTTACCTTTTCAACAGGAACCCAGTTCTGACCCCGAGGGGAAGGTCATCGTGGTTACCACCACCCAGACACACACGGACGCCCTCCTAAGCTTCCAGTGTCCTAAGCTTCCAGGCCACGGAACGCATTCTTGACATAGTCCCACTGATGTCTGGAGACATAATTTTTATGCTTATAAACCATTAAAATGCCTCTGGAATACGGAGACAGTTAACTTTGGTTGGTCTGAGGACAACAGGCACAAGACCCAACTGGGATTACTGATTCCCAAAACATTACAAGAAGCTGGCTGATGAAAAAGGGCCACTGGCCCCTGACTTCAGCAAGCCCAGTCATTGGAGGAAGTCCTGGAGAATGTCCTGCCATGCCTGTACACCCTGGCCAGGTTCCAAGGCTTTCCTGGGAGAGCCATCGGAGAAACTTGCTTGCTGCAGATGTCACTGCTGAGGGAGGCCCAGGGCTCTCACACTGATGTTGGCTTCAGTGTCTTGAACAACCTCTTCTGGAGTGAAAGCAACTATCCGGATGGTATATCCTGACCCTGCTGAGGATTCTGCTCTCATATGGAATGTGCACACACACACACACACACACACACACACACAAGCTTGGTGAACACAAAGTATATATGACGAGCACGAAATCTTGGGAACTTCAGCTATGTCTGCTTCCCTATGTAATTTATCTTACTTGCAAAAACATTTATAATTTGCTTACTGCCATATTAAAATCTAGATAAGAGCCTCGTTTACAGGAGGCCCTCGTTCCTTTCTTATCTGCTTTTGAGACATCTTGTAATAAGACTTTTCCCCCTGGTCTGTAGTGCTTTTTCAATTTTTCAATCAATGCAGCTGACACCAGATAATTTTAACACAAGGGACATATAACACTAGCCCCATATGAGCATATGAGCAGTGACCTAATTTAGTGAATCTTGGGCTGTTTATCCACAATATCTTGCCCGTGAATATTTGAAAGTGCATAACCATTGTAATCTCCTGAGGGGGAAGGAAGACTGAAGGCCCTTGAGAGGAGCCTCTGTGGTCTAAGAAGAAGCAAATGAGGCCGTGTAATGTGCCCGCTGGACAAGAAGGAGCATCAGCTAATTGGAGTTTTACTGTACCAGGCCTGTACTCAGCCCCACCTGCCCCCAGCGCCTTCTCTCTTCATCCTTCCTCTGTTCTTACTCAATAGTCAGGATTCTTTCAGTCTTTCCCAGTTCTGGAAAAGTAGGGACAGCAGCACTGAAGTCAGGACACTTCCCTTGGCAGTTACATGGGGATCAGTGCAAGTGAGAACAGTGTGGAGCTGTCACAGACAGAAGCCCCTCGTGCAGGGACACACCCTACATGTCCAAGGCACCATGTGGGCTGATGTTGTCCTTCAGCAAGACACGTGTGCTGCTTGCAGGCATTTTCTAACAAACGGTGTGGGGCTTGAGGTACAGCCCACGTGGAGCGCCTGCCTGACACTCCCAGGCTTTGTTTAACTCTGGGCACGGTGGAACACACCTGTCATCCCAGTTCTTGGGAGGTGGGGGCAGGAGGGCCAGAACTTCATGGTCACCGCAGCTAACACAGTGGCTTAGAGGCCAGCCTGGGATACTTGAGAATCCATCTCAAGCAGACAGACAGACAGACAAACAGACAGACAGTTAGACAGATAACAGTCTGATTAGAGACTAAGCTGCTATTAATTTCTTACTAGTTAAATCCCAAGAATGATATTTTGCAAGGAATATCAAATATTTTGCAAACATCCCCCAAAGAAACCATATCAATTCATTTACCTATAAAACCTTGACGATGTTTGGTATTTTATAATTTTTCACTTAGATAGAATTCAGCCCAAATCAAAAGAATAAATGGACATACAAATAATGGACAACAGGACAGCTCCTTTATGATAAAAAATGCTTTCAATTTTATTCAAAATTATCTCTGAGATATTTCCAGTTTATTGGCATGGTGGACTTAACTTCACACTTTCCTGAATTGTTTCATATTGATTAAACAACCCCCCAATAAATATATTGAACTATATTGTACATATCTAAACCTATGCACACAAAATCTTCATTATATATTAAAGACATTGAGCTTGGAGCAGTTTTGTTATTACCAAATGACAAAACAAAATCTCGATTTTTCTTTTTCTTTCTTTCTTTCTTTCTTTCTTTCTTTCTTTCTTTCTTTCTTTCCTACTTTCAGACATTTAGCATCTAAAATATTATGTAGAGTACTTTGGACTCTTTAATATTAATGTTTACTTGGGCTGGCAAGATGGCTCGGCAGGTACTTAGTGCCTGATGACCTGAGTTTGGTTCCACAGGCTGGAAGGCGAAAAGTGACCCCTGGAAATTACCCTCTGACCTCTGTGTGCCCTACGGCATGCACACCTCCTAATAAATGCATAAATGTGGAATAAAAATTTCTAACCATTTGTCTGTGGCCTCCCGGGCCACATCTGATTTCATGCAGTTCTAAAGCTTCATGTTAGTCCAAAAAGGAATTTCTAGACGGAACTCATAAACCATTTTCCCAGAAGACAAATTTCTGTTCAGAATTCTCCTTCGTTTGAGTGGTGGCAGTCAGACCTGGTGACTCATTTGCAAGACAAAATTAAAGCCAGAAAGTGTCAAATGCTGACCAAAAGTTTGACAATAACACAGAGAGGTTTCCTTATAACGTCATGGAATTCACCCAGTGACACCTAGAATCAGATTCTTCCATCATTCGGCCGTACTAGCAAGACATTTCAAAGGCTGCTTCAGGGTTCATGGACCGCTGCCTGAGATCACCATGTAAATAAACAGAATTACGATTGGAGCAATCCCTGTAATGTCTGATGCTTCTCCTTCCTGCTGGTGAAAGCGAGGAAGCTTTGATTGTTACAGAGTAACTGTGAAAGGCCCGGGGAGGGGACCCAGCTGCCTCCTGCTTTTTTTTCCCCTCCAACTTTTGCTTCTTCCTTTTCCATTTCCTACAGGATCATGGAAAGACCAAAGACTGCTAGTGAAAGGCAGGAACCGTAGAAGAGTAGCTACCGAGGCTACATTGATACCCAAGAGCAACGGGCAGTGAAGCTGGTTTCAATACTGTGTTTGATTTAATCCAACATACTCCAAGTACAGTCATTTCTGTAGCCAACATTTCAAATAGTCACTGAGCTCTTTCTCATTCAGCAGTTTTAAAATCTAGAGTGTGTGATCTTCTGAATTTTGGGTGCTCAGGAGCTGTCTGTGGTGGCCAGCTACCCTCCTGGGTCACAGGGAGTCTAAGTGGCATGCCAAGAGCAATCCAGGAATAATACAGACAGAGCGGGCAAACCAGGAAGCACAGAAAACAAGCTGCCAAGCCAGCCGTGAGGTGTCCAGCCTGGCACACAAGCGGATCCTGAGACAACAGAAGGGAAGGCCCTGAGCCTTCTGGCCCCTGGACTCACTTCCTCTGTTCTATGTGCTTAACTTGGAGTTCTTCAAGTTTTGCCTGGAGGTCCAGGTACTCGGGCCCAACAAGCCATCCTGGGTTCAACCAGAACACAGCTGTGGCACGGGGGAATGGCCGGTGTTTGAGTGTGACTCTGTCACTTCTGAATGGCTTGCAGCACATGAAGGTCAATGCCTGGCCCCTGTGTGGGCAGGTGTTCGTGTGCTTATGAGAATGAACGCCCGCATATATGTGGAAAGGGGCGCAAGGCAGTTACGCAGAAATGGGGAGGCTCCTTTCGCAGAGAAGACATCCTTCTTGTCACATGATGTCTCTCTGGCTACCCGCTCCAGCAGCCCTCCTACCCAGAACCTCTGCCCTCCTTCAGCAGACACCCCAAGCATCTGCAGGTGCTGTTCCATACTGAGAGCCCACCTGGTCTGTGCCCTATACATCGTGCTGGCATTCCTGCTGCAGTAATGTCCCAGTGGCTGCCATGTAGTCTGCCTGGTTTGGGGCAGCCTGGGATGCTCAGAGGCTCAATCCCAAACAACTAAGCCTTGTGGTCTAAAGAATCTCTTCACTTGTTTTTCAACTTTTTTTTCCCCCCTGGGTTTACAAAGCAATATTTTGTTGAACTTCACATCTAACCAAGCCCTCCCGTTCAGGTTATCAGAAACCTTGGGTGCACAGGGGAAGCCTTACTTAGGACAGGAGGACACACCCTCCTGTCTTGGGCTTGATCCTGCTATAACAGGCCTGGTGGTTTCCTGGGTGTTCACTGGGAACACGCTGCACCCAGTGAGGAGGTGTAGAGGACAGCGATGGAGTCCTGTGGAGAGGCAAGTAACATGTCAGCAGAGCAGGATGGTACCAGCCTGTGACACCAACATTCAGTAGGCTGAGGCAGGGGGATTGCAAGGAGTTCTAGGCCAGCTTGAGTTAGAGTAAGACCCCAAACAAAACCAAATACAATACCCTAGAGGTCCCTGGGACCAAGCATATTTGAAGGAGAGGGGGAAGCTGCCTTACTTGAAGCCCCGAGCCTCCCCCAAATCCTTGGAGTTTCTTCCCAGTAGGCCCTGTGCCGGGAGACCAGAGGGATGTACTCTCAGGTTCTGGCAGCCTGTATGCTATGAGCCACCCGCTGCTGAACCCATGCTCAACTCCCACACCAGGAACCACCAAACAATGGACCAAGGATTCTTTTCAGTCCTGGTTTCGGGGGTGGGGGTGAGCAAGGGAAGGATGGAGGTGATTAAAGGAGGCACTGATGCTTCCGGGAAGGAACTCTGAGCCGAGGTGGTTGGAGAGTGCTGAGCCAATCAGCCTGCCTGCTTCTCTCCCAAGAAGTCCAAGCACCTGTGGCTGGCACACCTGCTCCATTGCTTCATCCTGACTCCTTTCAGTGCATTTAAACTTGCAAGAGAGAGCACAACAGAAAAGCCTCAGACTCTTAATCCTTCAAGCCAGATGCCCCAGTTCATAAGCCCAAGGACAGTCTGTAAGGTTTCCAAGCCCCCTAGTAAGAAGTGACTGCAAACTCTCCCCTGCCCCTGTCCTCCTCCTGCCCCCAACAACAGAAGGGCCTCTGGACCTTGAAACATGTCACAGACAGAAACACTCAAGACAGGCTGCTCATGAATTCGGGTCGTCTAATTTTCAGAGTCTGATGTCTTGCAATGATGACATTGCTGTGGCAGCCAAGGGTCCAGGGCTGCAAGTCTGAGCAGCTGCTCCCGGCTTTGAAAGGCCCAGGACAATGGGTGCACTGTTCCCAGGGCAGGCCTCCAGCATTTGCATAGACTGTTCTGCCTGGTTGACCAGGGGCTGTCCAGCTCAGCATTGTCCACAGATCACTTCAAGATGGCAGAGGTGACAGGATTCAGGTGAGAGCTGGTGGGATGACGTCCAGAGGGCACGAAGAGGCACTGTCCTGGGAATCTTAGCTGGGACTGGTTTGCAGGGATTCCCGTGTTTGCTTTTGAAGATTTCCTCGGGCTGCTGGAGAGGAACAACAGGGGTTCTTTAAAGAGGAGCTTGCAGAGGCCTGTTGGAGGACTCATCCCGGGGTACCCCTCATCTAACAATCTAATAATGTGGTGGACCAATAGGCATTCACTCTTGGAAGTTTACTTACGCTGCCAAAATGGAGGCCTACGGTTTCCGTCTCCACCGCCTAAAGCTGTCGCGGTGTGAAACAGAATGTCCTCTTTTCCTGAAAGGATATCTTGAAAAATTGACACCAAGGCGGGGCGGAGCGGCAAAGGCGGAACGTAGAGACACTCAGGAGCAGAGGGTTTTCCTCCGAGTAACTGACCAAGCAGAGGCAGTGCCGATTTATTCACAGGCTGATGACAGGAATTTCACACCTGCAGAGACAGCGGCGGGCACAGCACCGCCCGCACCCGCTGACTCGCCCCACGAAGCTGATGTTTTAAGAACGTTTAGCTGTGTAGACGAGTACATCCTCCCTGGAAATTTGGCACCACAAGCCCATCTTTAACTCCAGTAGGTAGGATGAGGGGCTGGCCAACTAGGACTCAGTGCCACACCCACAGTTCCTAAGTAAATATTTTGCCAGGCCTTCGCTTGGAGGACCAGGATCCTGCAGCAGGTTAAATTCCGGGGGCGGGGCTTAAGGCGCAGCGGTGGGTGTGGTCGGCCTGAAGTTGGAAAATCAAGATCGGAGGGAACTTTTTTTTTTTTTTTTGCATCTAAATAGGCCTCAGTCTGAAGGGTCTGAAGCGTCATTTCTGTGAGGTCTAAAGCCCTTTATTTGCACAGGCAGTTCTGTGCCTTTACCGAGGGCCAACCAACCTTTCTCACGCCAGGGTCCCCACAGGCCTGGCCCCTCCTCTTCCACATCTTCTGTGCCTAAACAACCCCACCCGGGCCCAGACGGGTGCTTCCGTGTCCCCACCCGCGTACACTGCGGATGGCAGCGGCGCTCATCTTGGGAATATAGCGATTAATCCAGCCGCAGGTTTCCAGATAAGTGACTGTGATGGAGACTGTTGGCGAGAAAATAGACAATTATCCGCTGCTAGCTTTACATAAAGATCGCATTAACTCAAATTAGTTATCAGACAAAAGAGCGTCGGCAAGCGCGCCCTGCCCGCCCGCGCCCTGCACGCGGGCACCTCGGGGTGCAGCCGGGCAGAGCGGGGGGGCGGAGGGTGGGAGGCCGCGCCGACCTGGACGCGGCGGGGCCGGGGGCGGGGGCGGCTGCCGGGCTGGGTCTGTGGCCCCCGAGCTCCGGCGCTGCCACCTGAGTTCGCCCACGCCCGTCCCTTCTGCGAGCCCTGCGTGCGGAGCCAGCCTCTGCCTGCTCGGAGCCAGCCTCTGCCTGCTCGGAGCCAGCCTCTGCCTGCTCGGAGCCAGCCTCTGCCTGCTCGGAGCCAGCCTCTGCCTGCTCGGAGCCAGCCTCTCCCCGCGGCCTGCGGCCCTTCCGCCGCTGACAGTCGCGTCTTTAACTCCCCCAGGAAGAAACGGTCTCCGCGCTCACCCCTGCCCCACTGGGTGCGCGGGCCCACCTAGTGACCCGACCCTGTGTTGCCACCGCCACTGCCCTCCGACCCCCACCCCCCGTCCCTGTCCCCAGCCACCGCACTTTGCGGAGGTCGCTCTCGGCAGAGGCCGGAGGGGTTAGGGGTAGGGCCGAGAGTGACCGGCGGCAGGAACAGCCAGCGCAGCCTCGGCGACCGAAGTCACGCGCTGTCCACGCCCTGCGCATCCCCGCCACCCTCCTTCTCCCGGATGCCCGTGAGTGTGGACGCCGGCTCTCACGAGCACGGTGGATGTCACGGACGCCGTCGGTGGGAACAAACAGCGCTCAGCATCCCGACGGGCGGCAGCGCCCAGCGGGGTCCCCGCCGCCTCGGGCGAGCCCTGGCGGTGGCGCTTGCGCCCGGCCGGCCTCCCCAGCCCCAGGGTCCCCGGCCCCGCTGAATAGGGCGGATAATGACCCCCGGTTCCCAAGACAAGCTCTCCGCTGCCTGGTGAGCCTTGGATTTGTGTGGTCCAAGCCTTTCCCAGCTTGTCCCATTCTGTCACCGGGATAAGGGGCTCCCTCGGCTCGTTTGCACCTGCGTCGCTTTTGGCTCCTTCAGGAATGCGCTGAAGCTTGTAATCAGCTTTGTGAAGCCATTGAGTGCACGGCTGAGTGAAACTTCCAAAGCTCGAGGAAAACTGGCCGGCTGAATAGGAGCCAGCATGGGGCTGCTCTCCAAGCCTCCGCGCTGCCAAATTCCAGCAGAGCGCCTCACAATCGCCTTCCCCACACTGAGAAAAGTGAGAAAAGAAAAGCGAAAATACCAGTCACCGGGGCTAGCTGTTTGTTCCCAGATTAATGGCAAGCGGCTCCCTCCTACTCCACCCCCTCCACAAAGCTCACCAGTTCAGGAAATATGACAGGGAGGGGAGGGCGGTTATTAATAGCTCCCCAGCTGATGTCACCCCCTGGGCGGGGGTCTTCTGGGGCTCTGGAGGCTCCTCCACGCACAGTGACGGAGCTGAGCTCCAGCGTCCACATGTGCCGCAGGCCTAGCATCTTTGCTGGAGTAGAGTTGCGTATGAAGCCATACAGAATCGCCAACCAAGGTTCCAAAAGGAGCACCCGGCTCTTTCTATGCGGACCCCGCAGGGGCGGCCATCCTGGCCCTTCAGGACGAGGTGTCCCGGCCTCTCCTCGGGGGAGCGGGGGCGGGTAGGGCGTTCTCTCTTCCAGGACTCTGTGGTGCCCACCACTGCAGGAGTTTCCTCGGCTTCAGGCATCTGTGCTGTGGTTTCTAAGAGTCAACTCCTTCAGACTAGCACCTCCATGTGCCTCCCGGGCCCGGGCTTATTCTCTCTCACTCAAGGGGAGCAAAGGCTCCTCCCTGGAAAACAAAATCCTTGCCAGCCAACAAAAGACCAGACAACGTGTAAAAGGCTAGGGGGCATCCTTGTCAAGGTCCAGGCGGACCTGAGTCCTGGGTGGCTCTCGTCTAGGGGGCCCTCCTCCCTGCGCAGCCGCGACACCGTCTAGAACAGTGTGTGTAGCACGCCTTGGGAAGAGGCACAGGTGCGTGCCTCGTGGCATGCTGATCTGAGCTCAGCTTTCCAGGAACCTTCGGGAAGGAAACCTAGAACATTTCCTCTGGATCGTAAATCCCTGTAGGGATCTCCTGGAGAAAAGAAAGCAGAGGCCACAATGTGATAGGCACATAAACACTTGCTTCATGATGGCTGAGGGTTCCCTTAGCTAAGGAATCCCTTCCGCGCTCAGTGGGAAGCCCGTCTTTTCCTGGGAGCACAGAGAGCGTGCTTCACGTGTGAGCCCGATGTCCATGTATGCCCTCTAGCAAAGGGAAGCTCAGTCCCGTGGGGTTCTTGCTGTAGCGCCTTCCTCCTGTGGGGGCCTCATGATGTCTGACTGTGGCTCTATGCTAGAAACAGTCCCCTGGTAGATCGAAAGGCTTAATGGGCCTCTTTAAAGACCTAACTTATTATAAAGCCCTGGGGAGAATAGCATTAACAGGCAGGGAGGAACAGGAATCCTGCGCCCTCTCCAGCAGTCTTATTACAGTGTTCTTGCTTGCGCTCTTCTGGTGCAGAGTGGGCAGGGATTTTCCTATTTATACACCTTAATGTTCGGTGGGGGCTAGAGCACATGAGAGGGTGTGAGAGACAGCCTGTCTGAGCAAGAAGGAAACTGAACTGAACGAGGTGGAGGGACTGCATGATGATGATGTTGATGAAGATGCATGAATTGGGGCACTGTGTTGACACAGGCTTCCCAGTCTGGTGGACTAGCAAGGAAAGCCTCCCTTCCAGACAGACGGGAGGGGGGAAGGGCAACCCCCAAACAAGAGAATGTGGAACTCAGAGAAGCTAGGGGGCTCTGAGTGTCCAGACCGCATGCACTCACTCAGAGATGCTGAGAAGCCTGGAGCATCCCAACGCAACGCCACCCACACTGACATGCAAAGTTTGCTTTTTCGCCATGAAGTTTGACGTGACGTTCCCAGCAGCACCTCTCACTCCAGCCACTCTCGGCGACAAGTTGGGAGGATCTGCAGCAATTCAGAAATTAGTGAAATTTTATTCCTGGTGGGGGCACTGGATTAAGAGGCTGGGAGAGTGTGAAGCTAGTCAACGTGTAATTGCATGATAAGGCTCTCACGAGGAATTTATTGGCCAAGTTGCTATTTCTATTCCTTCCTAATCTCGTTTAGCACATTCGTTCTCTGCAATCTGTCTTCATAATCTCCTGTAGCAGAATGGCAGCCAATGGAAGCACGCGTGTTTGGAGAGTAGAGGAAATATGCACAAGTGCGATAAACTGATGCTAATTACCCATATTTAGGACACCGAGTGCAGAAGATCAAGGTTTACAAATAACAAACCGGAGCCAATGATGATGGCTTCCTTGTGTGGGATATATCGGAGGGGACCAGATAAGGGTTTCACGGGCAGCAGGGATTTATTGGTCAAAGGCTGTACCTTCCACTTTCCCACTTTTATATAGCAGTAAATTATTTCGGCTAAATTCGCCAGAACATCACTCTTTCATTTGGCGACGCGCCGTGACTTGCTCTTTCTTTGTGTCCATTCAATGCAAATCCTTGTAGTTTAACATCAGCTGATAAGAAACAAATAATTGAAGTAATAGGTAATTCCCTTTAAATCGTGCATATAGGAGGGTCCCAGGAAAAACGAGACGAGGTAAGGAGCAGGGGCTGAAAGCGAAGCAGCTTCACCTTCAGCCCGAGGCCACATGGCTTCACCACGAGCTCACAGCCTTGGTTTCTGCATGTGCACAGCCTGCGAGAACCACTTCCAGTGTGGCACCAACAGGGCCGATGCTTCTGTCTGGAATCCTGGTTCTAAGATGATGATGTTGACAACGACGATGATGATATTGACGATGATGAAGATACTGGCCATTCGATGAGAGCTAAGCATAATGTTTCTCCTCTCTCCACCTCAGCATGACTCATTGCCATCGGCCTGTTCCCTCTGCAACCCCTGGCTCTGAGAACAGACACAGAAGGGCTAAGGCTGGTAAGCTGGTGGCAGGCGGAGGGTGACGGTGGAGCTCCTGGCCCTGCGGTAGTTGCTCCCTACGGCCTTTAGAGAGCATTGCAGCAAGCTACTTCAAACCTGCACGTTCGTTTTCAAATTTGTATGTTAACCAAATGCAGCCACTGGCTTGCTTCATTCTCTGAGAACCCTCTAGAGTCTGTCTGTAGCCTTTCTGGTAGGTAGTGGTGATGGGCACAGATGGCAAAATGGTTTTGAAATAAAGGGCACCAAATATAAAAATAAAATTATATTTGGGGATATAATTTACAACTCCCAAATGAAGAGGTATTGGGAAGAACAGCTGATTTGGCACAAATTATTTTTCATTCTAGACCGTATGGGCCTCAAATTCTGTCCCTCTTACCTCAGTGGGTGTGTTTATTCCTGGTATTCCAACAAACACGGGCTGCATTTTCACTCCATGTACCACCGTGAAAGAAGAAAAAAGCGGTGCCAGTGGCTTGCTGCTGAAGCTCGGGTGCATCCGATTCTAGAGACGATGGGAACACTTCACATGCGTATCTTAGAACCCAAGGCGACTGGGAAGAGAGGCTTAATTAACGGAATGGTGAGTCTGTAACATTCTGCCAAAAATACTTACAAACATGCCCATTGTTGTGCGGAGGTTAACTTGTTATGAATTAACGAGTGTGCTAAGGATAGTGTGTGGACAGCACACCGTACACACGCTGCTGCTGCGCACGCATCCTGAAATGACTCGCTCAGCTGGGCGTGGCGGCACACTCCTTTAACCTCAATAGCTGGGAGGCAGAAACGGGAAGATTCACTGAGTTTGAGGACAACCTGATCTATAGTGTAAGTTCCAGGGTATCCAGGACTGTAGAGAGAAACCATGGTTCAAACAACCACATAAAGATAACAACAACAATAAATTACTCATTGAGGAAAATGAATGTTCTCCCAAGTAGGAGGGTAGGGAATACAGCTTTTCTGGAAAATGCATAGATTACAGAAAGAACCCATTGCTCAAATCATTTGTTAAGTTCACCTTTTTTTTTTTTTCTTCAAGACAGGGTTTCTCTGTGTAGCCTTGGCTGTCCTGGACTCGCCTTGTAGACCTGGCTGGCCTTGAACTCACAGAGATCTGCCTGCCTCTGCTGAGTGCTGGGACTAAAGGCATGTGCCACCACCCCCTGGCTGAGTTCACATTCTATGAAGCCCATTTATCACCCCCACGTGGACATTCCTGTGCCAGAGTGGAGTGAGGTACCGGCGCCCACGGTTGGCTTTTGATTTGACTGAGATCTCCAGAGCCAGTGGGTGACATGGTCATTTGGTGGCCATCAGCTTTCCTCCCTCGGTCACAGAAAGTTAGGCCACAGGTCCACCAGTGTCCAGCTCTTCACCTGGGTGTGTCTTGTATGTCGCCAAGACATCTTCACTGCCCGAGGAGACAACTGGTTGTCTGTGAAAGCCACTAACCGTTAGCTTTCAAAACAACGTTAAACGATGTCATGTTCAGAAGACGCCAACCGGCCCAACTGTACCGATGGAAGCTAATTAAAAATTCTTCTAAAAAGAAAGATTTCTTTTTACAGTGGCTTGTGTCCTGGAAGACAGATACAGGGGCCAGCTTTGACCTCAGAGAGTATCTCTGGGCAGGTGTGAAAGGTTATCAGATTAGCATCAGTATTCGATGTATGTATATGTGTACGTGTGTGTGTTCTCTGTACGTGTGCACCTCTGCAGGTATGATAATGCAGGGGCATGCATGTGTGTTTATTCACACAGGTGTGGGCAGGTATGCATCTGTGCAGATGTGGGCGTGTGTATGTGTGTATGCATATCCCTGAAGGTATATATAGGTGTGTGTGTGTGTGTGTGTGTGTGTGTCCCTACAGGTATGTCTGTGTATGCATGTATGAGCAGGTGTGGCCGTGGTGTGCATGGGTGTGCACCTGCAGGTGTGGGCAGGCATGTGCTGCTGTGCAGGTTTGGACAGTTATCTATGCACGTGTGTGTTTCTACAGGTGTGGCAGGTATATGAAAAGGTGTGCGTGTGCTTGTGGGTGGGTCTGCACCAGAGCGACCTGCAGCACAGGGCATTTCATTTTCCTGCCTGAGGGACGCTCGGCGGGGGGAACCAGGGAGGGTAGAGGAGGGAAAACCAGAGGAATGGCCTGGGTCAGTGTCTCTCTGGGAGCCGACTGCTCTAAATGCCTCAGTGATCTCTGCTCACCCTCCAGGGCTAGGGGTGGGTGTGGGCATTGGTCCTCACGCACTCCTTCACTGACTCTGCCCGTCCAGAGGCCCATACTTACTCAGCACACGATTCTTTCCGGTCAGCTTGGCCTTCAGGAACCCTGCTTCCTGCCTCTTGCTGTATCTTCTTCACACACGTAGAGGACGGAAGTTTTGGGTCTCTCATCTTGACTCACACCTGCTGACAGTGGATGTTGGGCCATCTGAAACGGACAGCGACGCCTGGTGATTGGCTGAGAACAGGCTGAGGATGTCGGCAGATAACACACACTTGCTTCATGTGTTGAGACACATTTTCAGCTCCAGTGACCCCAAGCAGCTTCCCAGGAAAACAAGCAAACAGAACAAGGTGGGACTTTCTCGACATTATCCACTGAGAGACTACCTGCTCCATGTCCCTTCCAGGTGTGTCGCCTTCTTCTTTACTTTTTGTTTTCTGAAGAAGTAGAAAGGTTCTCACATCTCAGCCTGTGTGGCAGTTGGCCCCTGACTTGTTCTGCAGCTGTCGGGGCTGACAGGTCACCACAGGGTCCTCTTCGGACACTGGAAGCTTGCCCTGGTGCCTACGCTTTAAAGGTGGGATAAATACCAGGCTGAGTCTCACCCATCATTATCCATGAGCTGATGTGTTAAATGAGCCCGTTGCTTAGAGGTTTGTAAATGACAAGATTTTTACTGTTAGAGTAATTTCTGCCTATTTCCTGCCTGGCGTGTCAGACCCTCATGGAAAAGTCCAAATTTGTCTGCTTGACACACATTTAACATTTCTCCCCTTCTCTAAATTCTAGCACGCTTAACTACTGTTTGCCTAGACGTCAGTCTTCACCTGTGGGGTTTGCCTCCGAGGCCTCTGAGAGGCCCCAGCCTCGACTCCAGACAGCAGCTAGAGTGGGTGATTACTGGCATATTTACTGTAATTGATAAAAATCACAGGAAATGACATTTTCATTAGTCACTGACACCACACCAACACCTACAGTAGACGTTATGCTACTGATCTATTACAAATCATCTTCAAAAAACGGAACTTCTCAGTGGTCTTTGATTCTCCGGGATTCTCTGGCCTCATTTTAATCTACTGTGAGTCTCAGACCTCAGGGAATCCCCTAGACTTTGTCGGGGCTTGAATGAGCGTCAGGAAAACATTCCCAGAGACTTCAGGCATAGCCATGTCCTGGGCGCGATCTGAGAGGCAATGTGGCAGAGGCCTGGATTTGGGCTGAGCTGTTTCGCTGTGCCTGCTGCTGGGGAGCAGGCCAGTGTCTATAGATCCCTTTTCTGCCCTGGACCACTGAGCCAAGCAGATAAACTGCACCTCTAGGAAAGCGGCCTTCACCGACTCCTTGCTTTCCTTGTCCACCTGGACAGTTCTTGCTCACCTTGTGAAACTCAGCCATACAGTGGGTTTCAGCCTTGCACATGGACCTGGGTGAGTATGGCTCATAATTCAGCCTCCTTCCACTGCCCTAGTACTGAGAACCACTGTAAGACCAGGCAGATGAGGACTCCGGGGACGATGGAAGGACCACCTTTACATCAGGCAGTAAGAAGGAGGAGGGTGGAGAAGTGGCTGATGCTAACACATCCCAGGGACCAGACACTTTCAGCTTGTGGTTTGTTCTCAGAATTAAGGTGAGGTGGAAGTTTTCAATATCAGTGCTACCAAAAAGAAGCCAAGGTTCTGCAAACACGGCTAATGCACAGACAAGCTCACACGGCGTCATGAATATACATTCCATAACATGCATTCCCCCAAAGAGGCTACATTCTGCACAGAGGCCCAGCCCAGGAGTTTGTGTTCTGCACTAGGGAAATTTAAGAGCAATCTTGAAGGATCAGCTTAGGTCTGCGGAGAGGGCTCAGTTGATAAAGTGCTTGCTATGAAATATGAAGACTTAACTCTGAGCCCTAGTAGCTCTGTAAAAGCCAGGGGTGGTGGCATCTGCCAGCAATCTTAGTGCTGAGGGAGAAGAGAACCATGAGAGATCCTGTTTCAAAAAATAAAGAGAAGAGAAATTGAAGAAGGCGCAGGGCAGTGAGCTCTGAACTCCATACGTACATGTGCGCATAAGCACCCAAGCACACACATACACACACACACAGGAACACACTCTCAAACGAACAAGATTACGCTAATCAATACTCCTTAAAAATTTGAGACATTCTGTAATATGATGTCCATTATGTCAGTATGCAATTAAAAAAACTATTAGATGTGTCAAGAAACAAGAAAGTATGACTATCAGAGAAATCAGTCAGAAAGGAGCAGAGTTGGGGCTGGAGTTGGGCTCAGTGGTTGAGAGTTCTGACTGCTCTTCCAAAGGTCTTACCTTCTAGCCCCAGCAACCACATGGTGGCTCACAGCCATCTGTAATGGAACATGATTCCCTCTTCTGGTGTGTGTGAAAACAGAGCATTCATAAAATAAAGAAATAAATCTTTAAAAAGAAGTAGCAGAGTTGAAAGGACAGAGGAGGTACACTTCCACCTCTGTAAGGAAGGTGAGCACCTGCCAGGGAAAATGAGAGGCAAACACAGTGGCTACGAAACCCCAAAAGATTTCAGGCCCGAGCGGTCCCCATCTCCAACAAGCATCTGCACACACTCTGCCTACAGTGTTCTTGTCTGTAAATGCAAAGGTGAGAGGCAGCCATGCATGCATTTATTTCAGCCATCTTCTTGCAAGGGAGCATGCGACTTCCCTTCCCGAGTGGACACTGGTTAATATTGGTTGCCAACTGGACAACATCCAGAGTCAACTAAGACAAAAGCCACTGAGCACCCCTGTCAGGGATTTTGGCCTCACTTTGTTTCTGAGACAGGTTCTCTCTGTGAAGCCCTGGCTGACCTGCAACTCACTCTGTAGACCAGGCTGGCCTTGTTCTGCCTCCCTGCCTCCTTCTCCTCCTCCTGAGTGCTTTTTATTCTTAATCAGATCATTTCAAATAGGAAGAGCCACCTTGACTGTGATAGGCATCTTCTGGTGGCAGACAGGACATGCAAGGGACTGGAGAGGCCCCTCAGGAGTCAGGAGGGCGTACTTGCTCTTTGTGGTTGCAGAGGACACGAATTCAGCTTTCAGCATCCATTGGGTAGCTCACAACCACTTGTAACTCCAGCTCCTGGGGATCCAATCTCTGTGGGCACCTACAATCTTGCACAACTCACAAATATATACATGTGGTTAAAAAGAAAATAAATCTTAAAATTTAAAACAAAACCAAACAATAGCCAAGCATGGTGGTGCACACCTGTAATCCCAGCACTCTAGGATGCAGAGGCAGGAGGATTGCTGTGAGTTTGAGGCCAGCCTGGTCTACAGAGAAAGTCCAGGACAGCCAAGGCTACACAGGTCTGAAAAAACCAAACCAAAACAAAAAGCACAACAGCAAAAGAACAAACAAACAAACAACAACAACAAAACCCCAAACCAGGAAGAGAAGAAGGAAAGTTTGCTTTTTCTGCCTGCTTGCCCTTACTCTCACTGGAGAGTGCATCTCTCCTGGGGCTCAGCGCTCCTTCTCTGGCATTAGACTGGAAAGCAGCAAATCTGCAGGAGCCCTCCAGGCCTTCTGTACCGGACTGGGGCTGCGGGGCAGTCTAGTCTCATGCCCCGAACAACCACCAGATTCTCCGCCTTCCTGTTTGGGACTCTCAGGCGTCCTCCGTAAGCCAGTCTAACAGATGCCTTCTTAACTAATCCGGGTCTTGAGCAACACAGCCATCGTGCCACACTGTGACATATAGTGGGCACACTGACACCTCACAGAATCTCCAAGATGTGCTGCCAGATCACCTGGGGCGGCGGCTACCAGCCCTGTGAAGCCACCCAATCTAACCCTGATCTCCTCAGCTGCAGCAGTCAGTATGTGCTGGTTGTCCTTGAACGGCTCCATGCTTCTGAGGTCTTGGAGTCCATTTTGTAAAAGTCTGCCTTTCTTTCTTTCTTTCTTTCTTTCTTTCTTTCTTTCTTTCTTTCTTTCTTTCTTTCTTTCTTTCTTTCGTTCTTTCTTTCTTAATGTTGAAAGATTTGACTTAATTTCTTGCTTTTGCAGTGACTCGGTGTTGCCAGAGGGGAGGGACTGTGCCCCGTGGGAGTCAGGTGGGATTAGCTTTTTCCTCCACTCTATTAGTTAACATGTTAAGATGAGCACGAAGGCCGCAGCTATCCACGGACAAGGAGCTATTCAGGGAGTTTGCTACACAGGCAGACTGCTGGGGCATGCCCACTCTTCACTCAGAGGACCAGGCCTGGGTATCCACCCCTGGGCAGGAAGCTGTGTTTCCAGGAAGCTGCCCGGATGAGCCTGGCATACATTTTCCTCTTTGAGAAGCATCTGAGAAAGGAATGCAGCCCCCAACCAAATGCTGTATCGGTGGCCGCCCTGCACAGTGCTGGCTTTGCCTTTTGCAGGTTATGTTGGTAATGAGTTGGTACTGACCCAGAACTGTCCCAGCACCGACCTGCTTGTTGTTTTTAGATATGCAAAACCATTCCTCCCCGGTTGTCTTTGTTTTATTGAAAGCAAACTCTACCACCAGATGACTCCAAATGTCATGTTTGTCTAGGTGTGGTAATACCTGCCATCCCTCAAGAGACAGAAGCAGGCAGATCTTTGTGAGTTTGAATCTAGCCTGGACAGTTTCAGGACAGCCAGGGCTACACAGGGAGATCCTGTTAAAAACAAAATAGAGCCACATTTGCATGTGGTAGGTACCACTCACTGGGGCTTGAGGAGAGCAGGTGGCAGGTGTCTGAGGGACACCAGGTCTGAGCCGTGGGCCCTGGTAAATTAATGATGTAGGAACCAGGACACCTTATCGCAGCTGAGTGTTCCTGGATGGCAAACCTGTCCTGGAGAGGCGTTTCTGGATCCGCAGCCCTCTCATCTTTGTAAATAATACATAGTCGGGATTTCACTCACATTCACCAAATTGAGTTCTCCTTGGAGTAACTAAAGACCCTTCATTCCATATAATGACATATGCAGTGAACAGGTTTGGTTCATGGAATTCATTTTTTACAAATCAGATTGGGGGGCCTCTAAAGAGTCTCAAAGCCTTGTTTGATTTCTGATCCCCATGCTGACCTAGCAAACCATCCCTTAATCCCATGAGCTCATCTAATCAATTTCTCATTGAACTACTGAGTGTCCTGAGCCTCAAAAAGGAAGCTCTCATTGTGGAAGAGCTGGAAATATGTGATTTCTAGAAGGTTTTTCTGATTGAAAATTGAACAGGAGTTTGCTTAAGTTTCTCATCCTATATGTGTTCCAGCATTTGTGTCATTGCTGTGTGGAGACATGAGACTTTGGGAAGGGATGTACCTGTCTTCACATGCCTGTGACACACACTTCCGGTAAGGTGGTGATCCCATGATTACCCTCACAACCGTCTGTCCTCCTGTGCTGTCTTTGTATTAAGACAAATCTAGGGAACAATCCAGCATGGCAGCCTTTTGGGCTGCACCTGTGTGTTTTGAGGATGGGGATTTTCTTATCCTATATTCAAGTTCTGAACCTTGGACAGTGTCCTGCCATAAAAGACTTCGAAAGTGCTCATTTGATTTTGAGATCGCTAAATCCATTCCTTTTTATGTTCAGGAAATTTATGCAGGTGTTTAACCACAGCTGTGCCCTTTGACTTGATTTGGGGGTCTTTTGCTCCAGCACTAATCCTTTCTTGACGATGGAGAATGATGACTCAACACTGTAGAGATCCTTGGAGAATTTCTTCTCTGAACACTTCAGAACATGGCTTATGAGTCATTAAATTTTGAGACATTTTTCCATGGCAATCCATTGGCTGCCTCTCACTGCCTGAGAAGTAAGGCTCATGTCTGTGGATGAACTGGAATGATTATACACATCCTCAAGCAGCCATGGTTGTTTTGTGTCCTCTGGGCATGGGCTGACTTGAAGACCTGGCTCCTGCGTCCTCAGTCTCGCTGGATCACTTGCCTTCCATGGTTCCTGTTTGTGGAGGTGGCAGTGTGGTCTGTCATCACTATGGTTGGTCTATCACCATGGTAGGTTGGTCTGTCATCCGTGGTAGTATCTGTCATTGTGGTGGGTCTGTCGTCATGGCCATCTCTGTCATCATGCCTCAGCTCTTCTACCTCAGGTCCTGTGAGAAGCCCTCCATCAAAGCCTTTATGTTAGTGGCAGTTCTCCCATGGCAGTGTTCTCATGAGTGCTGGCTGCCACCACTCCTGTGCAGCCACACCTCACTTCCTTCCTTCTGCCAAGTGAGTCTCCTCATGTTGAAAGGAAGAGGGGTGACAAATGGTCTTAAACCATGTTGTAAATTAAGAACAATCACTGCTGACATGAAAATGCTTGTGACATTTTTAAAAACAAGAATCCTGTCATCCAGGGACTTCAGAGCAAATATTTGTGGACCTTGGGCTGTCAATCCAGAACTGAGATGAGGGAAAAGTAGGGTTGGTAGATCCAGGAGATTTCTCCATCCCAGATGACCCTCAGTGTGCATCTAATGCAGTGGAGCCAAACATTTCAGGAGAATGGACCTTACTTCATGAAAGCAAAGTTTGATGCTTGCAAACACAGAAGCAGAGAAACTCAAGCTCGTCTGCCCTTCTGGGGAGGAACCAATAAGTGGGAGATAAAGGGGAAAGGGAGAACTGTGTGAGAAAAACAGAAGATGTCTGTGACCCAACAAAAGAGAAACACCAAGAAACACTAAAGAGCGAAGCCAGCACAGACGCCCCTACATTCCCATTAGGAGGGTGGGTGTGACTTGGAAGTTGCTTGCTTTAAAATTTGGAAACTGAGCAACTCCTAGCCAAGTTCAGTGGTTTGCAAACATTGCTTCTGTTTCCTTTTCAGAAATCCCCTAATGTGAGAATTAGGTGAGAGAGGAGATGAAAGAAGAGGGAAGGGAGGGTAAGGGAGGAAAAAGAAGGACCTATGATCACATCATTTTGTGGGCATGAGGGATGGGGAGGGGTGAGCAGATTTAAGAAAGCAAAGGACAAGAGCACAGTATCATGAGAAACACACTAGTTCTTACAGCAGAGCCAGAGAGGTCCAGATTACAATATTAGGTTCTGAAATGACTTTCTGAAGCCTAGAAAGACCTGTTGGTCCAGAAGGTTCCTACCCAGCCTGGTACTGGCAGCCATCCCATTTCCAACACAGAATATTTCTCTGCAGAAAACTAGGCTGAATGGGTAGTAGATACTGAGACCACAGCACAGGCCCGAGAAAGGGAGAAAACAGGAGGACAAGGATGAGTGAGTTAAGTCCACAGGCTAGACTGCAGGTCCCTTGACCCATGCCATTCCAGGCCACTGAAAAGCTTCTGGGTATCCTTAGCCACAACTGAGGCTTCCACCAGCTATTTTTTTTTTTTTTTTTATGTCTTGCTCTAAAATTTAACACATATTAAAGGTTGCTAGACATTCGCAGAAAGCCTCAATATGAGAGACTGCATCTAAAACTGACAAGTATAGGGAATTTAGAAAAGGCAGAACAGAAAGTGTTTCCTAGAAAAACTCAGAAAGAAGGTATTTAATTCATAAAACAAAATCCATACAATATTTAAAACAAAAAGACAAATTCGGAGAAAAAGGTCTGGAGTATATAAGTATGATTGCCAAATAAAATAGATGTAGAATGGGAATGACAGACACAAGGAACTGTGTAATGAAATAAAACCAGAAGAGAAAAATAGGAGAGAAAATTATGAAAATCACAAGATGATACAGAAGTTATCACCCTAATAAGGATTTTACAAAGAGAGAACAGAGAAAACAGGTTTTAAAGACATAATTTACACAGATTTCTCAGAATCAAAGTGTCTGATTTTCAAGATTGAAAGAACACATCAAATTCCCAGCACAATGGCTAAGAGAAGACTCAGGTCCATGCATATCACTGTGCAGTTTCAAAAACCAGAGACTAAAGAAATACAAACCCAGGAGGTCCATAGACTGGGTTTTAAAATCCAGCCAGAGGAACAAGCTGGGTCACCTGTGAAGGACAGGAAGCAGCCTGGGCAGGAAGAGCCAGCACCCACAGACGTCCGGAGGCTGCAGCACCCGTCAGGACCCAGCGTCTGTGCTCCTCCTCTGTCCACCATGCCCTGTGATAAGGCAAGATAAAAAGATGGAGATGCTATTCCCTACCTCAAGCCTACGAGGAAATAGCTCGGCCTAAATGTGACACAGGATGTACGTGACTGGTTCCTGAAAACTCTAAAGGATAACTGAGACAAAATAAAGATACTTACATAAGTGGGCTAAAAGATTAATATGCTGAAGATTTCAATTTTTCCCAAATTCACCTGCAAATTATAGGAAATTTCAAAGTTGCAGAGAGTGTGTTTAATGCTTTTGTGTTTTCAGGACTAGGAACTGAACTTAGAGCCTGGTACCTGCCAGGCAAACACTCTACCACTGACCCATGCGTCCATTCCCCTCCCCCCTTTAGGAAGGGAAGGGAAAAGGTCTTGGTAGGTTACCTAGGTGGTCTCAAACGTTTGGTCCTCCTTCTTCCTCAGCCTTCTGACAGCCAGCAACAGAGGAGTGTAACACATGTCCGGCAAACAGAAGGAATTCCTTTGCTTATATTTATTTGAGGGGAAAGTTAAAATTTTTATATAGAAATTCAAAATACACAGAAGAACCAAAACACCTTTGTGGGGGTGCTGGGTGGACAGTGAGGACAAAATTGGGTTACTTACATGACGTATTTTCAAGGTTTATTGTAAACTCACACAGCAGGACTGCGTGAGCTTGGCACAAGAACAGCTCAGTGTTGCAAAACTGATCAATATTGCAAAACTGAGCCGTAAAAGTACAACTAGGCACATATGGCCTGTTGATTTAGAGGGAGGGTGTCTTAGTACAAAGCCCAGGCTAGCCTCAGTCAGGAATCTACCCTCAAATCTTGGTCCTCCTGCCTTAGCTCACAGGCTGGGATTATGGGTAATGGGCTACCACATCTGGCTGTTTCAACTGAGTTTTTTAAAAAAAGATTTTAATTTATTTTATTGTTTATATATACACGAGTGCTTTGCCTGTATGTATATCTAGTGCCCAGAAAGGTCAGAGAGAAGCATCAGATCCCATGGAACTGGAGCTGCAGATGCTTGTTAGCTTCTTTGTGGGTGCAGAAAATCCACCCAGAGTCCCCTGCAAGAACAAATGCTCAGTCACTGAGCTGTCTCCCCAGCCCCTGGTCTAATTGAGTTTTGACAGATGCTGAGGCAATGGGAGGGAAAAGATAAGGTCTTCAAAATTCCTGTGCAAAAGACACACCCTTCCCTCACACTGCTGGCTGCAGAGCAAGCAGGGACCTCGTGATGCTGAACTTCCTGTTAGGTGACAGCTTCCTTCGTCCTGACCTCTGGAGAGCCCACTTGCCATGCGATATTGAGAACCTGAATATGGCTGCGGCAAAGAGGCGCTACTTTATTTTATTTGTTTGTTTGTTTTGAGACAACCCCAGATGACTCAGAGTTTGCTGTGGAGAACAGGCTGACCTAGAACTTATAGTGAGTGATTTCCCTGACTCAGGTTCTTATGTTCTGGGATTATAGTTGCACGCCCTGTGCTTCGCTTATTTATCTTAACTGGACACCTGCTGAATCTTTTGTTATTTTCATTTTTATATTTGCTTACTTTATGTGTGTGGGTGTTTTACCTGCTGGTGGATCTGTGCACAAAGCTGTATGCTCTGCCCTTGGAGTCAGAAGATGAGATGGGATCCCCTAGAACTGGAGTTATAGGTACCTCTGAGCCATGATGTGGGTGCTGAGGATAAACCCAGTTATTCTGCAAGAGTGGCAGGTGGTCTTAACCACTGAACCATTGCTCCAGCCCCCTATACGCTAAATTTAAATAGCTGCATATAATAATTGGCTATTGAATTGAACAATGCATTTTGGGGTGAAATTGGGAAATAAAATTATAGTAACTCAGAGTTTGTCACCGATTTCTAAATTATAATACAAAATATTTGGAGTATAAAAGGAAATCAGTAAATGAGGCCTTCACCAAAACTCCTTAAAATGTTTCTTCTTCAAAAGATTCACCGTTTGCTGGACAGCTGCTCTGTGTTCATAGTATTGGAAGTGTCTAGCAAGGTAGCATTCGCACCTTGAATCTCAGCATTTGGGATATGGAGTGAGGAGAATCAAGAGTCGAGGTCTTGAGCTGGAGAGATGGCTCAGAGCTTAAGAACACTCACTGTTCTTCCAAAGGTCCTGAGTGCAATTCCCAGCAACCACATGGTGGCTCACAACCATCTATAGTAAGATCTGGTGGGCAGGAAGAATGTTGTATAAATAATAAATAAATCTCAAAAAACAAAACAAAGCATCCAGGTGCAGTGGTGCACACCTATAATCCTAGCACTCAGGGAGGCAGAGGCAGGCAGATCTCTGAATTTGAGGCCAGCCTGATCTACAGGGTAAGTCCAGGACATCCAGGGCTACACAGAGAAACTCTGTCTCAAAAAAACAAAAAACAAAACAAAACAAAAACAACAACAACAACAAAAAAGCAAGCCAAACAAACAAACAAAACAAAGCAACTTTTTAAAATTTCATAATATAAAAATAACCCACAAACATGGTTAAAACATAGCAGAAATGCCAGGAAGATGCTGGATGACTAATAGGCATCTGGAAAGATGGTGCCAGGGTTGGTAGTAATTGGGAAAACAAATTAAGACTCCAGTGGGATAATACTCCATTTTTGGTCATAGAGCTAAGACAAAAAAGCAAGTGTAGATATGGATGTGGATAATGGGATCCTCATTGGCCATGTCATTCTGTAAACTAAGCAAATAGGACCAGGGAAAGGATATGCTTAGAGCTCTCACTGAGTATGCCTGAGGCCTTGGGTTTGACTCATATATATGGCCAAAATAATCAAAATCTTAGCACTTGGGAGCTGGAGACAGGAAGATCAGGAGTTCGAGGTCATCCTCAGCTTCATGGGGAGTTGGAAGCCAGCCTGAGCTAGACCCTGTCTCAAAAATAAAATAACATAAAAATTTAAAAAAGAAAGAAAAGGGTCTGGAGAGATGGCTCAGTGGTTAAGAGCACTGGCTGCTCTTCCAGAGGACCCTGGTTCAATTCCCAGCACCCACATGGCAGCTTACAACTGTCTGGTCTGTAACTCAAATTCCAGTGGATCCAACTCCCTCACACAGGTATATTTGTATGCCAAATACCAAATGTACATAAAAATAAATAATGAAAAGAAAAACAAGTAAAAATACAAAATACTAAAATTAAAAAAAAGAAAGTAAAGAAAGGGTAATAAACACTTAATATTTTTGCAATTTAAATTAAACAAACATATCATAGGACATGCTCTTTCACTCTTAGGGGTTAACAGAAAAGAAATAAAAGCACGTGTCTTTACATGAACTATCCAAATTCATAATGTAAAACTGAAAACAAGTGTTTGCCGGTGGGTGAGTTAATGACTGTAGTATAACCCTACAGCAGAATATCCCCAACCAGAAAAAGGAATGACCTGTCGATACACATGCTATAATGTAGATGAAGCTAAAAAATACTATGGTAAGTGAAAGAAATGAGGTAAAAAGAAAAGAGAGTTTATAAAATTCTATTCATAGAAACTTCTAGAAATCGCAAATTATTCTGTAGTGATGAAAGGCAGCATGTGACTGGCTGGCTGTGGATGGAAGTGCTGTGGGGGCTGAGAAGAAGAGAAGAAAACTTGAAGAGAGCAGATGTGTCCATTGTCTTGATTGTGGTCCTGCCATTTTGTCAAACTGTATTGGAGTCATACTATATTAAGCACAGCTTATTTACAAATAAATTATCCATAAACAAACCATTTTTTAAAAAGGTAAGGACTGCTCTCAAGTGACACAATAGGTGGGGAGACAAAATCTCAAGGGAATATTTTCATACCAATGTTTCACTTGAATCCTATACCCAGCTAAAGTACCACTCTTGTTCTGCTGTCATTTAGAAGACATGACCTGCCAAAACAGGGGTGGACAACACGGAGATGAGGGGTCTAGTGGGTCTTTGGGTATGGCTCAGCTGGTAGAGAGCTTTCCTAGCCTGTGTGAGACTCTGGTCCCCACTCCAGAGCCACATAGCTCAGATGCATAGTGGATGCCTGTCAGACAAGCACTCAGGAAGTAGAGGCAGCAGGAACCAACACTTACGATCATGCTTAGCTATGCAGAGAATTGGAGGCCAGTGTGAGATACACAAGACTTTCGCCCTAAACAGTATCAGCGAGGGGGTCCAGAATTTGAGATCTGTGTGAAAGAGATGAACCAACGTGTGAGGGCATTGGCCATGCAGCACCCTTCAGCTTGAAGCGAGTAGACACCGTGGCCCTTGAAGGGCTGGCACCAAGAAGCCGAGCTGATGATGTGCCTTTGCTCTGGCTCTAGCAATAACAGTTACTCTGCAAGAAACACAAAAAGCTACGCAGGTGAGCAATCTCACAAAACAAGGCCATTAGTGATGTCAGAGAGCACAGTCCCACCGGAAAGGAAATTCGATCCTGCTTTACCACAGGCTCAGCCATGAACAGTTCTGTCTCTTCAAAACAAACTCCAAATGTCAATGGAACAAACCAGGGCTCACCTGCTGTGAGAAAGCTGGGTGGTGGAGGGGAAGACAGAGAACAAACAAACAAAACACAGGGAGATCTCATTGCTACAAAGGTCTGACTGAATAATGACTAAAGTGAGCAATCAACACCAAGCCATGCTGGCATGGAATGCAGAAATATGGATATAAAGACATGTGTGTGAGAGGGGATGACAAAAAAAAGAAAGAAAAGAAAAGAAAAGAAAAGAAGAGAAGAGAAGAGAAGAGAAGAGAAGAGAAAAGAAAAGAAAAGAAAAGAAAAGAAAAGAAAAGAAAAGAAAAGAAAAGAAAAGAAAAGAAAAGAAAAAAGTAAGAAGCTGCTGCTAGGGCATGTGGTTGAGGAAAGTGGAGCAGGGAGCTGCCGGGCGCTTTGAAAGCCTGGCAGCGCTGTTGGTCTTTTGTACAATGTCCATGCGTACTATATTAATCATAAATACTAGACCCTGTCAGCTCTGGAGTTCTTAATGACATGTCTTGGTAGATGACTTAACTCCCGGTTTCTTTTGAGGGTCTAGCACAGTTAGGCGAGAGGGCACACATTTAGCACGCTGGAGGCCCAGGTTCAACCCCAGCTTATGTGCTGACTGCTCAGAACTGTGAGGCTGTTGAAGGAGAGCTGGCCTCAGCTGTGCGGTATTGTCTCTGCACGGTGTTCTCCCGCAGGGATGAAGGTGATTTACAGTGGCACGTGTTAATTCCACAAAAGAAATTGGATTAATAATAAGTAAGGAAAAAATGAGGTAAGTCTGGCATGGTACCCTGGAGTTGTTCAGTTCCCTTCCTGTATGGCTGTGTCTCCGAGGGTGAATTTCATGTATGTGCCCGTGGTGCTGCCCGAACATGATGTCCATCTGTCCCCTCCAGCCTTCTGCAACTCCCCCACACAGGGAGCGGATTATTAACTTGGGTGACTCAGGTCAACTAGAGGGCTGCCCATCTGTGTGAAGGGCCTGCTGCAGAGGCCTGAGAGACACTGCGGGGCTGAAGCACCTAGTTCCGAGTGGGGCAGGACCTCAGAATGCCGCAGTGCTTACCAGGAGGGATGGCGCTCAGTCAACAGTGAGCAACATGGCTTGAAGGGCATTTCCCAGAGAGCACTTGGCAAAGCAAAGCTTTGACCCAGGGTACTTGGTGGCTAGCAGACAGGCAGACAGGTCAGGACAGGGCCATCTGTGAGGCCCTCGGCTAGTGACGTCTGTCCTTCGCAGAAGGGGTTTAAGCAAATGTGGTGATAACTCAGTCAGTGACATGTTTATGGTACAAGCATGAGGAGCTGGTTCCCAGAAGCCGCCTGAGAAGACAGGTGAGGTGGCACGCAGCGCAGTCTCAGGGTTGGGGAGGAGCAGGCAGAGCTGGGGGTTCGCTGGCCAGCTTCCACAGCCCGCCTGGTGAGTTCCAGGCCAATGGGACACCCCAGCTCAAAGGTCAAGGTGGGCAATGCCTGAGCGATGGCAGCCAACGCTGACCTCCACATGCGTGTGCGTATAGAGGCGTGGGCACATTTTCTCCGTATACACACATGTATACACTCATACATGCACACAGAAGAAAAACACAGAAAATAAAGGAAAGGGACTTTGGATGCAGGCATCCATAGGGGCCTTTGCGCAGCGAGGATGGAGGCAGAAACCGGATGCTTCTGCAAGCCAAGCAAAGCCAGGTCCCAAGGCAGCACCAGAGGCTGGGGGAGTGCGGCCATGCCTCCCACATGTCAGAAGGAAGGAACTTCCGTGCTCATATCTGGAGCTTTGACTTCTCCCCAGAGCTATGGAGGCTAAGTTTTGTCCTTCAAGGCTCTCTGCATGGTACTCTGCTGTAGGGGTCCCAGAGACCAGCCCGGTGGGTGTCTGACTGCCCAAGCAGTCACATAATCCTCTGACTTGAAATAGTTCTAGTGGTGTGCGGACAGCTGGATCCTAATTTCAAGCCTGCTTGGGACCTTTGATGTGCTCCTACCCAGCTGAGGAGAGGTCCCTGAGTATGGCCTGTCACTAAAACTCAACCATCCCAGTGTTTGCTCCGGCAGTGGCCCTTCTCTGTCTCTCTGTCTGTGATTCCTTCCTCGCTTCTCGAAAACCTCGTATTGTATTTCGAATTCCTTTAACGTTGCACGTGTTGTGTTTCTTGAGCAGAGTTCTCTATTTGTTCCTTCAGTCCAGTCCTTGTGATATACACATGCAAGTTTTTTGTTTGTTTGTTTGTTTGTTTGTTTTAAGTAAAAATAACATCTCTTCGTCCACAGGCCTGACGGGGGACACAGTGTCCGCTCACCTCCCCAGATGGCAGTTTTCCCACCGAGGTTCCAACCCACCCTGTGTATTCTTGCTGGGCATGGGGGAGGAGACAGAGAAGGGAATCAGATTCTATTTTTTGTTGTTGTAGTTGTTCAAGTAAGAGTCCAGCAAACGGTGGCCAAACTGCCCGCCATCTTTATGGCCTGCTTGATACCCACCCCTTTATTCCCCTCAACTTTCCTCAACAAAACAGAAGAAGAAAATAAAATTTAAAGTAACAAAAATCTTTTGCAAAAAGTAATTTAATACTCAATGTTGAAATGCCACTTTCAAAGGAAGAAGTTTTTTCATACTTGTATATATTTGTTGAACATATAAAGTAAACTATTTAAACACACACACACACACACACACACACACAACCCAGTGCTCAGACGCTGGGTTTTCAGGGCAGTAGTTGGCAACCCTGCCTCCTCCACACGATTTCCTTATGTGTTGGGGACGGGACTCAGGGGCTGGCATGTGCTAGTCCAGCCCCCTGCTCTGCACGGGTTCCCTCACACACTGAGCTTGTGGTCACATGGTGCGAACACCATCTCTGCCACCTGCACCCTGCCCACACACCCAGAATCACAGACTCTGTCCCCGACCTGCACCCAAGAACAGAAAGAGCACACTGGTCCACAACGGATGACATCAGAGCAGATGGAAGAAAACAGAAACAGGAAGTCAGGAAACTCTCCCCAGCCCTTCATGCAGCCCTTCATACAGGTAAACACCCGCTGAAGAGACAGTGGACATCCTGGGGGCATCATTTGCCTCCAAACATGGCTGAAAGCTAATGCCACAAGTCCCTGGCACGAGTACCAGAGTTCACACAGGGGTGCTCTGCCATCCCTGATTTAAATTTGGTTATATTAATGAGTAAGATGCCAATGCAAGAACTTTCTTGCTCATTTAAAAAATAAATAAATAAATCATTTAGTTCAGTCTTCAAACTGAGAATACCATTAGAAATGTCGTCTCAATTTCAAAACACTGACTATGAAATTTGGATAATAAAGTAAATTATCCACTCTGTAAGGGAAATTATATAAAATTCTTAAAAACTAATTAAACCAACACTTTATTATTCCAGAATGAATACATCACCTCTGGCAATTATTTGCAGAAAAAAATAAAATTGTATTTCGAGCCACAGCTTAAATTAAGCTATGCAGCTTCATGAAGACATAAGCAAGAAGGTGTATTCCTAAATGAATCTGTGAGCTGAGGTTCAGTGCTACCGAGAACGGTGCTCACACCATCCACGCCTCCCAGGTTGAGAGAATGCCTGCTCGTTCTTTAGACCAAGCAATTTAGTATAGGTACTTCTGTTATGATAGCTTGGCAATCATTTTAAAGCACTATAGAAAGATAAAATGTTTTCACTTCACACTTCAATAATAAAAATGCTCTAGCAGGTGTGCCTAGCCCGTGGCCCACGGGCTTCATGCATTCCAGGATAACTGCATGCATCCAGACACATTTGAAGACCACAATGGCGAGTCACAACACCAGAAGTTTGGGACGTCACATTATTGCTTTTTAGCTGAGTATACCGCTCTGCTGAGGCCTGCCAGGCTGGGGTTGGCACTGGGTTTCCTGGTCTGCTCCACTTTTCCCACAGGAATTGGTTTTAACACCCAAACTGCCTGTCAAGAAGCTAGTTTCCTGAAGCTGGGAAGTTACTTGCAGGAATTTCACTCTGTGTTTCACTGAGAACTACCTCCAGCCAGGGACTAGCCTCCCATGGCCTCCGAGATGACCGAATTGCTGGTTCTGTGGAAATTAAAAACCTGGCACTGTTTCTCTGAGTTCACTGTGGGGTTCTAGGGAGCCTGAGCTTGGGGACCCTAGGCGTGGAGTGGGGACAGGCCATGTGCACACCTCAGTCCCGAGGGATGGACTCAGCAGTAGCTCCCTTCCCGCGCCCATACACACACCTCCACAGCCACTGCCAGTTTTGTATTTAGGGATTTCAGATCCACAGGCCACATAGTCAAGCTTACACAATAAGGGCTAATAGGCCAGATACATAGAGGCAAGTCTGCTGGGGCCAGCTGACAGCTCAGGTCCATGTGGAGCTCACAGCACCTAGAGGCCTCCATGCCAGGAGGCCTGCAGGCTCCCTGAGGCGCTGGGTGGAAGAGCAGCACTCTTCAATATGGGCCATGGCAGCTTTTTGCCTCCTTTCTAGGTACCCTACTTTATGCTAACGCACAGAGAGGCTCCACCCCGGCCCCTAAGGAAAAGCCCATCTACCACACCGTGCCGTGCCGCTACAGAGCACCCTGAACTCACTGGGTGTCCAGGGATAGAGCAGGTCTCCAGCGGCTTCTGAGGCAGAGAGCAATCTCCCCATGGCTCAGCTAGGATTGAGACCACAGTGAAAGCTCTGAGCCTGGTGTCTGGTTCCATCTGAGGAAGGAGGTTCACCCTGCCCAGGGGTGAAGCCACCACAGCTCCCGTGTCCACTCCCGAAGTTTCTGCAACTAGCTGCTCCCTACCATAGCCACAGGGCCGGAGCCACAGCCAGGACACGCTCCTCTGGAACACAGCTGATGTGCTGCTCCACTGCCCCACCCCTGCATTGCAGGTCGGCCTAAACCCAGAAGGCCAAAGCGCTTCCTGGAAGGCAGCCTTGCCTACCCCGGTCCTGTGATCCGCACCTCTGTCTCTGCAACACGCAGAGCCTGGCTGTGCTGGAAATTACAGCTCCCTCAGATCCCAAATCAGACGTAGCTGCCGTGCTCACAGCATGAGGTTTGGTGACAGGCGCTTGGTGATGGTGGGGTGTCTGTCCCCCTGCGATCTCTGTTCCCTCATAGTGCTGTCACTAAGGAAGAGCTTCATTGACACGGTGAGAGCTGCAGAGCAAGTGTGGGAAGTTGACCCTTTGGGGCCAATTACAGCAAATCCTGAGTAAGCCACCTAAAAATGTTCTCCTCCAATCTACTCGAAGATCCTCGTGACAGTTTCACTTTAAAATGTTATGTTATCGACATTGATATCAGACTTGTAGCCTGCGGACTGGTTTTAAGTTTACCCATTTTTTTTTTTTTATTTATGTCTTGATGCAACTGAATAATCTAATTTGAACTGTGACTTTAGATGGCATTCCATTGTTTAAGGTAGTGACTGCATGTGATCTATTTACGTTAGAATAATAATGTGTCATCTCATTTTTTATGCTACATATAATTTTCCTTAGCAAGTAGATCATGTCATTTATCTAATTAAATAGTGTTTTAAAACCAACACTACATTTGCGCTCCTGTCCCGCCCCAGCCTAGAACACTGAAGTAAGTGATTTATTGTTTTAATTGAGCATTTTAAATTTAACAATGAAAAAGACTTCTCGTTCTTTCTGGTTTCAAATCTCTCTACCTGCTGACCAGATGCTGAGTTCTCTCACAGCCTCATGGTGGTCAGCGGCTGTACTGAGAATACAGCGAAGGCGGCCACAGGACCACACTGAGCCCTGCCGAGACAAGCCAGTTATGTGCACACACCTTCCTGCCCACAGCCCTTCCTGTGAGGCACTCTAACAGGGCGTGCCCATTTCACAGATGTGGCGATGACATATTTGAGGAGGGCGATGTGGCTGTTTGGTAGGGTGCCTCTGTCATCTGTCCAGCAGGAACGTTTTGGGTCACACCAGGTCCGGTTTGTGTACTCGCAAACCCACTTGGTAAAAACAAGGCGTTGAGAAGACTTCCAGCCCCAGCAGGCACCTCACTCACCCCATCCAGCAGGCTCCTTACTCACCCCATCCAGCAGGCACCTCACTCACCCGATCCTGAAAACAGGTGCATGTGCGGGCCTCCCTCCTCTGGTCTGCAGAGGCTGCCCTTCAGGAGATCTCAGATGTGTCTGGGGTGGGAAGGGCCGAGACCGGGAGCAGGAAACAACACGAGGCTCCTTTCCTGCCTTCCAGGCACAAGCTCCAAATAAAGCAACTCAAAACGCTCTCTTCTCCCATTATTTTTTTTTCCAAAAATCACCAGTTGAAGAGCTAAATGAGCACTTTACAAATAACAAATTGCTGCTCTGATCTTTATGATCTTGACATAGCCCTGGTAGCTGCCCGTTGCGCACGCGCGCGCGCACACACACACACACACACACACACACACACACACACACACACACACGTGAGAGGCTTTCCCAGTGTCCTCCAGGGTCCTCACCCAGCCTCTCACTGACTGTGGCAGGGAGATTCTTGTGAGAGGGCAGATTCTTGTGGCCCCTGCTATCAGCCTCTCTGGGTCCTGCTCAGAGCACTGAGGTGAGAGGTCACCACCCTTGCAAAACTCCAAGTCTGCATCTGGTACCACAAACCCAGTCCGAAGCTCCCATAACAAAGGCAGCTCTCTTTAGGGTCACATCTCCACTGCCGCCAATCACAATCTAACACTGTGCGAGCCACCACAGGAGCAGTTACAGGGCCCACGTGGCTCTGTGCGCTCTGGAGGGGTGCCCCCGACTCCCTCAAGCCAGGCCAGAGGCATATGGCATGTGCCTCTGTCCAAGGACTGCAACATCGGTGTTCCCACGTGACATGTGCCTTGCCCAGGAGGCAGTAAGCCTTATCCAGTTCATCTTAAAGTCATGGGCACCTGGTAACAGGTCAGACATGCCATCTGCTGAACAGACGGGGAGTGTGACAGCTCTCTGAGGATTCCTGTGCCCTGAGTGTGCACTGAGTGGATCATCGCATTCTACCTCGACCACACCTGCCTTGTAAGGTCCCAGTTCCACAAACTGAGTTGGTTTTAGGGGAGTGCTCCTCCGCTACCTGGCCATTCGTGGAGGCCTCCTGTTTGCTGGGCTCTGAAGGGCATGTCCTGAGGTGTTCGGTAATTTGGGTTTCACCTCTGAGAACAGACCCACGGTTCAAGTCCAGAGAGCAGATGCCTTGGCCATCTCCTCTCTTTAGTTCAGTGTAGAAACAAAGGCCCGAGCCCAGCTGCCCCACCCAGCAGAGAGGTCCAAGCACTTCCCCTCAGTGGATGTGGATGGGGCTTTGCTTCTGAAAGCTCAGTTCTCTCCCTGGTTAAACACACTCACCTGGATGACCTCGCCTCTGCCGCAAAAGCGAGTCTCTTTAATTTTTTTCTAGAAGACCTTATGCTGCTTCTAACTGGTGTATATGTGGCCTTAATATCTATATATATATATTCATATATATATGAATATATATATATATAAGGCCTATATATGAATATATATATATGGAAGTTTTGCCGGTGGATTCTCTGACTCGTGAAATTGGGGTCAAATCTTGCGCCGTGTATGCCTCTTTCCACTTGGTGTACAGACCTGACTCGGAGAACCATTGCTGCCAAGCAGCACCCGTGGTTAGCATTTCCGGGGTGCTGGGAGAGAAAACAGCGTCTGGGTGATGGCTCTTGTCAGTTTCCCCATTGTCAGGCCCAATCTCACGTTCCTCCACACTCACAATATTTCCCCACTGGGAACACGCCTGACATTGCAATTTCTCACAACTGCAGCTCTGCAGTGAATGCCTAATTCCCGAAACTGCAAAATCTAACAAAAGCTGATTTTTTCCACTGATTTGACTGGCTGACTATTCCGAGGCTTTGCGTGTGGTGACCTGCTGTTCTCCACAAACAGTGTCTTTAATGTGCCCACACGGCTGTTCTGAAGTGGCTGAGGGCAATTAAATCCTCACAAGCTGCCCGCAGGGCATTCAGGAGGGCTGGATGGCCAACATCTCTGCCACAGACAGATTTCCCCCGGAGGTCACCCAGCAGCTGGTCCTGCAGGATTCTGCTCTTCCATCTTGAACTTTGAACTCAGAGCCTACTTTCTACTGCGGTGTGTGAGGGGCCGAGGTGCCTACACCGAGAGCTGTATCATTTAAAAGAAAACAAAGAAACACCTAAGACTGCCTCTGTCCTTGCCCTGCTTGTGCTGTTTGCTTAAATGCAGGTGAAAATTTAGAAGATTTGGCAATTTTGTGTTTTTTATTTTTACCACCCAAGTGTATGCTCTTTGTCTATGGATATACTACTTGCTTCGGCTCATCTGTGTTTTCCACATTTGTCAGACATCACCAGTGAGTGCTATCATCTCAGTACGAATCCCCAGTGGGGCTTCTAAGGAAGACAAAACTATTTCCCTCCTTGTCCTCCAGGTTTTCCGCAGCCCATCACCCCACCTTCCAGGTCTCCATCCGTCTGAACAAATGGTGGTATTTGGTATTTCACTTACCCAGCGTAGAGAACCAGGTCTGGGGCCAAGCCTGTCTTAATAATGCATTTCTTTCAATATCACCTCACCCATAGCTCCCAAAGACACGCAGGGGTGGCTGTACGATGTCTAAAATAAAGCAGGGGTTGGCCAAAGGAGCGCTAAGTCCAGCTTTCAAGGACTTGCCCTTTTTTTTATTCACTTATTTATTGCTGCTCAAGTATGTTCAGTTGCATCTATGAAACAGGACCTCTTGGGTAGAGGCCTATAAAGCTTTCTCCTTAGATTCGAATCCCAGGGAGCAGCATGCAGGTGGGTCCCCAGACTGGGTCAGCGCAGACATTTCCCTGGGAAACCTCTGAAGGCACTGTCCAGGCCGAGATCCAGGCCCAAGAGAGCCTGGCTGTGCCCGCTGCTGCCCAGGCCCTAGTGCTGCCAGCAGCCGCGGGCCACTCTGTCTCTTCCTTGTCTCCGCTTGCCCGGAGCCACTGCCGCCCCTCCCCCTCCGTGCGCCCACTTGTTGCGGTCCAGCCTGGGACCTGCCTGGTTCACCACTGATTGTAAAAGGGTTTGGCTCGAGGCTGACCCCAGGTCAGCACTTTCTCCTCAGTGATCCAGCAGTCTTGAACACAACAGTTTGTTTCTTAATTCCCCAACGGCCTCCGGGCAAGCGTGGACATGAGCAAGGTGGGCGCCAAGCCCTAACTTGAACTCCCCCCTCACCCCCCCCCCCCCCCGCCATCCACAAGCTGGAAGTACGGATCCCTCTGAACCTGTGCCTCCGACGGGGCGGCTGGGCGGGAGAGCGGAGGGGAGAGGAGAGGAGAGGAGAGGAGGGGACCTCGGAGGCGGGAAGCGGTCGGAGCACCAAGACAAAGGGAGGGCCTGGCAGCGCACCGAAGGGAAGCCAACCCGGAGCCGGAGCCGAGGCTGCAGGCGGAGGGCGAGGGAAAGGGCGGGGAGCGACAGTAGCGGTGGACGGGAGGGTGGTGAGAGGGACGGGAGAGGGAGCCAGGTGTGCGGCCAGCGCAGAGCACAGCCGCAGAAGCAGGGCGGCTTGGGACTCGGGAGGCCGGGGAAGAGGTCCGGGCAGGGGCGCACGGGAGGCCGACCGCTCCCCGAGGGATCCTGACCCCAGCACCCGGGACGAGGGCAACTGTCTGCATCCGGACTGCCCTGCTGGTTCTGGGGCGGGGGATGTCGGGTTCTGCCAGGGGCAGCTGGAGAGGAAGGGCGGGGAGAGGAGGGAGGAGAAGGGCTGCGGGGAGAAGGAGGGGTACGGCTTCCCGGGGCCTCTGGCGGGGAAGGCAGCCTGAGCTACCCTAAAACGAGGGCCAGGCTCCGCCAGCCGCCCCGCGCACAGGGGCTCTGGCATTCTCGCTCCGCGGGCCTCACTGCATCCCTCCTTCCCGTCCGCCCGGGCCTTTCGGTCCCGCCAACTAGTCCCCGCACCAGGGCCAACTCCGTGTTTCTCCTGAACTTTCCCAGGGCCCTAACCTAAGGTTAGATTCCGCGGCCCGGCTCCTGGACACGCTCTGCGGAAGCTGGGCGGGGGAGAGAGGGCGTGACACCAGAGCTCTGAGGCCCCGAGCCAGCGGTGGACCCGGGCTGGACAGCGCTCGCTCCCCTGCGTCCCCAGGACACGAGCGCTGGGGAGGGCTTCTCCAACAGACTGGAATTTTCCGGAGACAGGGCTCCGCAGTGCCCAGCCTTTGTCGGGGGGAATGAAATGCGTGAATATGAGTGTTATCCTTCTCCCACACGCATGATTTTAATAGACCTATCAGTCACATTCCGACACATCTGCAGGTCAGACGCGCTGCGCCCGCAACTCCTTAAAAAAAGAAAAATTCGTTTCATCTGCCTACTAGTGGTTTTGAGGGAGGGTGTCAAAGCCTCGGTGGCAACAATAAAAAGGGGCCAGCGAGTTTCTTTCTTTCTTTCTTTCTTTCTTTCTTTCTTTCTTTCTTTCTTTCTTTCTTTCTTTCTTTCTTTCTAAGTGAGCGAGGAAGAAAGGGGAAGAGGAGTGGGGAAGGGAGGGAGAGGAAAGGGGATGGGGGGAAGGGGGGGTGGGATGGGGGCTGGAGACCGCCAGGCAAACCGCCCTGCCTAGTTTACCGGCGAGTTTAGAAGCCACCCAGGCACCCCACGCGAAGTTATGCAAACTTTACCCACGCTTCGCAAAGATCCTGTCCCATTGTCCACACGAATTTTCAACAGAATTGCACTAATAGCAAGAAGCGCCGCCCGTGCTCATCACTTCCTCCAGACCCTGAAGAATTCCACTTGCGGGAAAATGTGCGCGGCTTGGTCACGGCTTACCTCCCCTCGAGGTAGGCCCTAAGTAAGGCCTCGGAGGAAATTCTTCCACTTTTCTAAAACGGAGGGAGCCTGCCTGGCCCTGGCCTCGAGAGAAGGTCCCACCTCCACTCCATCCTCACGCATTGTTTTCAAATTATTAGATAATGTCTCCTTGTCTCTCACATCGGGAGAACCCAAAGGAAGGTGGCTTGGAGGCCTGGCACGGGAATCCCTGCTCACTGGGGGGCGCTGACTAGGAAACATGAAACTCAAGTCTTCCGGCCAGAAATGAGGGGCTGAGCTGTCCGGTCCTGAAAGATGACTTTCCCAGTGGGCCCGTGTGAGCTCTGACAGTGCCCTGGTTTAGTTGCCCACAGCCAAGGTGCACACAGGGACCCAGGTTGTCAGGTGAGTGTGGCCAGCCTGGACTCCCACCAGTCGGTGAGGGGGAGGTGGGCTGGACCCTGGAATTTCCCTGAGGAGGCTTCTGGGGCCGCTCTTCCGGTGCCGCCCTCTCGGACTCCTAAGCAAGCAAAGCAGTTCCAGAAACAAGAGCAAACCCACAAAAAGAAAAATAAAGGGGGAAAGGTGGGGTGTCCTTTTATTCCCTGTCAGAAAGCAGTGGGCGTCATTCTTGAATCTCTTGCAATCACTCTAAGGAATGAGGGGTTTGAGCAAAATCATCAAAATGACTTAAAAAAAATCACTCGTGTCACTTGCAAGATTAGCATTTATACTGAAAGATATTCTCTAGTGTAGGCTGAGCTCAAGTCTGACTGAACTGAGAGAGCAAGTTCGCTTTGGAATGGCTAGTCCATACTCATTCCAAGAAAAAAAAAAAAAGATGAGAAAAAAAAAATGAGGGGAAAGGGTGCTGAAATCAGTATTATTTACCATCAGGACTTAAAGAAAATTTCCTCCAAAAATAGAATTTCATTCTAATGCCATGATTAATTTTAAAACATATTTGCTACAGTATAACTTTTAAATGCAATATTTAATGCTGTCAGGTTACTTGAAGACAAAGTTTTACAGAAAACCTTAAATTCCAGGAAAAAGAAAAAACCTGCAATGTCCCAATAAACACCTAGAAAAAATAGAATTAAAAATATTTAAAGCATCAAACAACCTCAAGGTCTGGTCAGGAATAATAAACACGGTGTTTTGTGTTTGCTTTCCCTGCAACCTGCATCCAGGTCCACAGGAGAGGGGCGGTCGGTTCTGGGTGTGGGGAAGAAAATCGGCAAAATTAGGCTGGATTTTCCCAGAGAGGAAGCGGGAGGGGCTGGAGTAGGACCCGGGAGACTCTGCGATGGTGCGTTCTGGGTCAGGACTGCTTCCTTGAACCGCAGCAGATAACTTCACTTACAATTCCAATTACAGAGAAATCAAAGGCACGCTCGCTGTCTCGGCGGTGGTCATTGTCCCCTATCCTTGGCCTTGCCCCACCGTGGAGCACTGTCCTTTCTCCCTCGGACCAGGACCTAGCTGCCTCGAAACTGCTACGGTAGGCGAAGGGCAGAGCCACAGCAAAGAAACGCAAAAAGATGCCAGGGCCGCGGCAGTCCAGATGCTAAGCCTTTGGGACGTGTTTTGGAATCACTTCCCTCTGTGCTAACTTCAACAAAATAATCTATGGAGCTGAGCTTTCTCTCCCCCCACTGAATCAAGCCACTGAATCGCTGCCCTCCGCGTGGCTGGGCTCCCTTGCTCTTGGGCCCTGCTGATAATTTCTCCTCCAACGGATTGCTAATCGTATTTTGAACTCATAAAACATGCATATAAAATTAGCACGTTTCAATTTCACAGGAAAACGGGCTTTTCTCTCTGAAATGTATTGATTCAAATTTTGATGCATCTGGGGGAGGGAATCTCTCTTTGTTTTTCGTTTTTAGATGAAAGACTTGCAGGCTATGTACATAATCTGACTCCTCTTCCCCCCGTACCTCAACAACTAAAATAAAAATGTCACAACGCATTTACAAGAAATAATACAAAACAAAAACAAAAAAAAATGGAAATGCTCGGATACAGAGTTTTACAAAACCCAGAATATAACTCCACTGTCTGAGAGGGGACCGCGGTATAAATTAAACAACCAGCCCAAAAGAGCGGCAACAACTTAAAAAAAAAAAAAAAAACCCAAACAAAACAGAACAAAACTTGGAAATGTTTGGATCCGCCTTACTACATTTATAACAAGTGAGAACAGCTCGAGGCAGGAGGCCCTGGCAGGAGGGCCGGCGGGAAGTGAGGCCCAGGGAAAGTTACAGTGCCGGCAGTCATACAAAAGTTGGCGTCGCCTCGCTGGGGTTTGTCTTTTGTCCTCCCGAGCCGAGAAAACACCGCGCGCCTCCTCTGCGGATGATAAATACTGTACAAAAGGTCTCGTGAAAACACCGAAGTTCAGTCTGGGACGCCAGTCCGGGTGTCGGCGCCGCCGCCGGGGCCCGGGGCAGGGGGCAGGGGGCGGAGGTGGCCCGGCGCCCGCGGCCCGGCGCGCTCTTCCCGCGCGGGGAGGCCAGCGCGCAGCCGGGCCCCGGGGGCTCGGGCGGGCGCGGGGCCGGGGCTCCCGCGGGCCGGGCGCCGCCGCGTCCCCGGCGCCCCCGAGCCGCTAGATGTGCGTCAGGGGCACCGTGCCGTTGACGCCCGCGCCCGCGCCCTGGTAGTGCTGCGGCAGCGAGTGCAGCCGGCTCTGCGCCGCCGCCGCCGCCGCGGCCGCCGGGTCGCCGCCCTCGCCGGCCGGCAGGTACATGCTGATCATCTCGCGCAGGTCCCCGGGGCACGGCGCGCGCGAGTGCGCGGGCGCCGGCGGGCTGCCGCTCGGCTCCGACTTGACCAGCGAGCCCAGCGCGCCCAGCGCGCCCGACGACGCGGCCGCCGCCGCCGCCGCCGCCGCCACGGCCGAGTTCTGGTGCGCGCCGCCCGCGGCGGCGGCGGCGGCGGCCGCGGCGCCGTAGGGGAGGCCGCCGTAGCCCGAGGGCGACGCGCTCATGTAGCCCTGCGAGTTGGAGATGGGGCTGTACTGCAGCGCGCCCATGTCGTAGCGGTGCATGGGCTGCGGGTTGTGCGGGTGCGCGTGCGGGTGGTGCGGGTGCGGGTGCGCCGGGTGCGCGTGCGGGTGCGCGCCGCCCGCGCCGGGGTGCTGCCCGTAGGCCAGCTGCGCCTCCTGCATCATGGCCGCGGCCGCCGCCGCCGCGGCCACCGAGCCGGGGTAGGCGCCGTTGGCCCAGCCGTTGACGTGCGCGTAGCCGCCGCCCGCCGCGCCGCCCGGGCTCTCCAGGCGCTGGCCCACGGCCGCCGCCCCGACGCCCACGCCCATGGCCACGGCCGCGCCGCCGCCGCCCGCGCCGGCCGCCAGCAGCCCGCCGGCCAGCGAGTACTTGTCCTTCTTGAGCAGCGTCTTGGTCTTGCGGCGCGGCCGGTACTTGTAATCCGGGTGCTCCTTCATGTGCAGCGCGCGCAGGCGCTTGGCCTCGTCGATGAAAGGCCGCTTCTCCGCCTCCGACATGACCTTCCACTCGGCGCCCAGGCGCTTGCTGATCTCCGAGTTGTGCATCTTGGGGTTCTCCTGGGCCATCTTGCGCCGCTGCCCGCGGGACCACACCATGAAGGCGTTCATGGGCCGCTTGACCCGATCCTGGTTGGCCTTGGCGCCCCCGCCGCCGCCCCCGCCCGCCCCGGCCGGGCCCGAGAGGTTCGTGGGCGCCTGGGCGCCGCCGGGCGAATGCAGGTCGGTCTCCATCATCATGCTGTACATCTGGGCGGCTCGCGGCTTCACCGGGACCGCGGAGAGAGGGCCTGGAGCATAGACGGCCGGGTGGGGGTGGGGGTGGAGAGAGGCTCGGCCCAAAGAGACCGGGGGGGGGGGGGAGCGCCTAGCGGAGAGAGGGAGGTTGGGTGGAGGCGACAACAAAAAAGAGGCGAAAGCACACGCACTTGGCGCGGGTCCGGCTCGCGGTGCAAAGTTTCTCCGGGTGCACGAACCGCTCGCCCGGCAGGTCGATAGCCGGGCCGCCGCCGCCGTCCGCGCTCTCTAGGCTGCGCTGTGCAAACAGGTGCAGTCGTGGCCAAGTTGAGGCTCCTCCACTTTCGGGGTCCGAAGCGGCGCCGCTGGGCCCCGAGCGGGGCTCGCTGCCTCCTCCGGGCGCCTCGGCGTCTCCCTCCTGCGCCGGCTTCCAACTCCGCGGCCGCAACTTCTAGCAGGGCGGCGCGCCGCGTGCGCCGGGCATGTGCCGGTCCCCGGGGCCTCGGGGGGGAGCCGGGCGCCGAGGGGGGCTCGGAGGGGGCTTCGGAGGGGGCGGGCGCGGGGCCGCCGGGAGGGGGCTAGGGACCGCGGGGCAGGTGCCCGCGCGCGCGCAGGGTCGGGGAGCCGGGCCGCGGTGCCCGGGCCGCGCTGGCCGCTGGCCGCCCGAGGCCGAGCGCTCGGAGCGGAGGCGCACGCGGGGCCGGTGGCGCGGGGGGCCCAGCAGCCATACGCCGGGCCCGGGCTGCCATTAAATGAGCGCGCCGCGGCCAATGGGAGCCGGCGGCGGCGGTGATTTGCATGGCGCGCTGGCGAGTGACGTGGGGAGGGAGTAGAGACACTGGGCGCGGGCGGCGGAGCCGGGAGGCGGAGGGGGAGGGCGGAGGGGGGGCCGGGGCAGGAAGGAGGGGGGAGAGGGGGCGCGGGGGGCGGGGTCACAGCCGCGCCGCTTCCTGAGCGCGCGCGCCGCGGTAGCGAACCCGGAGCTCGCCCCCCGCGCCTCTCCCCGCCCGCGCGCTCCGAGTGATTAACGATGGGGTGGAAAACCAAGCGAAGGGAGGCTCGCTGGCGGGGGAGGCGGGGGGGGGGGGGGCGCAGTACAGCCCCGGGTCGGGTTTAAAGGCGCTCGTTGGGGAGCCGGCTCCTCCCCAGTCCCCAGCCAGCCAACTCTGGGCCCGCGGGGCCGGGGAAAGTTGGAGCCGAGGCCTCACTTTGCCCTGGGCTCAGCCGGAGTGCAGGGTAGCAGCGGGGCGGGGGAGAGCTTCCCCGGGGCAGCCTAAGCCGAAAGCAGCGCCGCAGGTCTCCCTGCTCGGCGCTCAGCGCCTTCTCCAGAGCCTGCTCTAAAGGCCTTTACAGATTCGGGCTCCATAACCTGGGTCCCCGTGGATGGAGGTGCGGCCGCTTTTGTGTGGTGCAGGGCTCCCTGAACTTTCTTTGACGGGGGGTTGGGGGGAGGGGGGTGTCTCTTAATGGGTTGGGATGCTACAATCAAGTACCCTTCCCAGTTTACGCTTTCTCCTCTTGAATTTCTGCAGAGGTCAAAAAGATCTATCTGGAGTCTAGTTACTCCAAGAGTCAAAAATAAAAGTTTGTTGAAACAGCAAACGAAAACCTCCCTACCCCCGAGTTTTTCTGGAGCGATTCTCCCAGAAGCTGTTTGTCAAAAGATTAGGAAAACCGTGTGAACTCGGGGTCGGGGCCGGGGGGGGGGGGGGTTGCGGGTGCTGAAACTGAATTGGAAAGGTAGCGCCTCCTCACCGGGGTGCAGTGCCACTGGTTTGGTTTGATTTTTGTGAAAAAGAAAGGCCAGTTCTGGGGATGACCAAGGCACGCAGAAACGGCCGTAATTCTTGAGTCTCAGGACTAGGATGCTTCCGGAGTGCACGAGAGATTTCCAACCCAACCCCAGACTACCCGGGTTCACACTGCCGGTTCCGAGAGAGAGATGGAGGCTAGATCTAAAGGCGTCTTCCAGAAAGACCCTCAGAGCTCACATGTTCTTCCGACGCCCTGGGGCGGCTGGGGAGGGGATAGGGGGCAGGTTTCTGCCTCGAAGATGAAGGTGCCCCAGGAGGCTGCTGGTGGCTCAAGCAGGCCGAGCCGGATGCCTGCAGATCCGTCCCGCGTAATCAGAGGCTCTTCTGATGACTGAGATAACGGGGATAATGGCGAGAATAAGGGTGTTCCAGCATGTCGGACGCTGGACATGTGACAGTTCTTTTTTTTTTCTGTTAACAAAAATATCCGAGGCTGTAAAATTCCTGAAACCGTTGCTCCATTGCTATGATTATCACATAGGTTTATTTCATTTTTATCCCAGGTCGCTACAGCACAGTGCAGCAGCAAAGCCATGCCTCTGCCACTGAGCTTTCATTGCAGGCCATTCAGTACTCGCTAGTAAACTCATCAAATAATATGGAATTATGCTAGAAAGGAAACGTCGTCATATATTTTTTTGATAAACATCTAGGTTATGAACTTAGTTTTCAGCTGCCTTCTTATTTCAGCAGTCAAGTTTATTAAATCTTTTGATTTGTTTCAGGAACTACCTACAAATATCAGTTACATTGTAAATGAACAAAACGAACAGGAATATTGTTTAAGAATGCTATAGAACCATTTTCCTTTGAAATTTAGGAGGCAATGGGTATGCAGAGAGATCCACCGTGATGGGGAAGTCAGCAAGACTGAAATAAAGGAAACGGTTTACAAATTATAAACTATATTATCCACTTAGCAATTGAAAGATTTCTTTCCTGTGCTTTTCAATTTAGATTTTAAACTAAATAGCCAAAGACCCCCTGAAAATGCTTTGTATGAATCAAGCTTGGCACATTATTTTCCATATCAATGGGGCAATTTATTTTATAAACACGGTGCACTCCAGTGAGCTTTGCAGGAATGCTTTATGCTTTGGGGAACTTGGCTAGATGACTTTGAAATGCTCTCATTTCTTCCCACCACAGCCCTGAGCATTGTTTTCAAATAGGATGTTACCCTTGTTTTCCAGAACATCTAAATAGCATCTAAATGGCATCACAATGCCTGCAGCCACACTGGGCACAGCTCTGCAGAAGCTCCTGTTGGGGTGAGGATGTGTCCGCAGGCCCCAGCCAGGGCAGCCGCTGAGGGTGCCCAAGTGCGGAGGCAGAGATGCAGGTGTAACTTGTGGCCAAGTGGCGGAAGATGGGCGGCGGCAGCCTGTGCCAGCTGAACGGTGGTGGGCATGGTATGCCTGACCTCCTCGTGCCTTCCACCCTGGCATGAGCAGTGAGGGGCATTACAACTCCCGCCAGTGGCAACTTCTGCAATCCTGTTTCTCAATCCTCCTATTCTCATTCCCCCAATGGCTGTCCACACACAAGAAGGACAATCTCAGACCAGTTTGGTAAATACTTCCATCCTCTCTCCACAGCTTGCTGGGGCTGCCTTCCAGCCTGATGCCTTCCTAAAAAACTATATTCTTGAGGATTTGAAAACTGGCTTACTTGTTAAAACAGAACCCAAGACCAGTAATTGGTTTCACCGTTGACTGACCAATTTTGTTCTTTCAGTAACTCAGAAATTTCAGAGTGCCCTTGCTCAAAGTGTCGAAGACCTACTCTTAAAAGTGGCTAAGTATTTTATCCAACCTGTGGTTACAATCCTCTGAAAATTCAGGTCGACCATTGCTAGAGGAAATTATGCGTGTGCGACATGTGTTTGTATATGCAAGTGCTCATAGGTGAATTATGAAGGAGTGTGTATGTATGGAAATGATGTGTTTAAACTCTTGCACAAAAGCCTTGACTTTCAAATAAACCAAGTTCTGGATCTTAAACACCTTAAACTCGAACTCCTGACAGAGAGTAATCAGTTCACGCCCTTACACAGCCCTTTGTGCTCATGAGAGATCTTGGAGGCAGAGAGGGCCGCAGTGGGCCGACTCCCTTGTCCTCCCTCTCCCTGTTGTTGTTGTTGTTATTTTTGCTTTTTTAAGGCTGGCTCTGAGACATCCGTATGTGGCTTTCTAAGCTCAGCATTAGTCTCAAGCCCCGAGTAAGTTGGGTTCTTGGGGACCGTGCAAGACTCGAAATTATTCCATATGGGGTTCAGACTATCTGCCCTGGTGACAGTCTCCTGGCCATGGTGAGAACAAGACTCTCTAAAGGCTGGTGGGGCCCTTGGAGGACAGATGCGGAGGTCCAGGGAGCCTCCAGAGGCAGAGGCTTCCAGGCTCTGAGGCTCGCTCAAAGGGCTCAGAGAACAGTTGAAGAGAGAACTCCAGCGAAGCGGCAGCTTCCAGGCGGGACGGTGGAGGGAGAAAGAGGGCTGTTGAGCCGGAGGAGGCGGCGGCAGAGAAAACTCCGGGAGAGGGATTCGGATGAGGTCTCTGAGGTCACCTCGGCCAACCGGAGGGGCAGGTTCTGGGTGAAGTGGGAGGAGGGGCGCCCCCGAGAGGGGCGGGCCCGGAGGCTGCGAGTCCGGGTCGGGGGACCGCTGCGGGAGGTGGGGGGCAGCCAGCCCGGCCCGAAGCTCCTCGGCGCGTCAGCGCGGACCCTGCCGCGGCGCGGGCCGCGATCGCCGTCTGCTGGCCGCCGCCACCCTCTGTGTCCTCGCCGAGCCCCCTCTGGCTGTGTCACCTGGGTGGTGGAGGCGCCCCTCTCCCAGCTCTGGCTAACGCGGCGCCTCCGAAGGGTTGGCCGGCGCTGCGGTCCGGGGCTGGCGTTCCGCGCGCGCCTTTGACCCGGGGCTTTGACGGGACATCTCCTCTCCTGGCTCGTCCCAGGGCTCGCTCAGCCGATCTCCTGGGGTCCAGCTCTGGCTAACTTGAGGGATCATTCCAAAGAGCCAAAGAAGGCAAATCACAACGCTGTGTGTTTTGTTTGCTGTTGCTGGTTTGTTTAAAAGGGGGAAAGAAACAGAATCAGCTACGGGGCGGAGGGTCAGGGGTGGGGACGAACGAAGAGAATCCCTCTTCCGCGGGAACCATCTCCGCCGAGCCGCTCTCGGCCCAGAAGCGGAGGCTTCTCTTCTTCGACCGGAACCGCGTCTGAGTTTAGAGAGCAGCTGCCACGGCGCCCGTGGGAAAGGTGTAAACAGTCCCCTGGTCTAGGCTGCCAGACTCGGGCGTCCTCCTGGCGCCGGGCGCACGCGACCCGGGGCTGTGTGTGCCTGCGTGCCTCCTGGCTCTCCGGGGGAAGCATTCGGAGAGTCTCTGGGAGCTTCGAGTAGGGACTCACCCTGTGAGCAGTACTCACACATATAATTCAAATTTCACAGCTGACCTGCTCTGAAAACCTCAATCAGCTTCTAATTGAAGGGAAAACAAAATATTGCTTCCCTACAGCAGAGCTAACGATTTAATCATTATATCAGACATTATAGCTTTTAATTAGGCTAATGCTGATACTGTATGGAAAGAGATAATTCAACACAGTTCTTGATGAATTCTGTAATTGGGTTAACGGCGGAGCAGTCGGGGAGAGACGTCAATATTCAAGCTGCGTTTGTAGCCACCAGGTTTATGAATGAGAGAGAGGAGGAGAGCCTGGAACCCGAGGGGCACTGAGCCCTCTCTCCCCGGAGCTGCGGGTACTGGAGAGGAGGCAACTGAGATGCCGGAGGGGCTGGGCCGCCGCCGGTGCCAGGCCTCGCGGCGTGGAGACCGAGCGCCCACCTCTGCGGCGTGAAATTTGCTGCCCAGAATTTCAGCAGGCCTACCTTGGGGCTACACCTGGGCCCCAGATGTCCGAATCTATCCACTGAGCCCAAACCCATCCATCCCCGCGGGAGGGCGAGCCTCCGCAGCTGCCGGTGGCCACTGGAAAGGCTAGCGCTGCCTGGGCGTCCACCCGCCGCGAGTGCCGCCTGGGCGCCCAGAGCGCCCCTGGCACTCACACTCAGCAGAAAGCAGCTCTACCCATGCGGTTCTGTGCGAGTAGCCTGGGTGCGCCAGGCGCCCGTGGCCCCGCAGACTGTCTGCACCCCCGTGGCCACGCCGATCGAGAAAGGGGGGCTCTAGTGGGTGCCCAGGCTTGCGCCCGGTGCCTTGCCCCCCTTGCCCTCGGCTGAGCCGTCACTTGGCCTGGGGGTGAAGGAGAAGGTGAGCAATTAGAGGGTGTGGGCTCGCTTCCCTTCCTGCAAAAGAAAGCAAAAATCCGTTTGGACTTGCCTGAGGGAAGCAAATTGTGCCAGGGGCGTGAGTGACCCCTCCTCCTGCTTCCCATTCTCTATGCCAAGCAGGGCCTGGGCTAACGACTCTGTCTCAGGGTCAGCCTGCCACCGGGCGCCCGCGTTCTGCTTGGGCTGGGAGTTTCTTCCCCACCCTCGTTTGCCTCTAGATCTCTAGTACACACCAAATCTGTGCTCCAGCCTGGGAGTCGGAATCTGACCCCGATTCTCTCCCAGAGGAGAAGGCTCACGGTGAGCCCTGGGTTCTGAGGAGGGACACAGTCGCCTCTGTAATTTGGTTGCGCTTTTCAGAAACACCACGGGAACTGCACTTTCTGCGTTTTTAACCCAGATGTTTTCAGGATGAGATTTTTATGTACGTTAAAATTTTCTGCCGCCGTTCTTAAATTTTTCTCTTAGTCTTTGGTGTAACTACATCAGCACAATATTCTCCTTCAAGATAAATATACTGTATTGTGATTCATCCGTGTCTTATTTTGTCAGCAATTACTGCAAAATTAAATGGGTCACTGTGAAAGTTTCATTTACTCAAGCCCCCGTAATTAACAGTTTGAATACACCTTTTTTTTACATTGTGCAAAAGTTGTAATTTTCCAATGCATGTTGTGTCTTCCCGATAAAGGATGCTGGTTAAGTTAGATGTGCTCATAAAGACTCCTCCCAGCAGAGGGGTGCTGGGCTTCTCCCAGAGACCACGGGAAGCTCGTGCACAAGGTCACACTCGTCTGAACAGTGGAGCTTCACAGCTGCCCAAATCACAATTCGAAGAGGGTGAACCTGAGAAACGGGAGGTGTCTGATTAAGGACATTCCCGAAGCAACCCCTTAACACCAAAATTCTTGGGCTGAGCAGACAAGCCTGCCCGGCCCTTGCTGCCGGGAGAGTGGAGAGCAACGTGCCGGGGTGGCCGGGGCACGCTTTCCATCCACCTGAAACAATGGCCCGTCAAGGGTGTCCCTGCCCAGGGTTGTGGCAAGAAGAGAGCGCGCACAGCCCTCGCTCACACTCTCCTTCATTAGCCTCCAAAGAGAAGAGGCATCGCTCACCAGAGGAGACAAGCCAGAGGAATTTCTATATGAAGAGGAGCAACGTGAAACCAGAGATGTTTCTCTTTTTCCTTACAGGCCATCCCAGTTATTGCAAATTAGATTAGCTACACGGGCTGCAATATAAACGCGGCGAGGGTTCGCCCCCATCCACTCCAATCTTGCCTTTCATCGGAGCACCTCGCACAAATCACATCTTGTCCTTTAATACACTTTTCAATGAGATTAAAACATCACTCTGACACAATTTCAAGCCCTTTCAGTCATGTGCCTCGCTTTACTTCAGAAAGTAGCTAACGGGAAAAGTAGATCCGCGAATATCTCCAGGCTGTGGGAAGGGCTTTACTGCCCTGTGAGGGGCTAATGGAGGACCCCTTGGCTCCATCTGAAACGCCATTCATCTTCCTTTGCAAAGATACAAAGCAGCTGGTCCACGAGCAGAAATCAGATTTCCCTGGGGTTGGAGGGAGAGGCCTGTTGACTACTGCTTATTCGCAGGGGCCTCTGGGAGCATCACACTCCAGACAGGAGGGCTGGAGAAAGATCACAGGCCACCTCTCAGGGCTCAGGTGCCCTTCAGGACTTTTGGAGAAGGTGGTCCAGGGGGAGGGGAGGAGAGGACACACACACACACACACACACACACAGATACAGAATGAGCAAGTGAGTGTGAGAGAGACAGAGATGTAGGGTTTCAGATGGCTTTTGAGTCCTAATCTCAGGAGTGAAGGGAAATATATATATATTTGGCTAAGGGCTGGGATCAGCAGCACCCCTCACTGTCCTCAGAGACAGAAACACAGAGAGATAGGGTTTCAGGTGGCCTTTGAGTCCTAGATCTTAACTTAGGAGCGAAGGGAAAAGAGGAAATTTAAAAAATAAAATTGGCCAAGGGCTGAGATGAGCACCTCTTTCTGTCTCCGGAAATGATTCGTCTCTTCCTCAGGGACAGGCTACTCCTGGGTGGGATCCTGACTCTGGATTTCAGAAGGACAAAGAATCCTAGCAGGCGCCAGCAGAGGGATATTTGGACCCCAGGTGTTTTTAGCCTTCCAGCTATCTAAAACTGCACCATAACTCAGAACGCCCAGGCGAATCTTCCTCTGGAAGGCAGCTTCCGGACAGCATCTCACCTCCCCTGGGGATGGGTTGGGGTGGTTGGTTCTCTTCTCTCGTTCAGGTCAGCCACACGGAGTATTCGTCTCTAGACCCACGGCAGGGTTGGGCTCATTGCTGAGCAGGTGAGACTGGAAACCCAGCAGGCCACCTGCGGGAGTGACCACTTTCTGGCGCCAGGGCCCACTGTCCGGCCCTTCCTCGGTCTCTGTCACCCCGGCAGCGGGCTGGGCTTCCTCAGTAGGGCCCAGAAGGAAGCCACCTGGTGGTTCAACTTCACTGGGCGCCCACACAGCGCAGCGGGGGTCCTTGGTCAAGTAGTGCCCTGCTCCACCCAAAGACTCCTTAGGCAAGGAGACCTGGCAGAGTCCAGGGGAGGATGATTCTCCTGCCTCTTTCCCGAGGATTCTGAACTTGGCCCCGTTCTGTATCCACATCCCACTTCTCCTGGGCCTGTGGCCAGTGCCCGTGTTCCCTACTCTGCTACCAGCGTCATGCACCGGTCAGGCGGCCCGGACCAGACTACTGAGGACCAAGCAGTACTCTTCTCTCCAGCTCCCGCAGTCCGAGCCACCGAGGAGGCGAGTGTCCCGGGGTTCCTCTGAACCTCCTAGGGTGCCACGAAGGGAAGGCAGCTCCCTTCCAACCCCAGCTTTTCACAAAGACACAACTAGGAAGCCGGGCCTCTCCGCGCTGCGGGAAATCAATGGCACAAAGCGGCCTTTTAATGGGTTAATTGACTGGAGGCCTCTATCGCGTTCAAACACCTGTTTCCTGCCGGTGGAGGCGGCCTGTCGGGTCCCTGCCTAGGTCGATGCTGCCGGCTCTGCCCCCAACTCCAGGCCACGCCGAAAATCCAATTCACCTCTGCACGCCGCGGACTCCCTTCCGTCCGGGTTATAGAAGTAGCGGAGGAGGGTGGCCAGCTGCGGCCTGGAGCCTCCTGAGTGCGCACAAGTCTAACCAAAAGACGGTGGGGCTCTTGACCACGGAGGACGCCACTACCCCGGCCGGGCCTCTGTCCGGGGGCGCCCCTGCCCAGGGCGGCCCCTGGGACGCGTGGCACTCAGGCTCGGACCCGGGAGCCGCCCTCTGGCCGGCCGCCGGGCAGGCCCCGCGTTCTGTGTGCCCAGGGCTCCCGGCTGATTGATTTTCCTTTTTTTTTTTTTTTAAGTAGCAGCATTAATACAGTCAAGTCTGTCGGTCAGTCAGAGTTAAATTGATTCTTTGCCCCAAACGCCTCTCACCGAGTGGCACCCGCTTCGACATGTTAATTTTTAGAAGGTAGTTTCAGCCCGGGGCTGAGTTCCTGACGGGCCCGGCGCGTCGGGGAGAGCCGGAGGCCGGGCCGGGCCGGGCCGGGGACCGCCACCCGCCGCCACCCGCCGCCCCTCGCCCCGCGGCCGCCCGCTCGCCCTCCCCCACCCCGCCGCCCCCCGGGCGACCCACCTAGACCTGGCGTTGGGCCGCTGGGCGATGGCCAGTCCGAAGGGCTGTGTGTGTGTGTGTGGGGGGGGTGAATACACGAGAAAATGACCGACGGAGCCGCGAGCCCGGAGGTCACCGTCTCGCCGGGCCCCTCTCCCCCGAGGCCAGACGACCTGCGCGCCCAGCACGCCGACCGGGACCCGCACCCCGCCTCGCGCCCCGCGCGCCCCCGTCCCCGGCCAGCCCGCGAGGCCCCCCGCGCGAGTTCGAGACACACTTACAGTCGGTTCGTCGTGCAGCCCGCCGGCTCCGCCGCGCCCGGCCGGCCCCTCCGCAGCCCCGGCCTGCTCGCGGGCCGCGCGGGCCCCGGCGCCCTGCGGGCCGAGCACCCACGGCCCCGGCCCGGCCCGGCTCCCGGCCCCGGCGGCGCCCGCGCCACGCGCACGCACACTCACACGCGCACCCCCGCTCGCTCGCACACTCGCTCGCTCGCTCGCTCGCCCAAGCCCTCGCTCGGCTCCCCGCTCAGCGCACACACGCCCGCAGACGCGCGCACACACTCACACACACACTGCAGGCGACGGAGACGAGAAAATGAAATTTATTATCGATAGAAAGAGACTCGCAAGACAATTTCAGGTTATTGTTTCTCTCTGGAAAAGGGGGATCCCGCCACATAATGAAGCGCCTTTTGTGTGGCGCCGAACAATACCAAACAAGTATTCTAATAAATAGCCGCGGTTTTGTTCCCGCCCGGCGCTGAATAGGAGGGAGCCGTTGCCCGCGAGCAGCTGGGCCGCCGGGCCGCGCGGGGAGGTGGAGCCGCGGCGCGCCCTCCTCCAGCCGCTCCGGGCCGGGGCCGCCGCCCCTCCCGCCGGCCGAGCGCGCGGGTTCGGGGCCCCGGGCCCGCCCGCGGGGCCGCCGCGCCCTCCCGGCCCCGCCCCCGTCCGGAGGCACTTGTGGCATCCCCCGGCGGCGGCTCCACCTGGGCGGCTCCTCGGCTCTCCCTACCTCTCTGGGGGGGTTGGGGGGACCCTGGGGGTGGGCGCGGTCGCCGCCTGGGTCCGAGCCGCCTGCCCCCTCCGCCCCCTCGGCGCTCTCGCCGCGGGCTCCCCGGCTCTGCTCCGGGCCGGAGCTTTGTTGTCTCGCCGAGGGGGCACCTTGGCGGTGGGCACCGCGCCAGGCCTCCCCGGGAGCAGCGGGAGCAGATTTCCCGCCACCTCCCGCGATGCGCTCCTCACCCCCCCCCCAAGCTCCTTCTGCCAAGGACAGAACGAAAGACACGGTCTAAAGGTTGGGGTGTGGACGCAGCGCTCTACAGGTTTAAATAACAACAACAATAATAATAACAACAACAACAACAATAAGTGGCCCGCGGGGGTCGGCGCGGTGCGCACGGCGGGAGCCAGCGGTGGCAGCCGGGCAACTCGCCACCCTCCCGGCGCGCTGTCACCTCCGCCTTCGCGGGTCCGTCCCGGCCGTGGCTGGAGCCAAGGGCTGACCCACCCGAAGCGCGGCCCGGGAGAGAGGCCGGGAAGGCGCCCAGGCAGCCGCTCGCTCGAGCCTGGCTTTCAGTTTCCCTCGCTTTCCCCGTCTCCCTCTCCCCTTCGGTCCCTAACGACGGGGAGATGTCACACTGTGGACCTGCACCCAGGAAATGTTTCAAAGGCAGACTGTTTCTTTTTCGCTTTTTGCTTTTCTTTTCTCTTTTTTCCTTAAAGGGATGATGACCCCACGTTCCGCCCAAAGGGTTTAAAATTCCCTCACGACCTTAGGAGAGACATCTGCTAATATAAAAAAAAAAAAATGTACAAACACAGCACACGTGACAGAACCAAGCCTTTGCTCACCCGGGTGCTGGGGCCGCGTTCTTATCTGGGGCTCCCTGGTGGACAGACGCGAACGCACCCCACCCCACCCCCCGCTGGCAGCTGCGCGGGGCGGGGGCCGCTCAGCAGATCTGTGTCTGGCTCTAACCTCGGAGACAAAACCCCACATGACTTTCCCCTCGCGGATCTTAATCTAGGCAAACACTTTGTCATTTGCAAATTATTTCTTAATCGGACTGAGCGATTGCGGAGGGTAATGCGGGGTTTGGTGTGCTGGGAATCGCCAGAGACTGGCGTGTTGCCTGGGACCGCTTCCCTGGTAGCCGAGCAGAGGCTCGGTGGCCCGGGGAGAGGACGGGTGAAGCGGATGGAGTTCCTTGGGGACTCACTGTTTCCCAGTCTACTCCCCAGAAGCCTCATTCCCTCGGAGTGTTAACTAATTTAGCTCGTTATTCCAAGTGTCGGAACCACCAAGGCGAGGGAGTTTGGCTCTGGTTGCTTTTCAAATCCCGGGTTTGTGCAGGAATCTGGGGGCAGGAAGTGCGGGGACTGGGGAGCTGGAGTCGTCCCAGGGAAGCGCTTTCCCTTTGTATGGAAAATGGAAACATTGTGGAATCCAGATTTAAAACTTTGACTTATATTTTGCATGTTAAATCACTGAAAGATTGGGTACAACAGTGCAGAAAGACTCAGAACCTGCAAATATTTGAATGGTTTCTGTAAGCGGAGCAGCTGCCAGTCAGCTGGCTTTGACAGGCTGCCACAGTTTTGTCATTTAATAGTGGGTGTTAGCCTAAGTGCAAAACACTCTGGCAAACAGATGTCAAACCCGCATCACGGGGGGCGGCTGTGCACACGGGCCCTCAGTTCAGAGGGGCCTGGCGTGTCCTAGGCGCTGGGCATCCGACCTTGGGATTCTGCCCAAACCAGGACGCGCCTCTCTGCTGCAGGCAGGGGAAGCCGGGGTTCAGCCCGCTTTGCAGGTCGTGGGGCTGGGCGGATGCTCAGCCTCTCTCTCTCTCTCTCTCTCTCTCTCTCTCTCTCTCTCTCTCTCTCTCTCTCTCTCTCTCTCTCTCCCCCCATGCATTCCCGGGGACCGGGCTGCTCTTTGCGGCTGCGGGGAGCTCCAGGGTTTTCCTTAACCGCTGCAGCAAGCCCCTCTCCGCTTAAGGAGAGAAACCGGCCCGCAGAAATCTCAGAAAGGCCTGCGGTTCAGGCAGAGCCTACCTTAAGCCTAGCTGACACCACGTCAGAGCCAAGGAGGCCTGGAGCCTAGTTCAGGGTGGCTGCCTCGGCTCTATCTTTGCGCTTCTGACCTGGCATGAGATCCAAAGGTTCTGGATTCAAGGTGGAGACTCCAAAGAAAATCCTTGTTCAGGCTTCCAGAGGCTGCCCTGGGCTCCTGTCACACAAGCAGCATCTTCCTCTACAGATCTGAACAGGCAGCCAGGCACAAGGGCCGGAAGTGGGGCTGCGTTTTAAAAAAGAAAAAAAAAAAAAAAGCAGCTGGAGGGGAGCCCTGTGGCTTTGTGGCTTTTGCATTTCTCTCCCCCCCCCACTCTATCATTTGGGTGTGGTTCCTCGGTGGGTGTCTACATGCTCTCCCCCGCCAGGCAAGGACTATTCAGCAGTTAAGAACTTGAATCACGGCTTTGCTCCTCCTGGTGAAGTCCGGCCTTTTCTTTGTCTCCCCATCTTAGATTACACCTCAGAGTGTGGCCTAAGAAGATTTAGAAGTCCTCAGGGCTTCCCTCCAGAGAGTGGGTCTCACTGTGCTGCGCTGTCCTGCGTGGGCGGTGTTAAGTCGATGGACCTTCTGGCCAGTGTCAGGGATCAGCTTGAGACCTGTTCCTTTTGTGCTGGAGGAAGGACACACGTTGACACAGGTCCTCCTGGGTCCTTACGGTCTCTTTAAGGGGCTACAATAAAAACATGGCTCACTCCCAGACATACAGTGGGAATTACAGGAGCCAATGTACCTAGCTTTTCTGTGCGATTGACTTTAATTCTTTTTGTTGTTGTTGTTTTAATTTTTTTTTGTTGTTGTTGTTGTTGTTTTGAGACAGGGTCTTTCTGTATAGACTTCGCTGTCCTGGACTGGCTTTGTAGACCAAGCTTGGCTTGAACTCATAGAGATCTGCCTGCCTGCACTGTGCCTGGCTCTTTAATGACATTTTAAATGGGGAAAAAAGCAGACCTGTAAATTTTCATTAAAAAATTTTTTTTTGAGTAAGGTTTCTCTGTGTAGCCTTGGTTGTCCTGGAACTCACTTTGTAGACCAGGCTGACCTCAAACTCGGACATCTGCCTGCCTCTGCCTCCCAAGTGCTGGGATCAAAATCTTGTACCATCCCACCTGGCTGATCTATAAAGCTTTTAAAAGAGTTTCCATGGGTCCACAGGATTATTTAATTCTGAATGTACCCATGATCCATATTTTCAGCTTCCGCCTGAGTTTTTGATCACAGGTCTCCTACAGTGCACCACTTCCCTGGAAGGAGAGGTTGAATCCAGACGGGGTCCCCCTTCAGCAGGCATCCCTGATTAGTGCCAGCAGTACAGGGAGCATCTGAGCGCGCCACAGGGCAGACCCGGACAGGAACAGGTCTTCATCAGATACATTCTTATTCATGAAGGATGCAAGTCTTCAGGAGGAGGTGGCAGTAAACTCTGCTCAGTGTCCCCTGTGCAGGAACCACGGGGCTCCAGGTTAAACTGTGGGCTCAGGCCCAGCCAATCCAGAGGTGGCGCCCATGGCCAGAGACTTGAAGGCTGCAGAGGACTCAGGAAGGCATTCTTGAAGATGGCCAGCACCACCTCAGTGTGCGTGTGTGGCCTCCAGCACAGAGATCCGCCCGCCTGTGTCTCCAGAGTGTGTTAAAGGTGTGTGGTACCACTGCCCAGCTAGCTCTTCAAGTTTAACTGGATACAGGACACAGCTTTCTTCCTGCTGTTCTCCTCTGCTCTCTCAGTCCTCAACCTACATAGTGAACCCGATGTAACCAGATCCAAACCTAAAGACTGTTCAACAGGAATAAAAACAGGTACAGCAAACCCCTGACTCCGCTGAATAAGTGCTGTCAGAGGTGAAGAGCTTGAGCCATGGTTCTTAGATGTATGATACATAATGTCACAGCACACTGTGGACCATATTTATGATATACAGAATTACACAGTATGTTAATTAAAGAGCCTTCTCAATCTTAATTGAGTTTTTGGAGGCATGCTCTCATGTTTTCCATGCTGGCCTTGAGCTCTATATGCACCTAAAGGTTATCCTGAACTCCTGATCTTCCTCTCTTTTCCTCCCAAGTGCTAGGATTAGGGGGATGTGCCATTATACCTGGCTCAATTATTAGCTAATTAATTATTTCTCTCTCTCTCTCTCTCTCTCTCTCTCTCTCTCTCTCTCTCTCTCTTTGTGTGTGTGTGTTGGCACAGTCTTATTACAGTGTAAATGTGGAAATCAGAGACCAGCTGAGGGGAGCCAGTTCTTTCCTTCTTTATTGCAGGTCCTGAGGCTTGAACCCATGTTGTCAGGCTTGGTGGCAAGCGCCTTTACCTGTTGAGCCATCTCGCCTGCCCAGCTCATTTATAATTAAGACGAAGTCACTGAAAAATTAAAACTACACCACATTTCCAATGCTTATTGAGAGTGACATTGGCATGAGAAAGTCTTGACCAGCCTTCCAGGCTTTTCTTAGTCTCTGGAAGGAGGCCACTGGTGAGGATCACCTGAACAGTGGTTGAACCCTACAGGGTCACATATTTGCACATAAGTAAAGAAGCGGGACAGCACACATCTGTAAGGTGTCTGGGCCAGAACCTGGCTTGTTCCACACTGCATGACTGTAGTTGACTTCTTTAACTTCTCTGGTCCTTAGTGTCCTAACCCTAAAGCTGAGACCCTACCCTATGCTGCAGGAAGATTCTGAGACACCAAGGCCTTGTCTGGCCCAAAGCACCCAGCCCCTTTGCTCACAGAACCACTCCTGCGCTCACGTTGCTCATGCCCAGCCTGGTCTTCTGTAGATCTCTGTGCTGGGAAACAGTGGAGGCGGGGGTGATGGGGGTTGGGAAGTGTCAAACCGGGAACACCTGGAAGGCTGAACAGACTTGCTGGGCAGCATGCTACATGTGGGCTGCCTCCATGCGCTGCAGTCTGGCCACAGTGACTGAGAACCCTGACTAGTCTGTACGTCTACATGAGCAGTCCAACCTGACGCGAGCCCTCCCCTCCTTGGGGACTTCTCAAACATGCCATTCGTGGCAAGAATGCTAACAACGGGGCCCCCAGTTGTACACTGTCTTACATTCAAATTGCCTTTTTGTTTCTTTGTTTTAAATGAGAGTGGTTGTATCTTAAGGTTTACACTGATCCTGTTGATAAACAATTATTTCATTATGTGAATTTATGCAAAGAATTCACGTCATATTTTATTCATAGAAACCCCTTGTTGATATTTTGTCCTTTTTGTTTCAGTCATCCACCCATTTACATATCCATTTGCTCACTCATCCACCCATCCATCCACTCATACATACATACATAATACATATACCATACATGCATCTACTTACCTATCTTTATGTTTGTCCATCCATCCACCCCTTTATCCATCCATCCACTCTTCATCCATCCACCCACCCATCCATCCACCCCTTCATCCACCCATTCATCCATCCACCCCTTCATCCATCCATCCATCCATCCATCCATCCATCCATCCATTCTCCCATCCTCACATCCCACCACTCCTCCTCTTATAAACACATGTAGATCACCTGCACTGTGCCAGGTATTCTCCGAAGCCTTGGGATGGACGGGGGACTGAGAACAAGATCAGCCTTGCTTTCTAGAGCAGGAGAAGAGATCTGTGGATGGGTTTGGTGGCATCTACTATAAAAATTTCCAGAACAGTTCCTCTTTGTTCTTCCTCTTCACATACTTTCGTATTTTGTTTCTGGTGATACCTTTTCTTTACCCCCTTTTCATAGATCTGTGACCATGTGGCAAATGTGAAAATTCTTGGAGGGAAAAGCCATGCCTTTCCCACCTCAAAGTAAATTGATAAGCTGCTGAGGCCTCTGGCTGACTCAATTGAACCTTAGTTACACTGTGTCCTTTGGGCTCGGCAAGAGCAGATATCTGGACACGATACTGGACAGCTTACATCACCCCTTTGGAACCTCAATTTTGCAAGATTAAAAAAAAAACTGCATTATTGATTGTTCCTATGTCTATTTTCCAGGTCAAATGTTCAATGGAGTCTTCTGTCATTGGCCCAGTTTCCTAATCTGTGAACTGGGTGCAGAAACACACCAGCCTCACAGGGACACAGTATTGGGGAGGGGTCAGGCGTGCCACACATGTCAAGCCCGGGTTACTGTGGGGACCGTCTCATCTCACTCTTTGTCCATGGGCACTAAATGGCCACGGCACAGAAGGACAGTGCATGGAGACAGATGCCTCTAGTTACTTGAATTCTACAGCTCTGACAGAGTACTGGGTATTAGGAACTCAAAGAGTGATTTCATAAAGAAAAAAAAAGTGTAGTTTATACCAAAATGGAATAAACCCCCTTTTGAGCAACAACAATCTGCATAAGTGCTTTAAGAAAGCCTATAATTATGATAAAAATGTTGCTCAAAGTTAAAATTATGAAGCAATCAAGATTTATAAACACTCTCTCATCGACTTTTAATCATTCTTTCTTTTTTATATACAAACTGTACACAATATATGGCTGCAGTATATCACACTATACATTTTATTTTCAGTAATTTAGCTGAATAAAACGTATGTGACGTGACATTGAGCAGCTAGGTTACATCTTCTCATGGCGATAGGCGTGTGGCTGTTTTTAGTGTGTGCAGTTATGTATCCTTCTGGAGTCTTCCATGGAAAAAAAGGCATGCCTTTTCTGTAGCAAGATCTCTTTGAAAATCCTGGTTCTCATGGCTCCTTTTAAAACAGGTCAAAAAGTATGACATGAATATTAATATTAATTACTTCCTGCTTAAGAGAAAATATTTTAATCACTGATTAATTGAGGCTGAAATCAACTGTTATAATCAATATTTGTTTATACTGGGCAAAAAAAATTCCCATTTTGAGTGCCTGAAAATAAGCAATTAGGTAGCATATGAAGGACTGACCCAAAACATTAGCTATAGGTACTGTATTTGAAAACTTTCCTTCAATAATTTAAAACGTTTAAGCTCAAATTACAGAGTGAAACCTAGGAGAGAGGATTCTCTCTCTCTCTGAACCCAGGAACCTCACACACAAGGGCAATACATACGCACTCTACCACTGAGACAGGCTTTATTAGGTATTTCTTAGTATATAAGGCTTCCCAATACATGAACAAGGACAGGCAGTACCTGGCAGCTGCTACCTGTGTTCTTGTGGCCAGCCCTCGTCTCTTTGAATGTTTTTAATCCTTAACATCAGTTCTCCCTGTGTCATAGCTCCCTTTGAGTCCTGGCCAAACCTGCTTCATTCTAGGGTCTTAACTCCTCCCCCTAGAAAACTAAACATAGCCACACAGCTATGTGAAACCGAGCCACATAAAACTGCGTCTGCCAGAGCACAAGGAGAGACTCCTGGTGTACAGGAGCAGCAGGCAGGATTCCCTCATCTGGAGATTAGAAGGGAGGGCAGACCCAGCCCAGGCCTACAGAGCATGGATTCTTAGAAGGCCTGGACCCCCAGCCTGTTTCCACGTGCCTAGAGAAGTTTATTTTGTCTGGCTCTCATGGAGGCTCACACAAAGCAGAGGAAGCACAGCTAGGATTTTGACACCCAAGCTGAGCAAAATCCAGACTTCATGGTGTTCCAGACTTCACGGTGTTGGAGACACTGGGGTTCGGTTCCTCTTTTCACAGGTGGAGTGTCAGCCATGATCAGGCCTCTATCTCCTGTCCAGCCCTCTCCACACTCCGTCCTATGCCTCTCCTGCCCAGAGCCTTCTCTCCTGCCCTATACCTTGCCACAGGTGCTCCTTTACCCTCTAACTGTGCAATAACTTTAAGCATGGCTTTCTCACTTTCTAGGTCACCTGTCTGAGGTGTCCTTTTTCCCTGGCAGTGCTGGGGCACCTGTTCTCACTACTCTGCTTTAGGAGCCACGCCCATTACAGCTTTATTTTTGTGGTTGTTAGAGCATGTGTTTTTTCCTAGACTGGAGTTTCATGAGAGTGAAGATCTCAGCCTTGTTCTGGTCTGTGTCAAGAATGCTGTGGGCCCTCACAAACTGAGCTATGCCCTAAGGACAATCTTCTTTATCTGGTATAGTGGGTTGAAACCCAAGAAGAGACAGCAACAAGCAGAGTTCTGGGCTCCTGGAGCAGCTAGGCTGTGTAGGCAACACAGTAGAGAGGAGGAACCTGAAGCATTGGGTGTCCTCATAAAGTCCCTCCTGAGTTGTGGCTCAGAATGAAGCTTTCCAGGCCAAAGGAAGAGTAAGCAAGTCTGGCTGGGCACTGAGAGGCATGGGCACTGGAGCCTGCCATGCACTGCCAGCCTGCAAAGACACACATGGGACATAGGAGAGACTGGCAACTCTGGCCAAGTGAAAGAGTCCGAAGCACTTTGGACTTCCATGGATAATGCCCCGTTGACTGTGAAGCCAAGCTCGTGATGATAACTCCATGTCCAACTGCCGATTGTCCTGGCAGCTGGCATGAGAAGGGGATGATCACAAAGCCCAGGGTGTCTAGAGTACATTCACAGAGTTCAGTATTAAGTTCTGATCACTAGACAGTGACACAGGACACACACACACACAAAGAGTAAGGGACAGAAACCAGCCATGGGACAACCAGCTATTCCACTTGGCAAAGACTATGATGGATCTTTCTAACACCCTCAAAGAAGAGAAGGAGACTGGAGAATTAACAAGTGGGACAGAATGGGGATCCCAGTGAACAGAGGAGTAGAAAACCAAGCAAGATGCCCAGAACTTTAGAAAGTGTAGTTACTTCCATGAAAGTGTGGCCAGGTGGGCTTAACAGCAGGTAGGAAATGTAAGAACAATTAATTTGAAGATCCCAAGAAAATCTCTGAAGAGAGAAACCAAATGAAGAAAGACTCGTAGAGCCTTCGGGAACCTCGAGGGTATTAACCCAATGTGCACTCACATACAGCTCCACAGAGACGTGTGTGATAGTGAGACATGCTGGGCTCTCTGCTCTCTTGGAAAAATAATGGTCCCATGGTTGCCTCATTTGATGAAAAAGGCAACTTTCAGATCCCAGGGCTGATCAGACTCCAAGCAAGAGCATATAAAGTGCTGAAACTGGTAACGTCAGTACCAGGTAGGTGGCAGACGGAAGGCCTCAGGAAGTGCCAAAAGGAGATCAGCCAGGGAAACAAGGCATGCCGGGAGAAGCTGCCCACCTTGTAAGGGCCAAGAAGTAGAAAAGACGTCGGTACCCCTGCCAGCCCACACCAAGTCTCCAGGAGCTGGCAAGCTCCTTGGGAAGAGGCGAGGGTGTGACAGGTAAGCTGGTGGTCCTCCGAGGCAGCAGCCCTGCACGATGGGATGCTGAAGACCACCCTTTCCCAAAGGAAGCCCCATCGGATAGAAACGAAGGGATTTCCTGGTGAACAGACTAAGCAGATCACTGGGAGAGTTCATGGGCCCCACTGATGGCTGTGGCTGTTTATTAGTTTTAAGGAAGAGGGTCTTACACTGTAGTCCAGGCTGGCCTTACACGCTTAGCAACTCTCCTACCTCAGCCTGCTGGAATTGTAAGTCTAAGCCAATATCCGAACCTACAGGATGTTTCTGCACACAAGGCAACACTCAAGCCCAGAGTAGAGCTCTGTGACCAAAAGATTTCATCATCGAGCAAATTCCAGTGCCGGGGGCTTCCAGAACGCTCAGCCCACGGTGAATTCATGACGCCGTCTTTTAAGTTTTAAAACACACAGTACCTGTTGTTAGGTTTCCAGCCAGAAATTAGTAAGGCCAAGGAGCTGAGTGAAGCAGTAATCCTGCCTCTCTTGTGCTGTGTGAGCTGATGTTCTCTCCTCTGCAGCAGTTTCCCAGAAGTCCTTGAGTACCCAACAGGGGAAGCCTCTGGTCCACTTTAACCGAGTGATGTTCGTGTGTGATGGGCTCAGGGTCATTTCACACTGCTCTTTCAGGGCATGACCTCATAAGCTCATGAGCAGATTTCAAACTGATCACTTGGAAGCTCTGGGTTATGGCGCTGTCTCTCTGTGTCTGTATCTGTCTCTGTCTCTCTCTGTGTCTCTGTGTATGCGTGTCTATGTGTTTGTGTGTGTCCATGTGTCTCTCTGTGTGTGTTTGTGTGATGAGTACCGGAGTAGTGGGCTCAAGATTGCTATACTAGGCATGTGCTCTACCACTAAGCATATCCTTACCTCTTAAGGTACATAAAAAAATAGAAAAAACTTCATTAAATTAAGAAATTTACTTGGCATGCATACGGAGTGGTACGTGTGTGCATAAGACAATGACTTGAAGAAATTGGTTCCCTCTGTCCACCACATGTGTCCTGAGGATCAAACCCAGGCCATCAGGCTTAGTGATAAGTGTCTTTACTCTATGAGCCATCTTGCTGGCCCCAAAATACATCTATTTATTTATTTGTTTGTTTGTTTGTTTTTAGATTTAAAAAGGTAACAGCTGAACACCCACTAAAAACTTTCTCAGTTTCTCCTCAGTTCCTTCCTCTTCTCTTTTTTCTTTATTTCCTTTCCCCATTATTGGTCATAAAGGTTCCCCATAATAACAGAGGGGAGCTTACTAGTTTTGGTTGTGAGTCTCCTACTTTAAACAACTAACAACCTGTAATAGAAGAAAGTAAGCTGCATGACTAATTTTGATACCTAGGAAGAGGAAATATATTTGTTGGAATACGTACAATGTGGCCTTTGAGGAATTTTTCATTTAAAATTATTTAAGAGATGGTTTGTCCTCTGGAGTTTAAAGTGATAGTTTCAGGGCAAATTTACTTTTCAGTCTCCTTAAACATGGACTGTTTCTTTGTCTCATGAACTTTGCTCTTTATCAAGTACGTAAGCTGGGTTGTAAACAGCTTACTGTGCAGTAGAAGACGAGAGCTGATTTTTCCTATGTGGCAATATTTTGTGCCCTGATCTCCATCCTCCCTTTATCCACCACTCCAGCCTCTAGTGACCAGCCTCTTGACTTGAATGATGTCAACACTTTAACCTCCTCATGTGAACCTTTCTGAGCCTGGCTTATTTCATTCAACAGTGTCCTCTAACTCTGTCCATGCTGACACGAGTGACAAGGTTGTGTTTCCTGTAGCAGAATGATATCCCATATTCTGTGCACACCATATTCCCTTTACCCTGCTTTTCTGTCTCTTCAGGTAATTTGTTGTTTTGCAGTCTGTCTTTCCCTTTCCCTTTAGAGCTAATGATGCTTGCTTTATATAACTGGGTAGTCCATATTAGAAGCATATGTATTTATCTATTACTATCTATATGTATTTATCTTTTATTAGATTAATGTCTTTATGTGGTGACTCTTTTTTTTATAGTTTATTTTTAACTTTGTCTATTTTATCTGACATAAGCATAGCTGCTCCCGCTGGCTTTTGATTTTCTTTTGTAAAGAATTATATTATCACTTTTCATTTGTGTATCTTTGCCAGGGAAGTGAGTTTCTTGCTGGCAGTATATCATTGAGCCCCTCCCTCTCAGTACATTCAGCCAGTCCAATTCTTTTTGTTTGGGAATTCAGTTGTTTTCATTTAATGTTATTATTGGTATTTAAGGACGCACTCTGGTAATTTTGTTTATCTTTTTGTGTGTTTGTGTTTTGTACATCTTCATTCTTGTCTTATTCATGTTTTTGGTTTAGAGGTTTCTGTGCTGATAAGTCTTCATTCTCTTTTGTATACCTGGTCTATTGGTAAAGTTTATACTTTCATGTATTTCTTGTGATAGTAATTTTTATCTACTTTTCCATGAGGTATCTATATCCTTGAAATGCTTTTTGCAAGACTGTCTAGTGGTGGTGAATTCCCTTCACTTTTTCTTATCCTTAGAGCAATTTTTTCTCTCATTTCATTTTTGAAAGACAACTTTACTGAGTGTACTATTCTGGTTACCTGTTCTGTTTCACTCAGGAGTCCGAATGTGCCACCTTATTCTCTCCTGGCCTGAAAAGTTTTTGCTGGGAAATCTGCGGTTATGCTAATGGGGATTTCCTTACAGTTCTTATCTAAGACTTGATGTTTTCTTCTTGTTTTTAGAATTTTCTCTGTTTTGGACTTTTGGTATACCTCAAAGTTGACATTATTTAGTCTGAGTCAATTTTTGGAGCTTCCTGGATATAAAATATATCTTTTCTATGTTTGTAAAATTCTACCTATTGTTTTATAATATGAGTTACTATAAATTTACATTGCCTTTTCCTTCTTTTTTTGGAGCAACTTTAGTATCAAACCTTGCTCACTCAACAATGTCCCATAAATCTTACACACTTTCTTTATCCAGTTAAATTTATTTTTTGTTTTTTTTAACTGTTTTTTTTTTAAGATTTATTTTTTTAATGTGTATGAATGCTCTGTTTTCACACACACCAGAAGAGGAATTCAGATTCCATTACAGATGGTCATGAGCCACCATGTGGTTGCTGGGAATTGAACTCAGGACCTCTGGAAGAGCAGCCAGTGCTCTTAACCACTGAGCCATCTCTCCAGCCCCCAGTTAAATTTATTTTTATCTTTTAAATTTTGTTCTGCTTTTGTCTGTTGGGTCATTTACAAAGATCAGCAGTGAAGTCCATAAATTCTTCCTTCCTGCCCGATAGATACTGTCTGTTGTCAAGGCTTCCAACTGTGCTGTAAAAAAATTAAGTTCTTCAGTTTAAGACTCTGTGTGTTTATGTGCACATGTGCACATATGTCAATCTGTATGTGTCTTGTGGCTCAGGCCAACATGCACCTTGGTTTTTGTTTTTGTTGTTTTATTTTTTGAGACAGGGTTTCTCTGTGTAGCCCTAGCTGTTCTTGAACTTTCTCTGTAGACTAGGCTGGCCTCAATCTCAAGGAGATCTGTTTGCCCCTACCTCCCGAGTGCAGGGATTAAAGGCCTTTCCCACCACCCAGCTTGGTTTGCATGTTTTGAGAAGGGTCTCTCACTGGCTTGGACCTCGCCTGTATCCTGAGACTACAGGGTCTGCCTGTCCCCCATCCAGCACTCAACCCTGCACCTGGCTTTTCCTCCTGGGTTCTGGGGGTTAGGCCCTGAAGCTCTTGCTTGTTCAGTCGGCACTCTACCCACGTGTCTGCCTTGTAGCCCGGCCCCAAGACTCTGATTAGTTTCTGTGATCCCTGTGCCCACTCAATTCCTTAACTGTGAAGTTTGTCTCCAAATTCACTGAATTATCTTGTGTCTTGCTGACTTCCCTGTTAAAAATGAACCTTAGTTATAATCCAAGGACCTTATTGGTTTTCTTTTCTTTGGTGTCTGTTGTTAGCCTCTTTTGGAGATTTCGTGTTCCTGTGCTTTTTCATGCTTCTCGTGTTTCTGCATTGAGAGATGCACAGCTGACAGGTCAGTTTCCACAGGCTACACAGTATGGTGCTCTTTTGGTGGACCTGGGCGGTGCAGCGTGGCTGCATTGGGGTAGGTGCAACATTGCATGGGGGAGGGGTGTGCTGCACTCAGTGTATGTGAGCCTCATGGAAGTAGGCTGCAGCAGTGGGGCTCGCCGTAGCACTGTCAGTCTTCCAGTGCTGCATAGCTACCTTTGGGATTCTGTGGTTCCTGAGCCACTCCAGGTGGAGTCGCCCAACTACTACTAGGGCCCTAAGTGGGTGATCAAGGGTGCTTGAGTTGATCCACAGTGACAGCCGCCTTCAACAAGGCTGCACCTTCTAACCCTTTCTGAATAGTTTCTTCAACTGGGGATCAAGTGTTCAAATATATGAAGCCATGGGGGCCATTCTGATTCCAGCCACCACATTAAGCATGTGTGCACCCATGTGTGTATGTGTGTGTGCCTGCCTGTGTGCTTACCTGCATGTGTGTATCTGTGTGTGCTCATGTATATGCATATGTGTCCTTGAATATGTGTATGAATATGAATGTGCATGGATGTGTATGTGCATGTCTGTACAAATGTGTGGGCGTGAACACTAACACAAAGGTACTGTTCATCCACACGTGTGTGCACAGGCAGGCATGAACACACACATCTCCTTCATCTTCTTCTAATGAGCTGCACTTATAAAGTGCAACTCAAGACTATGCTCTCTACCCTTTTTTTTCCAGATGGTCATGGAATCCTCCTAAAAAAAACCTGAAGTTCTTCCAAGAATATGAAGTGTGAAAACATCTTTTTTATATGACAGCTGGTCATTTGCCACGGCAGACTATTGTAGTAAAAGACCAATGATGAACTAAGTCTCATTTGGCTCGTGTAGACAAACCTGCTGACATTTCAGGAGTAACGGGTATATGATTGGACATTATTATTGGCACGACCACAAGGCTTTTAAATATTCTTTCTATGCCACTCGGGGGGCGCCCTTCGAATGCTGCACCTTGAAAATGAAACCGTGGGACCAGCAGCTCAGTGGCTGGAGCTTGTGCAGTCTGAGTGCTAAAGGGATGAGGCTGTGCGGCTCTCCAGCAGGTTTTCCGATTTTCCTCGGAGACTGGTATTGCCTGGAAGAGCTTTAGAGTACGTGGGGCATGCTGCTTTGTGGAGGCTCATCAACGGAGCCCCAAACAGAAGGGAATAAAAATTTCTAATTATTGTTTTTGATGCTTTTCTGGAATGTGTGCTTAAACTCAGCATTTTACACAAAGATTGATGGTTTTATGTTTTAAAATAATGATAAAACGCATTATGATGTTCTTCCAAGCCCACTATCTAAGACAATTCCTGAGTTATTTCAGGGTCAGACTCCTTTATCTCTTAGCTGAGCACATAAATATTTACATTTTCAATGCCTGCTTACTCACTGCCATCCCATTCTGCTTTGTCCTTGAAAAAAATGAACTACTTTCTCTGATTAAAAAGTATAAACTCACTTTCAAGTCTATATACTTCCTAAAATAAACAGACAATTGCATTGACACTTTCCTCATTAGACACTGCTGGAAAAAGGAGGAGCGTGGAAATGAAGTAACCATTGTGAAAGACGGTTACAGGCTGGGGAGCAGAGAATTGGGGGTTACAGCCACAGACCTGGGACAATCAGCCTCAAATTAATTTTACTCCTCTTCTCTCTGGATTTTTCCATCCGTTATTTACAAGCTGTCAAATTTTATGGTTGAAGTGATTTGTACAGAATAGGCAGCAGGAGCCATTGGTTTCTTGGCTGTTTGTAGCTGCTACTCAGCTCCTGAACAGCTCTCTCTGCTTACAGAAAAGATGGAAATGTCATCTTCTACCTGCCCCCACCTTCAGAGGGAAGGAGCATTAGCTCTGAGTCAGTCAGGCCTGGGTTCAAATCATAGCGGCACTCACAGCCACCCTGAGCTCTGGATTGAACTATCATATATCTCCAGGCTATAGTTTCCTTGCCCTTAAAATGCACACAACAGAAGTATGACATGTGGGAGAATGCAGGGAGCTGTATCTAGGTAAAAGTCCCAGGAGCATTATCACTTGGCAAAATCCTAAAGGGCTGTGGGAGAATTTTTCTCCACACTTGAATTTCTCACTGAAGGGAGAGTTACTTCCAAGAATAGCAGACACGCTCATTCCCAACAACTCTCCCACAGAGGGTACTTCAAGAAGCCAGGCAAATGTAAAACAAACAAAATAAAAACTTAAAGCAACAAAGTGGAGCAGGTACAGATTAGGCGAACAGCAAGCTCTGTGAGGAAGCTTTGCAGAGATGAGTTTGAACCTGTGAGGGGCCAGCTAGGAGCTGGCTGTCCCTGTTGATCATGCTCAGACAAAGGCTGTGCATCCAGATGATGACCTTCTGATATCAGAAGCTCAGAGTCCCCTGTGGAGAACATAATCTCCCCACAAGGAGCACACGGCCCTCGAAGAGGCATGACAAGATCAGTACCCATCCTCAAGCTGGGCTTCGCACCCTTCTGCTGAGTCTGCTTCCTACCAGCTGATAGGACACAGATTGGAGCATGCTGCTTGCCTCTTTGCTGCTTGGTGTTCTATAAAACCTTTTTTCTTTCTCTTTCTTTCTTTCTTTCTTTCTTTCTGCAAAATTCTAGTCATACCATTGTCTTCCACTCATGATAGGCAGCCAGCCCCAGCTCAGCCTTAAGAGAATTAGCAAGACTGTAGAAAATTGCTGCACCCAAATCTAGAAGAGATCTATGTCCAGAGACATACGTGAGGCCATTTGGGGTTTTGGCACTGACTGAATGGAGAGCAGTGGATGAAGCCTGGACCGTGGCAGGTGCTATAGAATTTGATGGCTTGGCTAAATGAGCTTTGTGCTGGCATTTCATTTTAAAGGGCTGTACCACAGGAGTGGGGCCCTAGCATGTCAGCCTCCCTCAGGTCCAGCATCCTGGTCCCTCTCAATCAGGAAAACTTCAAGGTTAGACTTTGGGAGTAACTGATTCCAGACCTCTACTTCTCAAGGTACACTATAGAAACATAGAGTTCCCTTCAAGAAAGACACAGTCCTGGCCTCACATGTTTTCAGCTACTGACGACATGCTTCCTAAACACATAGTCCAATGTCCTCAGATGAAAAGACACAGAACACTGAACATGGTCAGGAGCAAGACAACTACCATGACCCAAATAGGAAAATAATGTCAAGAGGGATATGTGATTTGTATATAAAATTTAAAAACTTGGAAGGAAAACTATAATCATGCAATTAGGAATTGACAGAGCAGCTGGGGATATGTTCAGTTGGTAGAGTGCTTGGTTAGTGTGCATGAGACCCCGGGTTCCAGCTCAGCATAGAATGAAACACTGCGCTGCACCTCAATAGTGCCAGCAATCAGGACACAGAGGCAGAAACAGCAGAAGTTGAAGTCCACCTGCTGCTGCACAGTGGGCTTGAGGCTAGCCTGGGCTACAAGAGACCCTGTCTCAAAAGGTGAATCACTGGATGGGCTTAAGACTGAATTAGATGTAGCTAAGGAGAATAGGGCAGTGGATGTTCTGAGGCGTATCCCTGATCATCGTGACAAAGAGCCAGGGCTCACCGGTGCCGTGAGTGCTAGCACAACTTCCTTAGAGTCTATGGCAAGGGGACTCGGACAAGGGAAAACAGCTGAAACAGCAATGGTCATCTTTTCCCGGAAGGATGATCTGGCGGGGTGGGGGTGACATTGACAGACTGAAGCAGCTGGTTATCAAGGTGCCCAGCCCAGCTGGTCTGGTGGAGAACAACTGTGGTTTCTGCCTCTACTTGTAGCTTCACTGGAGGCTGGGCATGGAGGCAGCCACGTGATTACAAAAACCAGAAAGCCTCTCTGGTCTATGAATTTCGCATCTTTTCCAGATTTAAATTTGAATGTGTATGGGCATCTTGCCTGCATGTATGTGTGTGTACCACATGGGTGCCTGGTGCCCTCTGAGGCCGGAAGAAGACACTGGGTCCCTGGAACTGGAGTTACGGAGAGCTGGGAGCTGTCATGTGCGTGCTGAGAATTGAATCTGGGTCCCCTAGAAGAGCAGCCAATGCTCTTAACCTCTGAGCCAACTCTCTAACTCTTTGCATGTTTTTCTTAATTGGCCTTAACAAAAGTTTGTTAGGTTAACACTAAGTAGAGCTGGGGGGGGGGAGGAAACTTGTCTCCAACCTTGAGTGTCCCCGATCCCTCCCTCTCTTCGGAAGAATGGGATGTGCTGCTACCAAAATCTCTCTCCATACTTCATCCCAGCCCCTCACAGGGTGGAACTTTATTGAGAAGCCAGATTGTAACAGTTCCTCTTCCTGGGAAATGATAAAGGGGCTGATTGTTGAAGGTTCAGGCTTTGTCCTACCCTTCAGTTCAATTTCACTGTTTCTCAACAGAGAATTTTTTTCTCCACTAGCTTCAATAAAAATTAATAACTTCTTGTCATTTTTTTTTTTTGAGACAGGGTTTCTTTGTGCAGCCTTGGCTGTCTTGGAACTCATGCTGTAGACCAGGCTGACCTTGAACTCACAGAGATCTGCCTGTCTCTGCCTCCTGAGTGCTAGGATTAAAGGCGTGTGCCACCACCAACTGGCAATTTCCTGTGATTTTTTTTTTACATGAGGTTCTTTTTATTGTAAATTACAAGCTGCAGCTTGCGCCCACACCCCCCAGCCAAGCGCTCCTGTGATTTTTATAGCTATAATTTGTTATGACTTTAGTAAGCTGGAGACATAAATACATCATTGATGCTGTTCACACATCTTTCTGCAAGAAATCAATTATTTGGTTAACTGACAACTCAAAAGGACCCGGTCTTTCACCAAAGAGCTGAAGCTATCATCATGAGAGGAGATTGGACCTCTTTCCAGCTTGTAGGTGTCTGGGTCAGTTAAAGAAAATGTGCTGGCTCAGTGCATGTTACACTCTACCTTCTCTTGCATGTTTGAGTGAGCACGTGCCCAGCGCAGAGGCGGTTTGGGTGCAGACTTGGTCCCGAGGAAGTAGAAAGAGAAAGGGCCTTGTGCGGGCTCTGAGAGGGGCTCATTGCCAGCTGCAGATAGTTTAAATCTGAGGACTCTGAGAGGGAATAAAGGCCAGAGCCCAGGGAATGTTGAGGTGACTCAGAGGAAGAAGGAGGCTGGTGCTTCCCTGCTCCTGGTCTCTGCTGGTGCAGCGTGATGAGATGGCGGAGAGCTCCTGAAATGAGGATTGGACTTGCCCCAAGGAACCCAACAGCCCTAACCGAAGGAAGTAACCTGAGAGAAGTCTGCCCCCTCTCACTACCAACCTTCTTTCTCCTACCTGGTGTTGGTGTGTTGGAAGGGATTGAGGTGCACTAGGAAGAAAGAGGCATAAGAAACGTAAAAAAAATAGTTTTAAAATGGGCACAACATTTAACATGAAGAGTCTGGAGGAAGAGGAACAAAAGGGTTTGCCGGGTATCCAAGAAGTAACCAAGTTAGGCAGATAGAAGGGGACGGGGCTCTGGGCCAGTGACTGTAGGATGGCTGTCCCCAACCTGTCCCCATCGACGGCTGTTATGTGGGTGCCTCCAATGCAGCCAATCGTGATAGAGTAAACTGTGAGGTGGCTTCTAACAGGAAGCTTCGCCATAGCAGATCGCCTCAGACCACCCTACAGAGAAGGAGCTAAATATGACATAGACAGAGAGAGACTGTAGCTGCTTCCTGGTGTTTGGGATAGAGTAACTCTTTGCCCCGGTAAAGCTAGAAGCTAACGTGACAACAGAGAGACCTTAGTGCCCTTAACAGCCCTTGAGATAGTGCAATATTGAAGAGCAGTGACGTGGCAAGTGACTGAGTCAGCAGTTGTCAATATCAGAGCTGAGTCAGAGACGGACGGGGTGCAGGGTGAGGGGGCATCAGCCGCCGAAATCGCTTGTGCCCGCAGAATACTGTACGATCACCTCCCTGGTTCCTAGGGGGACATGCATAGAGATGTGGGTCCTCCATTGGCTCGGCCCACGGCAGCCCAGAGAATTAGCCAATCTCAATAGAGTTTTCCTCAACCTCTGCCCAGGTTTATTTTAAAATACCCAGACAAAGGAAATTCAATAGCGCTCTCCTCCCCTGGGAACAACTCCCAACTTTTGGGAGTTTTTTGTGTTTGTTTGGTTTGTTGGTTTGTTTCGTTTTCCTCAAATTTTTACTTTTTTGTAAATTCTTTATAAGGCTTTTAATAATAAGATTCTGCTTTGCATACCCCCATGTGTTTATATCATATATAATATAGAACATATAAATATATTATATAATCATTATAATTAATATATTAAGATATAGTAATATAATATATATATTTTTAAAAATCTGGTGTGAAGTAATGAGCACAGAGACATTTTCAGAATTATCCGGTATCTTAGGTCCTTGTTTCACACAACCGGGCTGTGAAAGGTCTTGTTAAACTCAGAATTCCTGCATCAGTACCAATAATGACCCGAATAAAAATCACTTATGCAAAATGTCTCTTCTGATGCGCATCTTTAGGCAGGCTGCCGGCCTTGGCAAGGAGCATAGGCCGTGACACAGCTCATTTCTCCAGCTTTCACTCTCGCCCAGCGGCGTCATGCTTGAGTCAGATCATTTCAGCTGTGAACCACACTGACTTAGGAGCAGGGAGAGAGGTTTCCTTCTGAGCAGAACGACGACGACCTTCCACGAGAGGTGTGATAGGTTCTGCGGATGACAAATCGAAACCTGAAGCTTCCTGTGCCGGGTTCCCCGGGGACGTCGCATCCGGTCCCCACTGCCCACAGCTGGGCTGAGGGGTCACCTTGTGATTTGGCGCATGTTCTCCTGATGACGAAGCTGGGGGAGACTACTGCTGGCTCGTTTGTGGGCCTCACCCCAGAGTCCCAGCAGCCCCTTGTTTTGAGTGAGGCTTTTAATAGTCACCATTGTGACTCAGCATTCCTCCAACCGCTGCTGCTGAAGCCTTCTAGAAGCTGTTTTCATCCAAGAACAGATAGCAGAGGTGTGATGATCAAGAGCACTGGGCCAAATACAGGCGGCTGGGCCGTTCCAGAAGGCCCCGTAGTAACCAAGCTAAGCCTTGGAGGGAGGGAAGAATGCTGGCAGTGTGCGCTGAGCAGGGAGCAGTGTGTGCTGAGCAGGGAGCAGTTCTGGCTCCTCTGGGTGTAGGTGGGGTGAAAGTTCATCAACTTATCCTCGGGGCCCTCCCCAAGCCTCTGCCACACTGGAACATACAGCAAACACTGTCCTTAAGATGGAGGGGTCTCTGTGGCCACGTTGTGGGAAGTAGGCCTGACCCAAAGAAGGACAAAGGGACAGCAGAGAGACCAGAGAAGGGCCACTGGGATTGGTGGGAAAGGGGTGTTTGTGTTTTCCTGGGACAAGGATGAGGAGAAGTGGTAGGTCTGTTGAGGGGTTCGATGCAGGCAGAGAAAGAGAGACAGCTCAAACTCACAATGGCAGTGGCCCTTGCTGGGGGTGGAAGAGATGACGTGGCCACGGTGGTGCTGACTCACCCCCATTATGCAGCAGTTATCCTGTAGGAGCCAAATCAAGTCCTGCCATATTCACTATGGACAGTGAGGCCCGAGCTCCCTCTGCCAGCTGCCATCACCCTCTCCACTGCTGCCCATGCTGGGACTCCTGGGCAGTCCTAGACCTACCCCGTCCCCCATAACCCCTCTCCCTTAACCCCTCCCCCACCTCATAGCCTCTTTTTTTAGATGAGACCATCTCACAGCAGCTGTCCTGGTCCTCTGGCACTTAGGAACTTTCTGCCACCCTCTCCATAACATTCTCTGAGCCTCAGATGTAGGGGTTATGTTGCAAATGTATTAACTGGGGACGGGCATCCCACAGTCTCTGCACTTTGACCTATTGTAGGCTTAGGCAGCAATTTCTGCCTGTTCTAACAAGAAGCCTGTTTGATGAGGGGTAGGAGCTACACTTCTGTATATGTAAGGCGAAGTGTTTATGTAGACTGTAAGATTGTATTGGTTTAGGAAAGGGCCATGACCTGTTTTTTTTTATAGTCCTTAGCAAGAGAATTCAGCATGAGCCTCACCCAGTGCCCAGCAGGCACTACAGGAGGGGAAGCTGGAGAACCTGGGGAGGTGGCTACAGTCAGGAAGTGAGGACAGAACCACAAAAGGGATGGAGCTGTGAAGAACACAAAGCGAGGGCCTGGGAAGGCCAGTGTGGATGAGTCTCAGGAGGAAGGTATGACCCCTTTGCACAAGGACCTTGCAAGACAGGCAATGGAGGCTGAGCGCTGATCAGGGGTTAAACATGAGGACACCGCATCACTGGGTGAACTTGGGTTCCCTCAGCTCAAGGACTAGGCCCTCAGCAGAGAGGAACATGCAAATGGGACGCCGAGGTCAGATGGTGCCTTGGGGGGATCTTGAAGTAGACCAAGGCACAAACAGTGCACCAGCACCTAAAACTACACACAGCTGGCAGCCACCACACAGTCCCAGCCATACCGCAGGGGCTGGCTGAGGAAAACTCCATCCCAGGTTTTACTGAATGCCAGCAGGCTCCTAGGTGGCAGGGGCTAGCCAAGGAAAGGGCAGCAAACACCCTCCTTAGACCAAGTAGCCCTGCAGGGAGGCTGTCAGGAGCCTTAGCTCCTTGTGAATTTGGCCTCAGGCAGTTTGGGAACAGTGAATGTGGGCTGCAGAGGGCTTCAGGCTTTGTGTTAGAGGCTCCTGCGAAAACACTGTGCTGTCTGGCAGGCTTCTGGTCTCAGCTGTGTGTTCTTTCCTTCTGCTTCTTCCTCTTCTCATTCCTCTTCTTTTCTTACTCCTGTTCTTATTCTTCTGCCTTTTAGAGACAGGGTTTCTCTGTATAGCCTGGCTATCCTGGAATTTTCTCTTCAGACCAGGCTGGCCTAGAACTCAGAGATCTACCTGTCTCCACCTCAAGGCACCGCCACACCTGGTCAGCTGTGTTCTAGCTCTAAACCTGTTTGGTGGCATCTAGTCTTCCATGCTGACGACTGGGACAAACTGTTGGTGGTTAGTTCTTCCAGGTTTTGAGTGTCTGAAGGTTTTCCCTGCAGGTCCCCAGCCAGCACCTGTCCTGGAAGTCACTCTGCTCTCATTTTGGATCTAAAATATCACTGATCCAGCTTATTGGTTCCAGAGATGGTGGGATACCTTTTCTCACTCCATTCATTCATTCATTCATTCATTCATTCATTCATTCCTCTGTTCATTCATTCACTCATCTGTTCATTAGCTCTCTTCTTTAACAAAAATACTAAGCATTCATGACTTGTAGGCACTTTTCTAAGCTCTAGGAATATAAATGTAAATAAGACCTGGCCTTTAAGATGGCAGTAAAATGGAACAGAAAGACAGACAGCCACCCCAACAGGACACATGGTGATGGTGAAAACTGCAAGGTAGGAAACCCCTGGTAATTCTATGTGAGTCTGAGGCAGAGGCAGGACACCAGGGAGGATATAGGGGCCAGCACAGGTTAAAAACTGGGAAGCAGTCATTGCTTCATGAGCTTATCAACTGAAACAAGCTCCAGAAGTCAGGGTTCTGAGCCTTAGCACAGTGCACGCAGAGGCTGTAGAGGAGGGAGGGGCGCTGTGGGAGGACGGTGCTTCCCAGACCAGAAGGGCAGAGGGCTGTAGGAAACACAAGAACGAGCTAGATACAGTGAGCTCTGCGCCTGTCCTGGCAGGCAGGGGCTCTGGGGAGTCCCAGGCTCCACAGGGATTCCCTGAGGACCAGGTGGGCATGGCTGCAGACTTGGGTAAGATAAACTGGCATCTCTCTGCCCAGACCCAGAAGTCCAGATGTCTGCACAGGAAGCAGTTACACAGACACAAGAGAGAGTCCTTTCTTGTAAGAAGGCTGCAGTCTGGGTCAACAGATCAACTTGATCACTAGTCTACCCTGAGAGCCGGATGACCTGAGTTTGATCTCTGGGACCCACGGAATAGAAGGCAAGAACCAACTCTTGCAAGTTGTTTTCTAAACTCCACATGTGGATCATGAAATGTGCATGCACATGTGTGCGCGCACACACACACACTTTCTCACTAAATCAATCAGTAAATGTAATATATATATATATATTATTTTATTTTATTTTTTTTAAAGGAAGCCATATAGTCTGATGTAGGAAGCAGGAGGGAGAGCATGTGAAGTCCGTGTCCAGGGTCAGCTCCAGATATCAGGTGACCCGACAGGAGAAGGCCACCTGACACCGAGGCCGAGGAATGAGAGCAATGACCTGGGGTGAGGGAAGGTGAGCGCCTGTGGATGCTCATGTGGGCGTTACCGTCAGCCTCACAGGAAGGACCCAGGCTGTGGAGGCAAGGAGAGCAGTCATCCAGCTGGGACGCAGAAAAGCAGGCAGTGGCCGTGGCAGCTGACAGTGGGAGGTATCTCCACACGGCCACAGATCTGGAGAAGCTCTGGGGCAGCAGAGGGCAGGGCTGGAATAACCCCTGTCAAATCATCCTGCAGCCTACGGCCTCGGACACCGCCAGCATCGGACATGCCACGCCCTGGTTTACAAATTAGGAAGAAAACATGTTCACAGGGCAGAGCATGATGGTTCATGATCTTCATCCCAGCACATGCAAGGAAGAGGTAAGTGGGTCTTTGAGTTCAGGGCCAGCCAGGGCTACATAGGGAGACCCTGTCTTAAGAAAAGAAATCTAGCAGTGTGGCTTTGCACATAAGTGACAGGGCACACACACATACAGTTCCCTCGACAGGGCCTGGCGGGCTGTGCGGGCTTAACAAGGTGCAAGCTCTCCTTCATAGAGGGGGTGCTCTCCCAGGATCATCGAGGAGAGATTTGGGGATCCCTTCCCACACATACAGTTCCCTCGACAGGGCCTGGCGGGCTGTGCGGGCTTAACAAGGTGCAAGCTCTCCTTCATAGTGCGGGGTGCTCTCCCAGGATCATCGAGGAGAGATTTGGGGATCCCTTCCTGACCCCCAGCACCTGGGGACAGCAGAGCTGCCCTGTGCTCCCTATCCACCCCACCCCTACCTCTCTAACCAGGATGTCAGGTACAGAGGTCCCCAAACAGACTCGGAGCCTCTCATTACATGGCCGTTGGTGGGAGACCAGTAACTTTATGGTGAAGACTTTGGGAGTGACGGAGCCATGGATACTTGACACGGCCATGGGGATTGACATGGCCATGAGGACTGATATCCACGGGGACTGACACAGCCATGTCCCTCCATGGAGAAGCCTCATCATGTTCTTTTCTAAACTTGGGTTCTATCATCTTCCTTCCTACACTTGGGCTCCATGTTAGCCCCACGCCGCTGTGACTTCTGGGAGCCCTGGGTGAGGAGTCGGCTCCTGGCGATGCCCGTCCACAGGGCTGCATCCTCAGGTGCCCAGTCAGTTGTGCGCTGGCATCAGAAGGGTGGTGTTGGTGCCCCTGAAACCCAGCGCAGTGGTCAGCATGGAGAAGTGGTGCTGCAGGACGGTGGGGCCTTAGCGCTCAGGACGCTCCCTCCAAGTGATGCTGTCGGGACAGGAGCTCTTCCTGGAGCGGCCTGCAGCCCGTGAGCTCTGGCGTCCCTGTCCCTACTGGCTGTTTTCACCCTCCGCTGTATTTCTAAAGAGGCTTTCTCAGAGAGTAAAGCAAGAGTTCCTGTGTCTACCCACTGCCCTTCTGTCTGGCCCCCACTCAGTGTCCAAACAGAACCTCCCCCCAGCAGAAAGGGCAAGGTCTCTGCTGCCTGTCCAGTGGGGAACAGACCTGCAGTGCCCGTTGGCAGCCTCCTGCCCTCAGCTGGGTGGGGACTGCCTCTCTGGGGTCTCAGGGCAATGCTGGGGCCAAAGGTTCCTCCATGGAAGGAGACGGCCCAGTTCACTCACTCAGGAGTCTGCAGGGGGCCAGGAGGGAACACCACACGGATGCCTGGCCTCTGCAGGCCATCCCTGGGCGTGTGAGCATCTCTGTAGACAGGATACACACCACACGTATTACGTGTGTTGTCTGATTGTGTACTGTGTTATTTTGAAAAATTGTAGACTTCCAGAAAATCTGAAGGAAGTACGAAACTAACACTTGATATTCAGCAACTGTTAACACTTACCCATGCTTGCATTCTCTCTTGATAAATGTGCACTTGTGTGAGGTATGCGTGTGTATATGTGTGTCCCTGTGTTATCTGCATGTTATTTGTGTGCATGTGGGTTATCAATGTGCACATGTGTTACTAATGTGTGCATGTGTTACACATGTTATCTGTGTATACAAATGAGACACATAGGTACACATGTGATACCAGTGTGTACTTGTGGCATCTGTATGCAGTTATGTTATCTGTGTGTACATGCATTCCCTCTATGTGCAAAAGTGTGTATTACCTATCTGTAAGCACATGTGTTATCTCTGTGCATATGTGTGTTATCTGCAATTTGTGTGTGTTGTCTGTGTGCACATGTATTATATGTCCATCTGTCTGCATCTGTGTTGTGTGCATAGTGTTATCTGTGTGCACATGTGTTCTGTGTTCACACATGTTATCTGTATACATATGTGTTATTTGTGTGCATATATGTTATCTGCATGCACATGTGCTGTGTGCACCTGCATGCATAGGTGCTATTTGTGTACATATGTGTTATCTGTGTGCACACATTTTCTGTGCACATGTGTTACCTGTGTGTATTAGTTAAGCATGTGTTGCTTTGCTTTATCTTCATCTCTGCTAAACCACTGGAGATCGACCTGTTTACTCACAACTCTGACACCTGCTTGCGGTGTTCAGAAACACACATCCTCCCGGGAGCCACAGTGCCCTGGGTCAGGCTTCCTGTTAGCTCGGCGCTGATGATCACGCACAGCTTGTGTTCGCACAGCGGCTAATGACCACGCACAGCTCATCATCGTTTTGCTTTTGCTTTTCTAATTGATTGATTGGTTGATTGATCAATTAATTAATTTAGGCATTCATGATTTTGTGTTTCTTGATGTGCTCAGAGCAGCTGTGTGTGTTAAAATTAAAATGTCGCATAGATGAGAACAACAGCTTAGAACACATAGAGAAGAGGAGACTCCGCAAGTCATAGCAAACAGAATAGGAGCCTCGTGCAGCCAGAGGTCAATGTCTGCTGTGGTCCATGTGCTAACCGTGTATCCTGAGGGAGGGGCAGCTGGGAAGCGCTGCACCTTTAGGAGTGGGGCTGACCTTTAGGGCTGACCTTCAACAGGGCTTGTGACTCCACCTCCTCCTCTGGCTCTGCTCTACCCTGCCACCATCATGTGTAACCTGTCACAGGCCTGAACCAGTGAGATCAAACTGTGAGCCCAGATATCCACACACATCCATAGCCAACACCCCCCCCACACACACTTACTCACACAAACATTCACATTCACCCACCATAGCACACCACACCACACACACATCACACACATTGACAGACATAACCCCACCATACACACATACATTCACCTCCATACACACACATTATACACACACATACTTACTCACACACACTGCACATACCACATGTATACACATACACACACACTACACACAATCACAGTCAACACACATGCTATACATATTCACACACACACACACACACACACACACACACACACACACCATAAGACAAACAATAATGGATACAGCAAAGCCTGTGAGATGCAGCAAAAGCTGCTGCAAGAGGGAAATTCACAGAAATCAGTGTCTATGTTCAAAGAGAAGATTAACAGATAGCCCAGAGAACACGAAGCTGGAAAAAGAAAAACATGCAAAGCCAACAACAGCAGGAGGAAGGCTAACAAAGATGACAACAGAAAGCAAATGGAAAATTCATAGAAAAAAAATCAATGAAGCCAAGAGTTGATCCTTTGAAAAAGCAAACAAAATCAATACCCCCACCCAGACTCAGAGCAAAGAGAGGAGATGCCGATAAAGTCAGAAATGAGAGTTGGGGGCGCTTCAAGATGACGAGACCATAAAGGACCATTAGCAACAATTACAGGCCAGCAAATCAGATAACCTGGAGGAAATGGGTAAATTCCTAGAGAAAGTGCTTCTGAGGACAGACAGGGGAAGGCTTGGATGCCTGAAGAGACCAATAATAGACGGACATGCTAATTAAAAGCCTAACAAAGAAAAGCCTGGGGCCAGCTGGCCAAGTGACAGGGCCCTCCCAAGCCGTTCCAGAATCAGCCAGCATGTTTGTGTGCATTGCCAGGGCGGGACCCAGGGTCCCATGCATGCCAGGCAGGCTCTGTGCCACTGAGCTCCCCCTCCCCCCCCAGCCACGGAGGCCTCTGAAACCCTCAAAACGCCCACGCCCATTTCACCATGCTGGTGTTACGTAGGCTCCTGAGTCAGGGAAAGATGCCACCAGAAAAGGGAGTCAGGGCAGTTGTTCAGCTGGTAAAGGGCTTGCTGGGTGAGCACCTGGACCTGAGGTCACTCTCCTGAACACACACAAACATGCCGGACAGATGGTACACACTTGTAATCTCCGCGCTAAGCTGATCTCTGGGCTTGTTGGCTAGCCAGCCTACATTAATTGGTGAGCTCCAGGCCTATGAAAGACCCTCTCTCAAAGGAGTTGGTCAGCATCCCCAAGGACTGGTACTTGAGGTTGTTTTTGATCTTCACATGCATGCGTTCACATGTGTACCTGCATGCTACACACAAGCACGCAGACAACAAACATATACTACAAAAAGAAAAAGAAGTCACAGGCCATTGCTTCCAAGGGATGCAGATGCTAACAGTCCCCTGGAGCCTTAGTGAACTGAACTCAGCGGCACATGAAGAATGGCATTTGTCCTCTCCAAGCAAGGCTCTTCGACATGCAAGCGTGCTTTAACACATGCAAGCCAGTCGCATGATGGGTCACATAACACAGGGAGGACCAAACACATGTGGTGCCGTTCACTATTTTCTGAAGAAGTCTTATGAGTGTAGTCCAGCAGGAGCAGTCCTTGGCACAACAGGGCACTTAGGAAAATGCCACAGCAGACTTTGTAACCAGCAGGGAAAAACAATGCTTTCACATTACAATCTGCCATGCTTTAGGGATGCCCATAGGACTGGGAACATTCATGAGAGCAATCGAACAAGGAGAGGAAAAGTCCTGGCCCAAAAGAAGGTGTTATTTACCTCTGAAGATGGCATGCCTCTATGTGCAGGAACCCCAAAGATTCTAAACACACACACACACACACACACACACACACACACACACGTAACTAATATACGAGTTCAGCAAAGCCACCACCTACAAGGCAACATGGAAGTTGGTAGGATTCCTATAACTGCTTGGCTGAGGGGAAATGAACAAATCCACGACATTTATAACAAAAAACACGAAGGGATAACGGTAATAAGGAGGAGAAGGGTTTGTGTATTGAAAACCATAGAACGGATGGAAGAAACAGAAAAGCAATCCACAAACAGGGGACTCGTAATCCTGTGATTACGAGTCAGAACCAGTGTGCAAACCGCTATGTCACCCAAAGCGACACAGGTTTGTTGGGATCCCTACCAGAGTTACCACAGTATCCCTTCACTGAAATACAAGAAACAGTCCTACAGGTTGTGCAGAACTACAAAAGAAGCTCAACAGAGGAAGCAGTCAGAAGGGAAACCCGAATTGAGTGCATGGCATACCCTAGTTTAAAATAATAGACGCTCCGTGGCCATAGCAGTCTGGCTAGAGCCGAGCACATGGGGCCAACTAATGTTCAGCAAGGCTACATCACATAAAACATGGTGTCCTGGTTAGATACAGCGGCCAACCTGACGCAGCCCAGTGCATGGAGGACTGGGGGGCCTGCCTAGGCCAAATCTCTTGTGGTGACACCTGTGAGGAATGATCTTGATGAATGATCCATGCAGGAAGGTCCACCTCACTGTGGCTAGTACTACCCCCCCTGAACCTGGGTATGGAACCAGGGAGCAAGCCAGCAAGCAGCGTCCCTCTGTGGCCTCCGCTTCAGCTCTCCTACGTTCCTGCCCTGAGTTCCCGCCCTGGCTTCCCTCCAGGATGAACCTGTAAAATGAAATAAACCTTTTTCTCCTCAAGTTTCTTTTGGTCATGGTACTTGCCGCAGAAAAGCAAACCCAGGCACAGAGTGAGGAAGGGACAGCCTTTTCAATGGGTGGTGGCAGAAGATGGGAAACCCACATGTGGAGGATGACATCGAGCCTTTATTTTACACTACACACAGAAAGTTAGCTCAAAGTGGGTAGGAGACCACACGTAGAATCTAAATCCACACAAGCCACAAGCCCCGGAAGATGGTGTGGGGACATAATACTTGGTCTTGGTGATGAGAGTTTGGTCATGCTATAAGTTTAAGCCCCAAAAGGCAACAATAAACAGACAGGACTGCCTCAAGACAACAGTAAAACAGAAAGACAACATACAGACTGGGAAAAATACACTTATGGACAAGAGAGTTAGTAGACAAGATTTTTAAAGAACCTTTACAACAAAGCATGAAAAACTAATGATTATAAAAATGGACAAAAACCTGAGAAGGCATTTCTCCAAAAAGACCTGAAAATGAGCAAGAGATAGCTGACAGGGGCTTGTATCATTATTTTTCTATTCCTGTTGCTATGGTAAAATAGCATCATGAAGACAACTTAGAGGAGACAGGGCTTATTTTAGCTCACAGTTCAAGACACGGTCCATCACAGTGGGAAGTCCAGGCCTCAGGAGCTTGAAGGAGATATTCATATCACATCCATGGTCAAGAAGCAGCGAGTGAGCAATGCATGCTAGCATCCCACTCCCTGTCTCCATCTTCTACAGCCTAGGGAATGGTCCCATCCACAGTGGATGGTCTTCCCATCTCAGTTAAACCACAACCTAGAGAATCCTCCACAGGCATGCCCCATCTCCTATCTCCCGTCTCCCAGGTGATCCTATATTCTGCTATTTTGGCGATTAACACTATCCACCATGAGACACCAGCTTCCCTGGTTAGCTTCCATTGAAGCATTGAAGGAGAAGGGTCAGAGCATCCACCCTGAGATAAAACTCCCCCTGGTTCTGGTGGGCTTTTGCTTTCCTCTCCTGGCCAACAGGCGTTCTTCTGATTGGTCCTTATTCAACACCTCATTTGGATAAACGCACCCAGCCAATCAGAGCCATCCTCCATAGTCTATATAAAACCACTGAGTATGGGCAATCAGTCCGTTTGGCTCCCAGCCAGCTCCCAGCTCTGCTTAGGGCTTAGCTCCCAGATGCTCTTTTGGGGAGGAAGACTGACGAACTCAACAGACCTCATTAGGGAGGAAAGAGGAGAAAGAACTCTGCTCCTTGTTTGAGGGTGGTCAGAAATAGACTCCTCTAGGAGCACAAAGCTGCAACCTCTTGGTTGGAGCGGGAAGGCCTGCCGAGGACACGGAGATTTAACATTGGCTGGTGACCTCCTTCCACTGGCACTCTGCCGCCAGCGAGAGCCTCAGCCTTCCTGTCGTGTTACTCCCACAGGGCAAATGAAAGTCTCCTTCATTTGTTCACTCCTTGCTGCCTGGCCATTCTGATTTTGGACAGAGGGCATGATCAGGAGCCTAGAGGAGGATGATATCTCACAGGCACTGTGAGAAAGCTACTGTTGTGAAGGTGAGGCTGGCTATGGGAAGACAGAAACTCCTGTGAATCTGTTGGTGGGAATGTGGCTGGGCATGGCCATTATGGAAAAATTCTAGAGGTTCCCAAAGAAATGGCAAATGCACAACTAATTGTATGAGATGGGGAGACAAGCCCCCATATATGGAATTGACATTTCAACCGCATCTCTGCTTGAAACTGCTACCAGGAGGAGGGACTTCACTGACCCTCAGCAAATGAAGGATAACGACATTATGATCTATCACATGATGGAGCACTAGTCAATCTTAAAAGAGAAAAAAGACAAAGGGAAATGGTGTCAATTGTGACAGCATAGGTGATGCAAGAGGACATTTCAGGATGTGAAATAGGCCAGGTACAGAAAGAGGACTACTACCTGAGCTGACTTAGACAGGGAGGGGGGCATCAGAGGGAACAGAGGCAGAGTGGAGTGGACAATAGGGGGTGCAGGTCCCCGCATTCGTAGCTGCACTGGCTGGAACACTCACTCGAAACTCACAGGAGCTCACTGCATTAGACGACAGCAGAGCCAGACACCCAGGAGACAGGGATGTGCCCTGGGCGTTAAACAGGTATTTAAGAAGAGTCTCTTCCGGGCTAGGTCAGGGACACCAGGCTATTTCTGAAGGAAAGGTTCAGAAACAGGTACTTGATTTGCACACAGATCTGTACTTGGTAAAATTCCCAAACTTCCTTCTTCCCTAAGAACCTTTGAAAAAGTCCTTAGTTTTTCCCTTGAAGCATGAAGGTAGAGACGCCAGGTTCTGGGTCTAAGGGTGTCCTGTGGACGGGCTGACTGGGAAGAGGAGGGTAAATGCTCAAGCTGAACTTGAGTGGGGCAGTTCCACACGACACCACCATGTTGGTGGCCCAGCAGGCAGTGGTCTTGCTTATAGCAAACAAGCTCTTTGAACTGCTGCTGCCGTAGCCCTTCCTCCCCATTATCTGTCTTGTCCCTGTGTGGTCCTTTCCAAGGTTGGTGCTGAGTACAGGCAGCTGGGAGGTGCCCCCGGCTGGCACAGATCTCCCGGGTTCACTCAGAGTTCAGTCTTTTCGGAGTCCAGTCTTTAGCCCCCACAGTCACCAGGAAGGGTTCCATTAGGGCCACAGTGGCAGAAGGATGAGCAGTGGGCCTGGCTGCTGCTTACAGTGGCCTGGTCCCTGCAGGGTGAGTTAGTCCTGCCTGGCCACCAGGTCTCTCCTCTATCAGGAGGTGGACACCAGCATTACATACTTACAAAGCACCCGCTAGTGTCGGCTGGCTGTCCCGGAAGCCCGGGTGTCTAGCTGTCTCTCTCACTCTGGGGAAGGGGTTGTAAGCGCAGGCTCCATACACAGCTTTTCCTGTGGGTGCCAGGGAATGAACTCAGGTCCTTATCCTTGCTGAAGAAGCATTTTGCGACATATTGTTTTGGTTGAAATACTATGAGGAAAATTGGCCTGCTACAATCACGTGCAGTTCCGTGCTGTGTGTGTGCACCCGGTGGTCTCAGATAACTGTGGACATGTCATTTTGACACTGCAGAGTGATGAGCACTTGAAGGTCACCAGCATGTGAAACCCAAGGACGCGTCGAGACACGGTGGACAGCCATGATGGTCTGTCCTGCACTTTGAATGGATCCTTCACCAGTTTATAGCTTTGTGACACTATGCATCAGCCGTTTGGAAGACAGGCACAAATCCTGGCATTGATGCCTGTCACCGTGCGACATCGCTGGCTTGGAGGCTCCTGCAGCGTCAACAGAAATACACTTTAAGAATTAGGGAGCTTTGGCCTCGCCGTGGCAGATGTGAGCTGAATCCTCATGTGGTGAGCTGAGGACTATCGCTGGCCATAAACACGCCACTTTTCATAAACCACTCAACACATCTTTCGGTTTTCAGTAGGAAGCCTGTCAAATCCCCACATCGCGATGGCTACCTTCCAGGCGTGGAAGTATTCTATCATAGACTGGCAAAGCTCTTGGTTCAAACACACGAGGACCAACCTGATTGTTGCTCCCCGGCACTCACATGAAAAAACAGGGGTGACAGTAGACATCTGTAACCCCAGTACTGGGGGAGGTGAAGACAGGAGAGTCCCAGGGGCACCCTGGCCAGTCAGCCTAGCTGAAACAGTGAGTTCCAGTTCAGTGAGCTCCAAAGCTAAGACGGGGAGTGGAAGAGAAAGACACTCAGTATTAACTTCCAGCCCCCATACACATACAGACAAGCACGTGGAACTGGTAGTTTTGGGGCAAGAGATGCAATTTAGCAGGTAGTGTGCTTGCCAGGCGCACACAGAGTCCAGGGCTCAGTGCTCAGTACTCCATACGCCAGAGGTGGTGGCATATGCCTGTGTCTCAGAACTCAGAAGGTAGAGGCAGGAGGAGCAGGAGTTCAAAGCCATCTCATCCATACAGCAAGTCCCAGGCCACCTTGTGCTACTGGAGACTCTGGCAGAGAGACAAATCAAACAGGAGCATCGCCGAAAGCACTCTGGCTCGCACCCCGTCTTCCCGCCACGGACAGGTGATGGCACGATGCTGGCACGCGCCTCTGTAGGAGCTTGTTTGAATGTGGCCCTAGTCCCAGCAGTTCACCCTGAGTGTGCAGAATTACCCAGAGTAATAGGACAGGGCAAAGGGTATCTTGGCATTATTCTCAGTGCAGCTCATTGGTAAGGATCCTTCTGGGGCTCTGAGGTCCTTGGGTGTCTGTGCTTGCCACATTTTAAGAGCCGATGATCTTAAGTGAAGATTTAAGAAAAAGAAAAGCCACTGACTTCACTAAGACCCTTTCAGAACTTGAGGGACAATGAGCTGAGGCCCTGGGGGCAGCGGATTTCTATACCACAGGAGCAGCAAAGTGTGAGAGCCTGAAAGAACTGGACACTGACTTGGGCAAGACTGTACAGTTCCTGAGGTTCCAGCCATATCTGTATGGACAAGGGCTCATCCACCACGCTGAGCTTGGTGTGGGGTGGAGCAACACTTTGCTCTGTTTTCTAAGGAGCCAGCTGGACGTTTGGATCCTCCATGCGGAATAGGAAAAACCACACAACTATAACTCAGGAAATTTAGATTTATAGCTAATTCTTCCCAAACCACAATTCAGTTAAAAAAAGGAAAAGAAAAGGTCTTGCAGAAAACACACCAGTTTAATAATAATAATAATAATAAAAATCCTAGAAAGTCAGAAAACCATCATACTTGTATCGCTCCTGACAGCACCGGTGTCCTCATTTCAGACCACAAATACATTTAAAAAAAAATGCAAACAAAGACAATAAAAGCGAACCACGGCTGGAGCCACAGAACATCTTTAGAATGCAATTCCTGCCTTGGCAGTTTCCTCAGGTTTTGGTGAACACAGGGTTTTGAAAGCTTTTTGGCTTCAGTTCCAGCAAAAGCAGAGCGAGGCTGAAAATGCACAACATCGCGAGGCTCTCAGATCTGTGCCAAAGGCAGCGGGCTCTCCGCTCATTTGTTTTGTAGGTTGTGCATATGATTATGAGTGTCTTTTATGAGCTTTTTTTTTTTTTTTTTTGAAACAGAAAAGAGTAGGGTCTAAAACCAGGAAGTAGATGCGTTGCCAACTTGTACTGATATTTTGAAAGATGTCAATATGGTATAACTGGCCTATCCAGAGAATCCTTGCAAGTTCTTTGCAAGACATTTTGAATCCTGTTTGTGCAGTTGTTGGTCACATCATCGCTGTGCGGTAAGCCACCGAGAAACTCCAGAACCACAATATAGTGTTTATTGGAGCCTTCAGTGAAATGAGCACTTACAGTGGGGGTTGTCTTGGCTTTGTCTTAACTAGTAATTATAATGTGTTTACCATGTGGGTTTATGTGAGTGGTGCACGGCAGACTGTGTGTGTGGCAGCGCCACACTTCATCCACACGGCAGCTGTTTTATAAATGTGCTAAATCTAATTAGGATGGAGATAATCCCCAAATAAAAATAAACCCCGCCCCTAGCACAGGACTCCACCCACCTGGTCACTCACTGCCAGATTCCCTGTCCTTTGCTCCAGAAGAGACATGGGCTGGCTCAGACTTGAGGTTCAGGCAGTAGGTTCAGATCAGAGTTCTGGTGAGAAGCAGCCACACACACGTTGCCATAGGAGCTGGCCCCAGGCCAGGGGCATCCTCATGTGCCCACTAGCCAAGGGCGTGTGGGCACAAGGGACTCAGCAAGGACTCAACATGCATCCTCAGAGCTTCATGGCTTTCTGAGGAGCTAGCCCTGTGTCACACATTTAGGGAGACTGGTCCACCCTCATGGATTAGTCTCCTATTGGGAGCCCCCAGGAAGGGAAATGAAAGCAGGAAAGACCAAGGGAACCTGGCACCCTGGCCAGAGTGAGTAGTTTTGTGTCTGGTCAGGTCTGAATTCTGGTCTTTTCCCTGCCTCTCATGGCTTGGTGGCCTTGATAAAATGACTCTCTGAGCTTTCATTTTCTCTGGGAAGTGAGGACTCCTTGGAGGCTGACCTCAGAAATACGGTTCTCAGCGAGATGAAATCTTTGGTGCTGGCATGTGCTCAGAACTCAGTGGGGATTGGTCTGGTCCTTGTCTGTGGAGCCGAGTCCGGTGTGGATCTGTGTTCCTTGTTTCAGCACCGCGGAGCTGGTAAGGATGTTCACGTGACACGGTCCTCTGGGCTTTCTAACTTCTTCACTGTGCAAAGAAATCCCAAGCATAATGCAGCCTTGAGCCTTGATTTGGTGCTTAGCCACACGTCCTGCACATTTGCCCTCCCATTCATTACCTCTCAGGGATAGAAAGCCAACTGAGGACCTTGCCGTCCATCAACAAGACCCCAGCTCATAGCACTAAGATATGAGGACTTGCAAAGAATCTGAGTGATGTCATTGTTCTACCTAAAATCAACAGAATTCACTAGTAACTCTTCAGATATGTAGCAAAAAAAGAAAATCACAGCAGCAATAGAAAGAAAAACAAACAATGAAAACTACAACAAATTAAAAATACTGTACGCCAAGAGACACTGTCAACATATAGGAAGACAACCTATGGAAAGGCACTGAAAATGGCCCCCAAGCACATAATGGGACAGTGTTAATACCCAGAATATACAAAATATGCCTACAGCTCAAGAACAACCAGAAGAACTGATTCAAAACATGGGCAAAGGGCTCGAAGAAGCATTTCTCCTCAAAAGAGGTGCGAAGAGCCACTGGACACACCCCATGGAGAGGTGCAGTACCGCTAGCTCTTCTTCAAGAACTGCAGACCAGAACCACAAGGAGACATGGCTTTCCGCCTCCTAGGATGGTTATCAGCTAGAAGAGGAGTGTGGACAGGGGCTGGGGGGAAGGGCACCTGTCTGCAGCTGGTGGAAGGCATCCAGAGTGGCAGCTGGGTGCAGAGCATGGCAGTGCCTGGGAAAATCAAGAGTAGAATCACTACACGTTGGCCAACTCCCTGTGAGAGATGCACCCCCAAACCACAGGAAGCGGGGTTCAAAGCAGCATCTACGCTCTGAGATTCACCACAGCTACTGCAGAGAGGAGCACCAACTGTCTGAATGTCATTCAGCCCTAAAATGGATGAGGGTCAGCAGGGCTGAAAACCAAGATGAAGCTCAAAGGAGATAAGCTCGTTACAGAAGCTCTCATGCTGTGTCATTGTACCCAAGCAAAACTCCAGAGCAGTCAGTTTATAGAGACACAAAGCAAAATGGTGGATTCCAGGAGCATGGAGAACAGTGACTTAGCGGGACAGGCCTCGATGGAGAATAGCCAAAGATTTGGAGATAACTGTGATGGCTGCAGATGGGCATGTGCTTTATAGCTCTGGCCTGGGTGTTTAAGAATGGCTGAGGGATGGAGAGTTTAGATTCCCAGAACCCTCATCGCTAGACACAGTAGCACAAGTGTCTGTGGGGAGATGGGGAGTAGAGACAGGAGAGTCTCCCGAAGCTTGTGGGCCAGCTACTCTGGCTTATCAGTGCCACACCTGTCTCAAACAAGGTGTGAGGACTGATGCAAGCTATGGTGTGTGCATATTCCCACACAAGAATAAGCACATAACACACACACGCACACACACACACACACACACACACACACACACACACACACACGTGCGCACACCAGGGTATGGTGGTGCAGGTCCGAAATCTCAGCATTTAGAAGGTAGAGGCAGGAAGATCAGGAGGTCAAGGGTATCCCTGGCTATAGTGAGAATACTTCTGAGGCCACCCTGAGCTACCTAAGAACCTGCTTTCAAAAATGGCTGAAGTGGTGTGCAGAGATAGAGATATGCAAGGGGTGTGTGCCACGCACATGTGTGGAGGTCAGACAACTTGGATGATGTGAGTCACCTCCATGGACACGGTCACGGTGGAAGCGGAGGTCCCTCAGGACTTGGTCTGTGATCATTTCATGGCCAATACCTCGTAGCGAGAGAGACACAACGGAAAAGGTGCCGAGGGTGTGTGTCTCACTAGAGCACAGTTTACATTCTGTTCCCTCCATCCCCGAGCACCACACCTTTGCTGTGAGCTAAACACAGGGTATTCTCAGAAATGACGATGTTTGAGCACTTTTGTTTTAGCGAATGTTAGTATCAATGAGTTTTAGCAAAAGCAGTACACCTCACAGGGTTCTCTCTGACCTGGGTCTTCCCATGGGTTCCAAGAAAACTCTCCAGTGACAAAATTATGACAAAGCCATGTCTATGAGGCAGCATAAGCCAGAAGAGGTCAGAGGTCACGGGCAAACACAATGCCCGTCAAGTCCCTTCTACTCTGGTCATGAAGATGATGTTTTCAGATGCTTCATGTTGTTCAACCCACGGGTCAATACTGGCTGTTTTCTCTAAATCAGATCATCTATATAAAAAATGCCAAGGATGCCAAGGATGTGGAGGATGAAGTGGGAGGTGATTAACTAGAAACAGAAAAAAACAGACTTATTCCTGAACACAGGAGGACAGCTGGCCCTAACATACAGAGGCTCTCAGGGGTCCATGTGTGGCCATTCTGGCCATCAAGGAGAGGCTGGTACATGTATGCGCCGCTGCAGGGTGCTGTGGAGTGACTGCTACCCTCCAGGCCTATGTGGACACATCCATGCATGAACAGCTGCCAAGTGCTGAGGAAGACATGTAAAGGCATGGTCACCTTCACAGGCCCCGTCACAGGCTCCGCTTCAGTCAGACACCAGTGTAGGCAAGAGCTCTCTCTCGCGCTCTCGTGCAGGATATACTCAGGGCTGCTGGTGGAGTCACGCACCATTCTTGAGAGAGCACCTGCGACTGGATGTATACAGCCCATTGCTCGGCCTGTGCATCTGACAAGGTAGGGAGTAGAGATTTAATTTAATTTGTATTTACTCAGTTTTGTGTATTCTGGTAATAGCCAAGTCACAAAACCCAAAGTAGCATACATTTCTATCTTATAAAATGGCAACTTTAATGTGCTTTAAGGGGGAAACCCAACAGATGCGTGAGAGAAGACCTACACTAAATCCACTACTCCTTAAGCTTCTTGCCATGGGCTTTCAGAAGCGTCACTGGAGAGCTGGAAAGGTGGGCTGAAATGTGGAGTAGCTGCTCTGCTCTTTCTTGTGGCCTTGCACCAATTACCAAAGGTTTTGACTTACTCCAAGGTCTCAGTAAAGTGGGCTTTGAAAGACACACATTTCAGCTTAAGGTAAAGAGTAAGCGGAATTTAGGAGGGACACTGCCATAGTCTGGGCCACTGATGGACTGGCACGTTCAGCACTGAGTGGATGGCCATCGGCTCCGGGAACCTTGTTAGCTGGTGCAGGCAGTGTAGATGGCAATCATTCCTGTATCCTTTCCATGACTGTTTTTCTGGCTCTGTCACCCATGCTGAGATGTCACTGATGGAATGTGCTAAACCTGATTTCTCTAGATGAATGTGGGAAGGAGAGACCTTGGAATTATTAAGAGAAGGTTACCTGAAAATCAGTCCTGACTCTCACATGGGCAAGGTGTATAATTCATGGGAAATAATACTACACCTGGAAGTCAGGACACCTGTGATGCTGAGCCTCCTGATGCTGGCTGGAAGAGGTCAGAAGAGCCCTTTTCAGCCACCCCAGGCAACAACAGGAAGCTCAATGTCTCTCTTCAGTGTCAGGATGAGACATCCCATTGTTTCTCAGTATCAACATTAATTTTGCTTCATGTTGTTCAACCCATGGGTAGATACTGGTGTTTTCTCTAAATCAGATCATCTATATAAAAAATGCCAAGGATGCCAAGGATGTGGAGGATGCAGTGGGAGGTGATGTGGAGGATGCAGTGGGAGGTGATGTGGAGGATGCAGTGGGAGGTGATGTGGAGGATGCAGTGGGAGGTGATGTGGAGGATGCAGTGGGAGGTGATGTGGAGGATGCAGTGGGAGGTGATGTGGAGGATGCAGTGGGAGGTGATGTGGAGGATGCAGTGGGAGGTGATGTGGAGGATGCAGTGGGAGGTGATGTGGAGGATGCAGTGGGAGGTGATGTGGAGGATGCAGTGGGAGGTGGATGTGGAGGACGTGTTTGGAGGACAGTGACAGAGATGTAAACTGCGGTCTTCAATGATAAAGGGATCACTTGCTTTTCTTATAAAAACCTCATTTCACATAGTTTACTTTTGTTTAAAAAACCGTTTCAGCTGACAAATAAGCAAGAGCATGTTTGTGGGGTGCAGCACAGTATGCGAATCCATGTTCACACACCGAAACGTCCCACTAGCCCAACTGACGCTCACGTTTCACCAATTTGCCACTTCTCTGAGACTGTTCAAAGCTCAGAAATCTCACCATAGCTTACACGAGAAGCAGTGCCAGCATGTCTAGTTCCAGAGCTGCATTTGGTGGCCTGGGTTCTCAGTGGGACCCAGAGCTGACTAGGACTAGGCACAGGCAGGTCTCTGGGCTATGCCAGGCCAGTCACAGGGTCCCAGACACACAGGACCAGACGTGTATCTGCTTCATGAGCAAAGAAGTCACAGGCAGAGTCCCCTTGGTTGACACACTTGGATTCTACAGGTGGAACCCTGGCTCTCTGTGGCTGAGCTTGCTTCCTGATTGTATTTCTGCTTGTTCTGTCAATCACAGGCTGTGTTGACCTTCTAGAATGCTCCTTGGAGCTGTCCTGGGCCAGTTACCTTGAACTCATGATCTGGAAGGAGGTGGAGAGTGATTCTTAAGAGAACATTGGGGGTGGGGGAAGACTCAGCTATCATTGTGGAAGCGGGGCAGAGGTCATGACAGAATACAAGAAAACAGTGTCTTCCAGACACAAGAGGGAAGCTTGCACACATGAAAGTTATGATGGCATGCACAAGACTCGTGCGAGCTCAAGCCATGAAAACACCCAGCCTGAAGGAAGATGGACATTCCTACTAGAAGAGCTTTTGTCAACTGTTGGCTGCTGGGAGGGAGTCATCTTTAAGAGTGCTGCCCCTGGTTGCTTGGCCATGCTCCGGAGAAAGGCCACGCATCCATGACTATATGGGCAACACATACTGGACTCGATGAGTGGGGAAAAAAGATGCAGATTTGGGTGGTATGGAATGGGAAAGGTCAGCAAGGAGTTGGGGACAGAGTGAGTATGGTCAAACATTACAAAATTCACACACACACACACACACACAAACACAAAACCTAACAAGTAAGTAAGCCAAGTAAATAAATAAATAAATAAAATAAAGTGGTGTTGGATGGGTATAAAGTGGATCTTTTATGAGAGGAAAAGGACTCAAAGCTAGCGGTCTACTCTCCATGCTCGCAGGAAAGAGGAAATCCAAAGCCCTGTGTGAGCTGTCCTCTGCCGGAGTCTCTGTTCACATCTGTCCGCCATCAGCCTACCCCGGCTGGCAGGAGCCTGGAGTGGACTTGCATCCTTTCTCAAGAGCTGCATGTCATCCCCAGAGCTTCAGGAATCAGGGAGGGATGTAGGGGTCAGGCAGGTGCCCCACGGGGCCTGAATGACTAGTAGCGAGCTGCCACCTGTAGGCTGTGTGAGTTTTCCTTACACCTTTTCATAGATCCCTGCAGAGTGAGTGCCGTCAGCCAGAGCATGGGAAGAGCCTGAGAGCATGGGTGTCTGTCCAGATACTGAGGCCTTCCTGCCACTCAAGCATACAGCAAAGAGGACCATGGAGGCAGGAGGAGCTACCTACCAGCTGCCAGGGAGGAGAGGCCCCCTCAGCATCTCATCTCCCAGCCCGCTGCAGAGGACGAGACCAGCTCACCGTGGAGCGGCGGTGCGGGAGGCACCCTTGCACCCCAGCCCAACGGGAACAGCACAGACACGGCCACACACTGTATGTGTTATCATGCGCCAGTAGTGATTTCAAAAGACTAATGGTGCGTAAACATGAAAGCCACGCCACGCTCTCAATAAAAGCAAACTGAGGGCCAGAGAGATGGCTCAGCAGGTAAAGGTTCATGCTACACAAGCACAGTGACCTGAGTTCAGCCTTCGGGGTGCGTGCCGAACGGGCGGTGCACGTCTGTCACCCAGTACTCATAAGGTCAGATGGAAGCAGACTAGAGACATGGCTGGGAGCTCGTAGGCAGCTAGCCTGGAGCATGGGACAGGAGAGACTGTTTCAGAAACAAGGGGAAGCAGAGAACCCATGCCCCAAAGCTGCCCTCTGCCCTTCACACAGGTGTGGAAGTACATGCCTGCACGCACATACATACAAACACAATTAAATTAAATTAAGCTAAAAAGCAGTTTGAGAAACTGTCCTTTCTGGAAGCCTATTTTTTTAATTAAAATTTAATTTAAAAATTATCATAGAAATGATGAGTAAATTTTACTGAGTCTTTATATTTTTATTACATTACATTAAATTAATACTTTATTTGGCATGTGCAAGCCTGTGTGTGTATGAGTGTGAGAGTGTGTGTGTGTGTGTGTGTGTGTGTGTGTGTGTACTTGCTAAAGCATTCATTTGGAGGTCAGAGAAGAACTTTCTGGAGTCAGTTTTCTCCTACTATGAGAGCCGCAGGAATCAAACTCGGCTCAACAGGCCCAGTGGCCAGTGCCTTTACTTGCTGAGCTATGTCACTGGCCCTCTTACTGTGTCTTAAGAAAAGTAATGTGGATAGCATGATAAACTGTTCTGGAAGAACATAATGATAAATAAATAAATAAGTAAATAAATAAATAAAATTTAGTGCTTGTACAAATATTCCAGGATATATTGACTGTTTGAAAATTTTCTTTGTAACTTTATATCACCAGGAAAAAAGAAAAGATCTGGCTGTTAATGGAAAAGTATATGGCTAACATGTTTGTCTATGCCAATAAGTGCCATCGACATGGGTTCATGGATGAAAGGCATCTGGGTTTTCCTTTATGCTGGAGTGAATGTGCAATCAGCACAAAGAAGCAAATTAATTGGTTCAGGAAAGCACAAAATATTTGTGCATGAAGCACATATGAACACATCAAGGTCGGGGAGGGTTTTGGGTGGCACAATGCGTACAGTTCAGTGGGAGAAAGCTAAGTGACATGCGTGAAGCCCATTCCTGTGAAAATAGTACTTACGGGGCTTACACAGTAGCCACTATACATTAATCCCGCGCCCATCGCTTAATTACATCACCCTTTAAGATGGACGCATAATGTAATTAGAGACTTGAACAGCTCACAGCCAGATCACTTAAAGTAACATTGTTAATGGGCTCTGAAGTTCTCCCTTTCATGTTGCCAGTGTTATAACTTCTAATTACCTTAATAATTAGGGCTCTGTCACTCCTGATCGAGGTAACAGTCCCCAACACTAATGGGCATTAGCTGTCTTGTAGCAGGCATGTTTTGATGTTCTCATCCAGTTGCTTAGGGTCGGAGAGCCAGCTGCCCTTGGAAACCTGGCGGTTGCTATGGGGCGGCCAGGGCAGCCTCATGGCTCCTTCCTGCCGCCTCAGCCACCGCTGTTCTCATTCAGAGGGAGTGTATAAACTCTATTCACAGAACGACTCATGAAATGTAAATGTGGCACCTATGGATGAAATTTTCTGAATTCAAATTGCCCCTGTTGCTCCTACCACAAAATAACAGCATAAACTTGGATATCAAATTGACTGGAATGAAAATTAAAAGGCATCAAGATTTCCATCATGGGCTGTTAATTGACAGAGGTGAGGGACTGAAAGTGAAGGGTGTGTGTGTGTGTGTGTGTGTGTGTGTGAGCTGTGGTTCTCTTGAGAGTCACGTGGGATATGCAGAATGAGGCAGGACTGTATGAGCACAGAACTAGGGGAGTTATTAGGATTTGCAGGAAGGGTGAGGTGCAAAGGTTGTAGAAAAGGGGTTTCTGGGTGTGGACTGGGGAAGGTCTGTGACAACATGTTAGATGGAAGTCACAGAAATTTGTTCCCGGAAGCAATAGATTTGGGGTTTATTTGCATATATATATATATATATATATATATATATATATGTTTTTTTTTTTTTCAACAAGAGTCTTCTCATTACTTAACCCTGAAACTCACTATTTAGACCAGGCTAGCTCTGAACTCATAGTGCTGGGATTGAAGACCACCATACCCAGGATTAGGTGCCACCATACCCAGCTCTATTATCTACGATTTCAAAAGGTGGTCAATAGACTCATCTCAACATTAGCTCCTCTCGGCAGAGCTCATTTGTTGTGTAAACAGACTTCTGAGGTGACTGTAGTTCCGAAGCTCGGCTTGCACTTCCCACGCACTCCCACGCACTCCCCACTCCGATATAACAACAGCCCTGACCTCTAGGCCCCACACTGTGACGGTCTTTGGAGACAGACTCTTGAAGTTGTAATGAGGCAGCAGTCACATGGAGCAGGCAGGCCTCATCTCCTGTGACAGTGTCCATATGAAGACACAGACAGAAACTTATAGAGGAAAGGCGCCATCAGGAGACACAGGGAGAGGATGGTCACCTGCACCTCAAGGAGAGGGGCCTGGGGCAGTGTTTCCCTCACAGCTCTCAGACAAGCCAGCCTGGAAGGCGCCATCTTGGTCTTCCTTCAAGGAACTGAGACAATGTATTCCTGACACCTAAGCCACCAGTCAGGCGGGTGGAGTCCCAGAAAGGCCTGCAGATGAGAAGCCCGCCCTACAGCAGGTGTGGGGGTAGGGAGAGCAGAAGTTAAGGATAGGAAGGTGGAAGGCTCTCTTCTGTGACGCAGAGAGCTGCAGCAGGCCATGGTGGCTTCTCTCCTGCAGCCTTCTCCCACCTTCTATCACGAGAACGGTCCTTCTGTGCGGGGACAAGTGGCTCCACCCTCCCCCAGGGGGAAGCCCAGACTCTTTAGTCAGTGCTCCTCCTCCTTCACATGAGGGCCTCCTTGGCTCCAGTGAGGTGGGAAGTGGCTGTGCCCAGCAAGGACCTTGCCCTCATCTGGAATTTCAAACCAGATCTCACCAGATTGGTACTCCATGGCTTAAAGAGAGCTTGACAAGTACCTCAATCAGGACACAATACCTGTTTAGACTACGAGGACTCTCTACTTGAGAAAAATCTTCATTTAAGAGGAAATGCAATTTAAAGAAGAACTGGTGTTGGCTAAAAGCTGGGCTGTGGTGAGTGGCAGGGACTTGTGGGCCGGAAAAGAGAAAGTAGGTGATGGGGAGATGCAGGTAGGAGTAGCCTGGGGGCCGAGACAGGTCTGTCCCTAAGGTTTCTTCTCTCCACACCCACCTTCCTTTAGGACCCCAGGCAAGATAGGGACAAGGTGTGCCTGGCCTTCCCTTTCGTCTTACGGCCTCTGGCTCACTCACTTTCCTGACCTCCTAAAGCTCACCCAGGTTTCTAATCTCCCATTGGCCCATCCATGCTTCTGACCTCTCACTGGTCCATTCTTGATTCTGACCTCACACAGCCCACTCATGTTTCCGACTTCCTCATTGCTACACTTGTATCTGTAACCTCCCAGGCACCCACTCACATTTATTGTTTCCTTGTTGGGCTATTCACAGTTCTAACCTCCAACTGGTCCATTCACACTTTTGACCTCCTATTGGTTTGTTTGCACTTTTGGCCTCCTATTGGCCTATTCTTATTTCTCGCTTATGATTGGCCTGGTTTCTCGATAGCAAGATCTTCATCTCCCTCTGCCCAATGTCATGTGCCAGGTAGCGCTGAGGTGTATACATCCCTGAATCCACCTCATTTCTACAAATATCCATCCTTCAATTGGCCGGTCTGTCAGAAAGGAAAACAACCTATTCTTCAACCAGAAAATTTGCTGGGATTGTAGAGACCCGATCCCCATGCCTGTCACCAAGTGGCCATGCCAAGAGACAGATGTTGATGCCGTATGTCCAGGAGTGATGTCCTAGAGAGAGCTCGGGAACAGGGAGGCCACACTGACACCTGTGGGCAGATTGTCACCTGTTTGGCTGTCCTACCGTGAAGAAAGTAGATCAGATTTCCAGCTAGCCTTGTCTCCCTTTACCCAGGAATTAGGGCTGCAGCCATATCTTGCTGCCTGATGCCCCACCAAGCCTGAGAGGGAAGCTGGTCAGAGAACCGTACGGCGTTTCTCCCCATTCTCATCAACTGTTGCATGTCTACTAACAACGGATAGAGGAAGATACATTTTAAGGTATCTGCCTGTCCATGTCAGGCAGATGTGGAGTGTAATGGGAAGGAGGGACCGTGCCTTCTGCCTCCTGTGCCCACCTATTCCTTAGGCAAACAGCTCACTTAGATGCTTAGCTTTGCAAATTTAAATGCTCTCTGTGGAGTGGTGTCTGAATATGCTTGGGGACATGCATTGCAACAAGAAGGCCTGACTGCAAAGCCATCCCCATAGCCTCTCCGTGCTGTTCCCTGAACGGACACACATGATCTTTGCGGCTCTGGTCAAATCCTGATCCCGCAGAACTTATATATTGATGTGAGAAAGTAATTAGTCTTATACTTAGAAGCTGGCTTTGGTTAGGTGCCTTTAAGGAAAAGAGTCTGACAGTAAGAATTAATGGCCATCAGCCCTTTGGCTCTTTGGGGACCTGCAGGGTCACAGTGAAACCAGTCCAGAGAAGCTTCTTGCGAGGTGAGGTCGACCCAAGGAGCCTGGGTTTCATGCAGGATGTTCCAGGAAGGTCATAGACCAGGCAGCCGGGGCTGACATGTGTGTGGCAATGGCACCATGGGCTCTAGAGAAGAGGCTGCTGTCAGCCACTTTCCTCTGCAGATGCTCCTGCCTCGGGAGGAAGAGGATGACTGTGTTCTGGTACTGGAGGCTTGACTCTAGTGATACCCGAGGGCCTTCTGTAGGTCTGGCTCACCTTTACTGAGGATCTTCTGGATACAGGCTCTGAAATGACTCCTTATTTAACTGTTGATTCCTCCCAACCACGCTGGGCAAAGTGTCATTTCTAGCCCTGTGCAACAGGTGAAAATGAGCGGCCTAGGGAGGATATGGTGCCTGTTTATCACCGTAGGGCCTGGCTATAGGGAAGGGGAAATTCCAGGCTTCCAGGAAGGATGGTATAGCAGCTCTCACAGGGCCCTTCCACATTTAAACTTTGTCTGCCCACTTAGATTGGAAAGCTTTCCCACCACGTCTCCATGTAGATACAGGGACTGGGTTTCAGTAAAGAGTGAATTGGCTGTACTGTATCACTGTGACTCACTCTACTGAATATGTTGTCAGATCATTGTCTTTCCATGTAAATAGTGACAAAAAGACCCGAAGTCGCTTTGCATCCCTGTAGGACTTGGGAGCAGGATGTGGGCATGCATCTTTCCAATATACTTTAGTTACAGACATCGACCCCACCACCCTTGGCCTCTGGAGATGAGAACATGGCCATGGCCTTAGTGAAGCCTGAAGGGAAACTACAGGATTAGAATTCAGCAAGCCAAAGAGATCAAAGCTGCCTGTGCTCATGAGTGTTTTTCCTCTACTGACTATTCTCAAGCCCAGAAGCTAGCCTGGACTCTCAAGTATAGTTATTAAATTTCATCACCTCATGCTATTCTGTCTCGCAGGGATTTTGGCTGTGACAGATCTGGAAGGAGAGGGTCAAGAGAGGAGGAAATGCTTTGGCTTTCTAGCCTTAGGGCAAAGTTCTAGAAACAGAGTTATCACAAGTACCAAAGAAAATGATGATAGACACAGCCGTGCACCTTCTTATGAGCTTTGGCTTTCCTGGGAAGGTGCCCTCAAGTAGCCTGGCAGAGATCAGCACAGCCAGACATGACCCCGAGGCAAAGACATTATCCCAAGCCGTGCTCTCTCAAGAGCAGCCTGGCAGAAGAGCCCAGAGGCAGCACGTGCTTTTAACAGGAGGCAGAACAGACTCCAATGAATTCATGTGTAATATTCCCTGGGGCTTGCAGATTAAATGCACACTTTAATAATTATCTAATTACTTCTGCTGTGATTTACCTTTGAATCCACACCAAGCAAACATATAGCAATTACCACATTTCATTAGTCCACGCTGAGGGAAGCCTAGCTGTCATTATTTCCTTCTTGCTCACATTTGCTTGTAAGACAGGGCCATAGATAAAACTCGTGTTTATTTCATGATAAACATGTATTTAGCACCTAATGATGCAGTCTCCTTTATACCGAGTTTTAATGTGTTTGGCTGTTCTAAAAGTTAATAGCAATGACGCTGGCTTCAGGGTTGAGGGCAGTAGAGGAAATAGTGATGGAAATCTTGAACTCAGCACCCCCCCCAGCCACCTTTAGTCATGATCACTGGTGTGTCTCCATGGCTAATACACACATACACACACACACACACACACACAGAGAGAGAGAGAGAGAGAGAGAGAGAGGTGGAACAAGACAGGAAGACACACAGAGAGACACAGAGAGAGACACACACACAGAGAAGAGCCAGCAACTCTGAAAAGCCACACCTGATTTCTCTGTCTTTCACTCTGTTACCTACCATCTAACGTGTTGACAATGGTTGTCACCAGCCTACATGACATCATCTCGTTTAAAGTTGTGAGTGTGTCTGCAGTGAATATTGCACTGTCATGGTGCCTACCATGACCGTCATTGGGTCTACAGTGGATGTCACTATGCCTAGAGAGGCATCATGTTTAAAGGAGATAATGCCACACCTGCAGTTGATGGAAGTGTGTCTAAAGGAGCCATTACCATGCAAACAGGGACCTCTAAAGCTTCGTGGCTTCATGAATTCAGGCAAGCTACTCCCTCAAGAAGTCCAGTTTCTTCATCAGTACTGGGGAGCAACAGCAGTAATTCAGGCAAGCTGCTCCCTTAAGTCTAGTTTCTTCTTCAGCACTGGAGATAACAGCAGTATCCCTTTGAAAGAATTGAGATGATCAAAGGAGATCAATGGTTCTTCCAGGCTTATTTCACTGCTATTAACCACAAGGGTGCCTGGCTTTTACATGGGTTCTGGGGTCTGAGTTCAGGTCTTCATGTTTGCACAGCAAGCATTCCTAATCATCTCCTTAGCTCTTAGAGAATGCTTTAAACACAAAAATTACAGGTATTTAGAGACATCTAGTGTGATGTTTTTATAGACATGTGAACTGTGCAGCGAGGGGAGACTTAGTCTGATATTTTCTCTTCTCCGCTTTCCTGTTCCTTGCTGCTCTCTGTGACCCCTTCCTTCTGCACACCTCGCTCTTTCTCCGCAGGTCTCCTGAGGTCGAGTTGATTATTTGACATGCTGTTCTCTCTCCCTTTTTTTAAGAAAGAACTATTTTATTTTTAAAATTATATGCATGTGTGTATCCGTGTCTGTGGGTTTGTGCACATGATTGCAGGTATCTGCAGAGGCTAGACGAGGATGCCAGATCCCCTGGAACTGGAGTGACAGTCTGTTGTGAGCCCACTGAGGTGGGAGCTGTGATAAGAACTCGGATCCTGCTGAAGCTCGTTGTCTGCTCTTAACCTTTGAGCCATTTCCTCAGCACCCATGCTTTTTTTTTTCTTTTAAATTTATTGTTTAAATTACTATGATGATGGTGGTGGTGGTGGTGGTGGTGGTGGTGGTTGTGTGTGTGTGTGTGTGTGTGTGTGTGTGTGTGTGGTGTATGATATGTATGGGCACATGAGCCTGGGCTAAGTTCTGATAAAGCAAATTTGCTGAGGAAATTTTCAAATGACAGACATGGGTGAAGACAGGAAAATAAGAGAGGACTGGGGTCCTGGAGCACCCAGGGCACCAGATGGCTTTGATAGGCAGACCCTATCAAATACCATGGCAACCTCTGCCCAGGCTTGAGCTATACCACCTGAAGTGGGCCTTCCGCAGCTGGGGCTTCTCATCCTGGCCTCCCTGGGAGAGCTGTGGGCCAGTTATGCCCTGTTGGTACAGGCAGGCAGCGAAATCTGCTTGGAGGCTGCCTTAGGGTGCTGCACACCAAGAGCCCCAGCGTGGCATGTGTGCTGAATGCCAAGTCCAAAGTCCCGTTCAATCAATCCCCGGGCTACGCTGGTGCCCTTGGCAAGCTGGGTTTCACAGGTGCTGTAGCGTGGATCCTGATGCTACAGAGACTCCACAAGGCCACTCCTGAATCAGCAACAGAGCGAGCTTGTCATTGGGAAAAATGGTGATGCACAGCAGAACATTTCCATGGTGAAGCAAAGCTCCCTGCTCCTCACCCTGAGCCGAAGTGTGCTCAGCTCCCAGCTGCTGGGAGGGCAACAGGCAAGGTCAGGCGCAGTGACCTGTCCCGTGTGATGGTCAGCACTGTGCAGAACACGACCTGCTCTGTCCGGGTCCCAACCATATACCCCCCAAGACACTCGAGTTCCAGTTCTAGTGGGTCAGGGTTGGGAGACAGCTCTTTGCACACGTTACTACCTGACAGAGGTCACGGTGGCACGGGGTGGTCTAACCCAATAGCTGTCTTTGGAGAAGGTTGGGGGTGGGATTTGGATATGAAGAACAAGCAGAACTACATGGGTGTAATAACTGCCCCCACGGACACCATTTCCAAAGGTCCAACCCTTCTCTGGGCCCATTCTCAGAATCCCATCGATGGGCATCCACATTCACTTCTGCAGACACGAAACCCTCTGCTCTCTGCTCTGCTTTTACAGCACTTCCGTTAACCTCAGCAGAACGCAAGGTCACTAGAGTCTGCGCTGCAGTCCAAGAGGTTCACCAGCTGGCCTCCTCCGCCCTGGAACTGCTCTAGATCTGCAGCACAGAACTGGTCTGCGGCCAGATCTGTTTCAGAGGAGAATGGGTTCAGAGTGATTCAGACCCACGCCCGAACATCTTAGTGTGGAGCACACACCTCTTCATTGCTGTTTACTTTTTTTGGCAAGGTTGTCACATAAACCAGGCTGGCCTCAAATGCGAGAGGCAGCCGAACCTGGCCCTGAACTCCTGTGCCTCCTGCCTCTACCACCCTGAAAAGAACATGGACAGTTTTGATGTAACACCAATGTCTCTGCTTAGTGGTCGGGTGTCTGGCAGTTTACCAAGCCTCCTCCTCCTCTCAACAATACTGACTCACAATGCGTTTCCCAATCTTTCTTAAAAGTGAGACAACTGAGTCAGACCACATGTGAAGACCCATCATTAGGGTCTAATCCCCCTCCAACCCCAGGATTTACACTGATCACATGGGCACTTTTATATTTTTTAAAGCAATGCTTTTTCATTTAGTTTTCCTAAAATAGTCAATTCAGTTTTTGCATTCATCTTACAGTGGCACACAGCACTTTAAATCATGACAGCAATCCCTGGTCAGTGTGTCATCCTTCCCGGAAGGATGGAGGGGCCGCACCTGGCAGGCTGGGGAGGGGGAGGCAGCGAGCGGCTCCCACCAGCCAGGGCAGCAGGCTTGCTGCTGCTTCCCTTGTGCCAGTGGAGTCTGAACTACACTGCCATGCAGGGGTGCCCCAGCTCTCCGCATTCCTTCCGCCTCACTCCTTCACTGAACTTCAACATCACATGGGCGGAGTCAACACCAGATGCAAATTGTGTCACTCAAGCCTCCTGCCACTGCCTAGCAGCTTTGTTGAGGGCCATGTGGGCAAAGAACACGTGTCCTCACAGGAGTTATTGGGTCGCAAACAACCAATGGCTAGTAGACAGGAAGGACCACTCAGGATCTCAGCACCCGAAGCCCACATGAGGACCGGTGCCTGTGGGAACATTCACAGACGTTCCTCCACGTTTACACCTTGAGCTCACAAGGCCCTGGTGTTTGAACCACCTCTAACTGTCACGTTGAGTGGCACTGTGTGCATTCCCCACATGAAGGCGTCCCATTACCTGTCTCCACAAGACAAACCCTGCACCATAACCTCAGATCCCGCCTCCCCGTCTTTGTCTTTGTTTCTGGTTTTGGGGCCAGCACAGGTTGTTCTTCTCAGAGGTCTTCACTGGACTACACGTTTAACTAAAACACAACTGTTTCCCACTGCTGGGGAAGAGGCTACCAGGCCCAGGCCTCCCCCAGGATCTGTAGGCAGTTAACGGTTGCTGGGGAGGTGGGGACAGACGTTTACTTTAGGAAAACTAGATGAAAAGAAGGTCTCCACAGGCCTGCAAACAACTCCTCACCCATGCTCCACAAGCAACCCAACTCACTGGGTCTTTTTTTTCTGTTTCTGTCTCTCTCTGTGTGTCTCTGTCTCTTTCTATGTCTCTATCTCTCTCTCATACAGACACCCAGACACACACCACACATACCTACACACACACACATCATAAAAGAGAAGGGGACCAGCTGGAAAGCAGAAGGGGATCACTGGAGGGGGAGAGCGACAAAGAGGATAATAGGAATGGAATAAAAATATACATGTATTTACATGTATACAAATGTCATAATGATCCATTATTGTGCATAATTAATATATGCTAATAGAGACCTTGATAATACAAATAAATAAATGCCCCTCACTTTGTGCAAGTTAACAGTACCTTTCACATGATGCTGGAAACAACCCACTGAGCTTGGCTGAAATCTTGTTCATGTTGTGAGTGACTTGGTGCAAATGGAGAAAGTCAGAGACCACAAGAGTCAGGGAAATGGCATGCACGTCACAAATTTAGACTTTACATTTGGGATCTTTTTTCCTAAAAACAAGATTTACATATTGCTCCCCCCTTTTAATATCCAGAAAAAAAAACGCTATAATTTTCCTGGTGTATGAAAGTCCCGTATTTTATAACCAATAACTTTCTTGGTACCGACTCGACTCAGGACTCGCTGAATCTCAATTCCTATCTCTTCCTTCGTGACACGGGAGAGAGCCACATGCGCGTCTTTGCCACATCCTTGCGCATGCGTCCTGCGTGGGCACGGGTGTGTTTCAGGAGCCCTTCCCACATCGGAGCTTCAGGGCCTCAGGCGAACGCCGGGAGGGAGGATGGAGCGCGGCGGGGCTCACTTGCGGCCATCACGACAACAGGCCGGATGGACGCCTCCAGACTGAGCACAGGGGCGGTCAAGATGCTCACTGCGCGCCAGTCTCCAGAAGTGGCATATGCACGGGGAAAAGAATAATTCCTCTTAGGCCGCACGATGTTTCAAAACCTTTCTAACACCGCTTCCTCCTCACCGGTTTCAAGATGTGTGTATTCCCTCGTTCGCGGGGAAGGAAAAGAGCCGCCCCCATCTTTTACCTGAGGAGGGTACCCAGGCGTTTGTGATCCGGCCCGTGCGCAGTGTGACAGCAGTTGAGTCTGTACTGGGCGGCGTGGCGGCTCGGAGCTGGGAGCAGAAAGAAGTTCCAGGGTCTAATCCGACCGACGCTGTGTTCTTTGCAAAAGGTTGCGAGGCCTTGGCCTAATAAGCATAATCTCATTACACTGCAAATAAAAGTTTCCTATTTATCTCCAGATTTCAAATGAATCTAATAAGGCTTATGATACAGTCACCCAATACCCTAATCATATTTCTGCCTATCTAAAAGCAATCAGTAATTGTGTTACTGCAGAACGTGCTGACAATACCTTTGACACAGAGAGGAGAATGAGAGCCCAGCTGTACTAATTAAATTAAATGCTGGGCTGATGGAATACATTTGCCTCAGCCGGGAGCATGGGCGCAGAATTAATAAGCATTACAGCTCCGAGCGGGAGATGGTATCATAATGGAAGGGAGGTTTTGATGTGGAGAGCCCCATTCAGATTCAATGCCCCATCATGCACGGCGTGACAGCTGCTTACAGAAGGTGCAGAGCCTCAAACAAATTGCACAGGAACTTGGTCGTTTGCATGTTCCTCACCAAGGAGCAGGGCATGCGTGCTGCATCGCTTGTGCAGCCTGAAGCCCACCCTGGACGGCTGCAGGGGATGACGGAAGCCCCCGGTCTTCCTCACGTCGCTGTGAGCCTCTGACCTCACTTTCCTCCCCGGGACCACTCTGTGTCCACCTTCTACCTACATGACCCCTGACCTAGGCAGACAGAGATGGCTCCAGTTTTTTGCAAGGTGCTCCCCCACCCCATCCTTCTCCCAGATGTTCAAGGGTTGCCCTGCTGTGCTGTGCGTCGCCGGGGCCCCGTGGCATCCCTGCTGATGGCTCTCCGTCCAGGGAGGCCCGCCTTCTGTTGCTGGACCCAGCCTGCTCTGCCAGCGCAGCCCAGTCCCTCGCTCGTCAATTAGCTGCTATCTTGCCGGCTGCAGTGTGGGGCTGCAGTGCCAGCCGGCCAGGCAGCGTTCATTATCATGAGGATTTTGACAGGATATTAAATTTACTAATCCTGAACTTGCCGGACTGACCCCTCACTGGGAACAGACAATGCTGGTGCTGCCTGCGCAACGCTTTCTGCTTTCTCTCTCCCTTCTCCCTCATTTCTCCAAGGATACCACACATGCTTCTGTCCGCGGGCGCACACGGCCACACACACTAGCAGCAGCCGCTGCCGACCCATTTCCCTGCCGTGCAGACTCCCACCTGACTCCCTGCTTGCCACGGGTGACCAAGCGTGGGGCTGCCGTGCGCCACCTTGTAGATGCACAAAGACGGCAAGGCATCCATGCATTCAGACCCCTGCCACCCCGGGAGGCTGCAGCTCTCTGGGTGGGCTTGGTGCTTCCACCGTCACTCACGTAGCTTTGACACAGACACGTCAGCACGCTTGCCGCAGATTAACCGCCATCCTCACAATCAGGCCCACACACAAGCCATATCCTTCTGTCACTCACAAACATTGCACATGTGTACTCATGCAAATGCCCTATGTGTATACTCACATACACAACACAAGCACATTGCTCATGGCATGCCTGTAGCATGCACACTCACCATCACATACAACACAAACACCACACAGACATATTCACATGATGCTCACATACATTCATATACAAACATCACACACACATGTGTGCACAAATTCACATCCTCTCACATGTAACGTAAATACATCACACACATAATATATGTACATTCCTACATGAACATATACATGTATCCATATAACATGTATCATACCTACATATGTATAACCATACACACATTCATATTCACATACAGTGTATACCATACACATCACATCCAAACACGTATGTTCCCTCCATTTTCACATACATGTATATAAAATATATATACATGCAATCTATCACATTCACACATTTATGCCACATGCACACTCTCATACGTGCATAGACAACATATACCACACACTTCACACCAGCATACATGTGTATTTATACCCACTTCTAATACATGCATACACACATCGATTACATGTGTTTAACCGTGCATACTCATCTCTGTGTGCAGAGACTCAGACTCCTCGCAGACATACATACATACATACACCGAGGTACACAAATACACATCAAACGTACGTGCTCACTTTCACAACTCACATGTACATGTTTACATACATATCTATACACTACACATGTGCACACACACTCATATTCTAACACGTATATTTGTATATGCACATATCCATACCATCATATGCACACACACTAACACGGCTATACACACGCACAGATACACAGGTACACATACATATCCAAATCTGTGCAGGTGCACACATTAGACCCCACATGGTCACATGCTGGAGCAGACTCATGCGCACAAAACGTCTCCCTGGTACACGTGAGTCCCCTCCTCTTGCGCTCACCCGGCCCTGCCATCGGCCTGGTACTGGGGCTGCTCTCTGGGCCGCCTGCCCCCAGCCTGAGGCCACCACTCCGCACTCATCCATCCAAGCACATGCCGGCTTCCTCAGCCCGCTGCGTCTTCACGTCTTTCATGCCCTCGACAGTCAGCCGTGCACACATTGGAAAAGCAATCGCTACTCTTTGTTTATTTCTCTATAAATAACCCCCCAGGATGTCAGACCCTCTGAGTATTTTTAGGAAGTTCTGGGTGCTACAGCAGAATCCAGCATCTTGCCCATTCATAAGCTTTCTGCGCGTCAGAGAAACAAAGCCCGCCGCAGCTTTCCACCAACATTCTGCCAGTTTGCTCTCTAAATAATTCAACATTAAGATCCAGTCAACTCTCCTACCTCCTCGAAAAACTCCTGCAAACAGTGCCAATTAAGTTGCTGAAAACAGCCGATTTCCACTGATACTGTACAGATAAAGCTGACCATTAAATTGCAATTTGCCATCCCAGCCAGCGGTGGCTGCTGACAGCCTGCCGGGCTTGTAATCTCATTTAACCCCCTCCTGTCAGAAGCGGCCCACCCCTTCACATAATGCCGCCAAATTAGACTCGACAGGGCGGTTAGAAAGTGAAGCCTCTTTAGCTAAAAGTCAGGCCGCAGTGGGCAGCCCTGACCTTCAGTGGCCCCACTGGCCTCACAGTTCTCCAGGGACTCTGGAGACATTTGCTTCCAGGGCCAGGCCTGGTGACAGAGGGGTGGGGCGGGCCCTGGCCACAAGGCGCCTGGCTTTCCCTGGGGGCAAATTACAGAGTTTTTCTAAACAATGAAGGGAAATCTCACCTGGCCCTTTCAAGTCTCTCTTTGGTAATAAAAGGCGAATCAGGCACTGTGTTCCAGCCCCTGTCTCAGTATTTGCCTCCACCCGCGGTGCTCTCTGACTTGGAGCCAGGGGACGCCTCTGCTGGAGCACAGAGCACCCCCTCTGGCCTCACCGCCTGCATTTTAGATGAGGCCATCTTAGCTGGGGGCTGGTGTCTTCAAAGCCACCCTGGCTGGCATTTACTGCAGTCCAATTTTCAGAAGGGAACCAGCTGCCTGGGGTGGGCCCGCCCACCCATCCCACCTGTTTTTGTTCCGTGCCCAGGACAATCTTGACAACATTGATTTCTTAGCATATACATGCCTATTTCCCCAAATCAAAGCCCGGCCCATGGTGTGTAATAACCAGCAGCAACCACAAGTCTGGAATTTAACCCAAGCAACTTCCTATTTATTACTCTATTAGAAAATTTTTCTTCCTTTCTTTTCCTTCTTCTCTCTTTCTCTGATTCTGTGTGCCTCTTTCCTTTTTCTTCTGTTTTAAACAATCGGTTATTAATCTAAAAGAGCTTCTATAAACAAACAGTTCCCCTCACTCACAAGAACAAATAAATGTTTCAAGGCTCACACATCAGAGCAGCCTCTTGACAAGCAAATGTATTTTTGGTCTGTAGAAAGACCTGAGCAACACTGTACTTGAAAATAATGTCTGCCCTTTTAGCCCCTTCCGTGTTTGAATCTAAAAATTAGGTTGTAATTGCACAAACAAAAACTTTATAAATGAATAAGTATGATTTAGGGAGGGAGATATAGGAGAGATAAGGGGAAAGAAAGAGAAAGGGAAACAGAAGGAGAGAGAGGGGAAGAGAAGGAGAGGGAGAGAGGGAAAGAAAGAGAGAGGGAGAAAGAAAGAGGGAGAGAGGAAGAGGGAAAGAGGAAGAGGGAAAGAGGAGAGAGAAAGAGAGGGGGAGAGAGAGGGAGAGAGGGAGAGGGAAAGAGAAAGAGAGAAAGAGAGGGAGAGAGAGGGAGAGTGGGAGAAAGAAAGAGGGAGAGAAGGAGAGGGAGAGAGAAAGAGAGAGAGGGAGAGAGGGAAAGGGAGAGAGGGAGAGAAAGAAAGGGAGAGAAGGAGAGAGGGAGAGAGAGGAAGAGGGAAAGAGAAAGAGAGAAAGAGAGGGAGAGTGGGAGAAAGAAAGAGAGAGAGGGAGAGAAGGAGAGGGAGAGAGAAAGAGAGAGTGAGAGAGGAAAAGGGAGAGAGGGAGAGAAAGAAAGGGAAAGAAGGAAAGAGAGAGGGAGAGAAGGAGAGGGAGAGAGAGAGAGAGCGAGAGAGGAAAAGGGAGAGAGGGAGAGAAAGAAAGGGAAAGGAGAGAAAGAGAGGGAGAGAAAGAAAGGGAAAGAAGGAGAGAAGGAGAGGAAGAGAGGGAGAGGAAGGGACAGAGAAAGGGAGAAGGAGAGAGGGAGAGAGAGGAGAGACAGGGAGAGAGAGGGAGAGGGAAAGAGAAAGGGAGAGTGAGGGAGAGAGAGGGAGGGAAAGGGAGAGAGGGAAAGAGGGAGAGGGGGAGGGGAGAAAAGCTCTTGGAGTTGCTTCTCTTTGGGAAGCAACATCTCTAGTCTCTCGAAAAGCAAAGAAAGTTCACAATGTTTGTGGGGTCTGGGGTACACTCTGGTTTCCCAGCACAGTCAGATGATGCTTCTCCTCGTGGGTGTTCACTGCCTGCCCTGGCTCACAGCCCCTGTGCCCACACCCTCCTGTGACTCACCATTCAGGCTCCCAGAGCCACACAGCTGGGAAGGACTCTGAGCATCTCTGGAAGCTGCAGCCCTTGGCTCGGTTGTGGTCATTCCCGCTTCAGAGGCCAGTTCATCCTCGCTGCTGACCAACTCAAGTTCTGAGCCCTCCCCTCTGCCTCATTTTCCTCCTCCTTGACTAAAGTTAGCTGGACTTGCAACCGAAGCCACCTCAATGTTTATCCTACTTCCTGGGGCTGCAGTGGAGTGAAGTCCTGCCTGCCCAAGCCTTTCGCAATGGAGTGGTTTATTTAATTTGTCAGTATAATGGGAGCAGCTGAATGAGAGACAGAGAATGCAGTGTGGTATAAAAGAAACAAAGGCTAAAAGTACCACTATTTTGATTCTCTTTTTAAAATTACTTCCAAAGTGTGGTGTCTATTGTGAGGAAGAATGCTGAACAAAGCACAGGGTCTCGGCAATATTCACAGAGCTTATTCACCCACAGCCAGCCCTGTCCGTACATTCAGAGGTAGAATACACTTATGAATGATGTATTGGAGGGACTGTAGCCCCCATTGTGCTTTCAGTGTAAACAAAAAGGCAGACAGGAGCTGACTGGCGTATGGGCAGCGAGGCCTGGCTGGACCCAGCCATTCCCTGCTCTGTGAGGTAAAGTGGGAACTGGAATCGCTGGACCCAGGGCAGGCTAGTGCTGAAGGCTCCACTCCCTTCACCCACCACCCTGGAGCTGGCTGCTGGGCCTTCTAGGACATTTCACTGGGCAGCGCCGGATAGACCACATCTATCCCACTGGCTTGTGTCAACTGTGTCTTGACTCTTCTGCTAATTTCCAGAAGAAATTCTTCTCTTGGAGGATACCTCTGTTGACAACAGCACCCACAGGTTCAAAGCACATGATTGTGGCTTGGTGCACCAGGTGCTGAGACTGGGGTGGGTCCTGTAGCCTCAGCTAGTCCTTCTCCAGAAGCATTATCGGCTACCGCAAGTCTCTAAGCCGGTACCCCAGCCGCTGACTGCCTCCCAGGTGGACAGTGCTTTCTACTTCAGCTGCTCAAGTTGAACAGCAATGCATTCCCTCCAGTGACCCCCTGCTTTGTAGGAAACGCTGAGCTGTGCCGCTCACAACTCCACAACCTTGTTTTGTGTTGCTTTCTTTTGAGGAAATGTCTTCCCACGCTTAGCACAACAGAGTAGCAAAAAGGCAGAGAAGGGCTGACTGGCATATGGGCAGCGAGACCTGGCTGGACGCAGCCATTCTCTGCTCTTCCCGGGAAAGGGGGAGCTGGACCCCTCTCCTGTTTGCTCACCCTGCAACAGTTGCTCAGCCCTCAGGCTACAGCCCCTGAGGAAGCTGCCTTTGGGTCCTGGAGCTGACCAACTGTTTCTACCCATAAAATGAGCCAGCCTAGACTGGGTATCATGTGGGCTTAGAATGGAGCTTGCAGGAAACACATCCAAGAAGGAACATACATGGAGGAGCAGTTGTTGTTTCCTGCCCAGAATGAGTCTTTGGGTTGCAGGGAGAGAACGGAGCAGCTTTGCAGCATGTGGTGCTCAGGGAGCACAAAGGCTGGGCACAGACGGAGGCATGCTCCATCTCTGTGGAGAAAAGGGTTACAGGAATGTTCATACTTGACAGATGCAGAAACTAAACCTTTCAGAGAGCAAAGGTTTCCCAGGCCAGAGCTTAGCAGGGGCCTGAGGCGGCTAAGCCCTGTGCACCCGGCTCAGTTTATCTAGGCCTTGGCCAGAATGTTCTGAGTTTTCATTCCAGTGAAGCAAATGAGCATCGCTGAGGCTGGAGAGCCACAGCCCACAGTCCAGGCTGCACTCTGGCAGTGACACTGACACTCCACCTTCCCCCAGCAAGACAGGCCATTAGGGTCTCCCCTGCGTCTCATGACCCACTCCACACGCTACCAGAGGCCACACACTCTCTCTGCAGCCTCCAGAGTCTCCCGGATGTCCCATAGTCACTACACAGCTGACTGGCTGGCTTGAGCTTGTCACAGGGCGTTTGTGCCTAAGAGAATGTCTTACAGTGATTTATGTTTCATGACAGAACTAAGACTCACTACCATGCATGACCAAGCCAGGATTTTTTTTTTGAAATGTCTTCAAAATTTGGGGAATTCAATGTTTTCCGATACTCTAATAGTATCATTTTAGTACAATACTCCGTGGAAAAGTTACACAACTTAGTACAGTGAATGCGTCAATAAGACATGCCTGTGAGGTGAGTCCCAGCCATGGCAGTGTGTCTGTGTGGGGTCAGGCCTCGCTGACCCTCAGTCTATCCTGTTTCATAATGCAGACATAAGGGTCACCACAAGTGATGGTAACCTTGTGGAAGATAGGGCATCAGGGTAGCCGGCTAGAATCCCGAGAAAGGCTCCTTTCTGTCAGGTGGGGTGGCTTCTGTATACATCAGGGGTTGTAAGGCCGAGGCTGTCAGCAAGAGGAAGGCGCTGACCCACCTCAGTGGCTGGATGGTTTGTATGTGGCTTCTCCTGTCAGCAAGCATTTTGGCTTTCATGCCAGTCACCTTTCTGTACTTGAGGAGGTAAAGGGAAGCAAGACCCAGCCCACAGCACATTGGGCCCACCCACCACCTCAGCTCTCCGTGGAACTGCTCACAGTTTCAGCTTTTATAAAATTATCGTGTCATTGCCAGTGCACTAGCAAATAGCCAAGCCCACATTGTTGACCTCACGTGGAACCGATGGTCTCAGGGGCCATCAGCTTCACCTTGACCTTGATGCACAAAGCTCCAGAGCACAGAGATTGAAGTAGGGTGTGTGTGTCATGTAGACAGACTCCAGAGGAGTCTAGGAAATCTATAATGTGCACATTTGATGGGGGGGGGGGAGATCTGAAGAAATTTGACTTGCTCCATCTGAGTTAGCAGACAAACCAGGCTTCGATCTCAGATTTATTCAGCCACCCAGGCGCGAGACATAAAAATATAGTTAGCCCTTTTTATTTGCGGCTTTCTCATTGACCATTCAACCAACTGTGGATCGACAGCATTGGAAAGAAGAGGTTTCTCTTTCCTAACCGTGTATGGACGTTATTACCCGAGCTGCAGGTTGTTAGGACCCCATGCACAGCTTTCATACTGGGCTCAACACCAGCCACTTCAAGCATGGAGAGGAGATGGGCAAGCCCTCTGCCATCAAGGCACTGGAGCACTGTGGACTTGGGTACCTACGTGGAATCCTGGATCTTACCCCCTTTGATAGTAAGGGTAACTATGTGTAGTCTTTGAAAAGCAGAAATCAATTATGTTTTAGTTATGCTGTGGACACAGACTTTCCAGCACATACCCCTTATTTCTATGAGTTTCCCATCTTGCTCAGAAAATTCCCGGATGCAGAGTGACCAGGATGTCCCTCAGTGCATGAAGACATAAAGATGTCCCATTTGGAGACAGGAAGGTATTGTGTGAATTTGAATTCCTTGAAACTCCAGCCTGTCTTTGAAGGGCCGTGGCCAAAGGCTGAATGTTGAAGCCATAGGACTCTGTGGCTATAACACCCTTTTCAGTCGTTCAGAATCCCTCATACAGCAAATGCACATTTCCACCAGGCAGGAAGGTAGCCGCCCATACACTTCACAGAGAAGTGGGTCTCTGACTCAGATGGAAGGCAAGCCTGCCTTCCTGGCTTGATGATGAAAACCCTTTAGGAGCCTAAATAATGCCACTGCCTCACACTGTACTCCTGGGATTTGGTTCCCCTTATATGCTCCGGTATGCTTAGATTCTTCACAGGGAGCTTTGGTTTCCCCAGAAGAGTAACTGGAGAGGTAGAGGGTCACATGGTTGTGGCAGGCTGCAGGCACCACTGGGCTGAACAGCAAACCTGCAGAAAACATGGTCTTTTTTCCCCCAGCTTTCCTTTTTATTTTTTTTAATATGCTTTAAAATTCCTTGCAGTCTTCCTTCCTAACTGCACAATATCAAAAGCGCTCTGTTCTAATCCTCTCCTGGGCTGCCTCAATTAATCACTTCTTTATTACAGAACTTGGCACGCTGCCCTTGCGCCCACCAGCAACCACTCGCTCCCTCTCTCTGCCTGCACAGAGCTCAGGCTCCTCCTTTCTCCTTTGCTGCCTAGCCCTTCTCATTTTCTTTCCTCATTTAGGGGAAGAAAAAAAAAAAAGCTCTCCATTTCATTTTCCGTTTTGTTCTCAGCCCCCTAAAACTTGGCTTATTCTTTCATTGCCTTAGTAAGTATTACTTGGTGCTGGCTTTGACTCCTGCGGCAGCTGCGGCTCATGGTAGACATTATGGTTGTGAACACTCTCTGAGTGCCAGGTGCTGGGTCTGTGAACTATGGAGCCCTCCAGGACTCTGTGCAGAAAGGTAGATGCCAGCACTGTTTGTACAGGAGGGAAAGTGATGTCAGCCATGGTAGCCAGTCACTGGTGTAAGATTAGAACCCAAGACTGGCTCACTCTTGGTTCCTTAGCAACCTCTGCAGCATCACGTCTCCTAGGTAACGTCCATCTGCAGACCTGACTCTGTGAACTTGAACTCTATCCTGCCACTGCTGGTACAGGTAGCTCCAGGAGATAGTTACCTACCCTGAGGCAGCTCTGCCTGGCTCTCCTCCATAAGAGCTTGAATAAGAATGGCACTGATAGTCTCATATGTTGAAATGTTGGTCACCAGGGAGCCGTACTATTTGAGAAGGCGTAGAAGGTGTAGCCTTCATGGAGGAAGTGTGTCACTAGGGATAGGCTTGGAGGTTTCCACAAAGCTCACACCAGGCCCAGCATTTCTCTCTCAGCCTGATCATCAAGATGGAGTTCTGAGCTACTGCTCTGGCACCATGCTGCCCACCATGACGGCAATCCCCGAGACTATAAGCCAGCCCCAGTTAAACGATTTCCTTTATGAGAGCCGCCTTGTTTATGGTGTCTCTTCACAGCAACAGAATACTGGCTAGGACAGAATGCCTCTTGCTTTGTGCTTACACAGTTCACTGGCCACACTGAGTGTTGCAAGGGTCACGAGGGCCACAGGATCGGGAACATGGCTGGCGGAAATGATTCCCACCCTTTGAGGACCTTGTGGCTGTTAGCTTTTGGTCTATTGCTGTTATTGAGGAAGAGTTGGATTAAAATATAAAGTCTTGGACTGAGCAGACCTGATCTTGGTGGAGATGGACCCCAGATACCTCTGGATCTGTGCACAGCAGGATGAATGCCCTGCCTTCCCCACTGGCCCCAGGCTGACTTTCATGCTATCATGGGAACATGTATGTAGTAGAATGACACAAATCATCCCCCATCCTCCCATCTCTGTTGGTAGGGCAGGTGCTGCTCATGCTGCTTCTCTGAATGCCTGTACGTCGTCCTAGAAGGAAACTATAGCCACACAGGTAGCGAGAACATTGCAGCCTTCGGCTGGAGGAGCTGTTGGACCAGCACAGTCATGGGGTGCACTGAAGAGTCCGCGGAACAGAGACAGGCCTCTCCAGAACCAGATGGAAGCTGCTGCTGTGCTTAGGGCTTGGGTCTTGCACACCATGGAAATTATCTGCTCATTTCAGCCATCTCATTTCCGATGGGCTATATTGGCTTGGCCAATCGTAATGAGGAAGAACTTCTGTCCCCTACACAGATCCGTATCTCACGGCCACGATTTTCCAGCCAGTGTGAGAGAAGAGCTGGCAGTGTGGGTGAGGTGGCAGCGGGCCCTAAACTAAACTGCTTTCAAGCATTCTGCATCAGGTGAGGCTTTGCTGTGGCTCCACAGCACTCACTCTCCTGACCAGCCCTTGGTGACTTCATGCTCACAGACGTGGTGAAGCTCTAAAATGTAGGTCTCTGATGTTCTCTCCAGGAACAAAGTGTGGGGCTCACTGCCATGCAGGCAAGCTTTTGGAGAAGAGACCCCACTGTGAGCCAAGGGCATGGCTGGCTGGGCAGGCAGGACGCCCTCCTCATACTTCCAAGGTGCAGAAGTATTCTTAGTGGCATTGTGACCTTATTTAATAAGACTATCTTCTCTTATAGGAAAGCTGGATTCCCACAGTGGCTTGGGAACACTCCTGAAGGACCAGTGTGTCTCAGGTGCCTTGTTTAGCTGTTGGCAATAGCTGATACACAGGTCTAAGCTGCTTTAATCTGAGGGCTAAAGAAATGAGAGAGAGAAGGCAAATCAGCAAAAGCTTCCTTCCCAAGGTGCACAGCTTCCAAACCAGGTCAGCAGGAGAGAACTGACAAGAGCAGCGTCATGGTGTGTTTGGTACAGAAGCACTTGTCTACCCTCCCCCAGGAGTGTGAGCGTGTACAGAGTCTCAAGCTGGCCCTCCGAACTGACACATGGGCAGCCATCTTCCCAGGGCCACTCTTTCACACCGTACATGTACACACAAATGAGGTGGTGGTGGGGATGCTCATTCCTTACTCATCTCAATGGAGAGCATGTGGCTGCTCCCACAGTCTTTCCCGGGTGCCAGATGATTTGCTGTGAAACCTCACTGGGCTGTGCTTTAATCTGAGGGCTAAAGAAATGAGAGAGAGAAGGCAAATCAGCAAAAGCTTCCTTCCCAAGGTGCACAGAGTTGAGACTGTCAGGGAGGTCAGGGGACAAGATGGTGGACAGTGCTGCTGACAGGAATGGGCTAGGGCTGTGGAGAGTTCTGGAGGTGAGCTTTCTTGCCAGTGCATGCACACAAGTGCATCTCAGCTTCTGAGAAGGTATGGCCTCAGGCCTCACGGCCCTGAGAGGCCTCAGCCTGTATTCACAGGGTAAGGACTGTGAATCACAGTGGCGGCACTCAGCCGGTCTTCGGGGGGCATACCAAAATGTGGAAAGACAGCTTTGATGGTCCCGACTCTGGAGAAGAGTATGTGCTACTAGTGCCTCGTGGGAGGGGGACGAGAGGGCTGCAGGCAGTTCTGTAAAGCACAGGGTGGCCCCATAACAAAGAATTGTCTTAGCACGGAGGTGCAGAGGCCATGTGCTGTCACAGAACGGCCACTGCTGCTCTACCCTCCTGACCTGCAGGCACGGCACGAGGTGCGTTTTCTGGGGGTGCATTCACATTCTCAGGCTCTGCCAAGACCAGTAGGTGAGCATCTGGCTGTGCTTGGGGCTTGTTCACCCCAAAATCTCTTAGACACACATCATTCAGACTGCACAACCTTGTGTGCATGCTCTGTGCATGACAGCCATGGTGTGTGTGTGTGTGTGTGTGTGTGTGTGTGTCCCTTTCGCAAGCCAACGCTCAGATCTGCTGCCTCTGTGCTAAATTAATATATTTTAATGCTTCAACCCATAAATCATTCATCTCAAACTTCTCATCTCTTATGAATAAGTTCATCATCTTCATTCACATTTTGTCACAAAAATTAGGAGTTTAGCATGTCGAAAATTCCCTTAGTTCCTCTTGTCTTTTCTGTTGCACAAGATAGTAAGCCAGAAGATTAGCTTTTCTTCCACAGCAGAGGAGAAGCTAGGACATCGCACAATCAAGACAAATTGCTTAGGAAAATAATTCCTTTATTTACGGGAATTACCAATAAGCAGGCTGCTTTCATGAGAAACAAAAATTGTCACAGAGCTCGCCAGGGTCGGAGCACTGGAGTCTGAATTATATGCTCTCTGCTGAGTTACTGTTCCAAATTCTAGCAGCGCTTCTGTCCCATGACTGACTTTTTAAAGTGGGTGAGTAAGGCACTATGCAGGAGCTGGCTGCTCCTCAGATAATTTTACAAGGGTGTCTTTAAAGACAGTGTCCTTGCTACTGGTCTGAGCGAGTGCCAGCATCCCTGGCAGTGGCATGAGCTCAGTGGACAAAGTATGTCGTGCCTGTGAATGTCTCCGCCGACATCATCAAAGTGTGATGCTGTGTGTGTGAAGGTCTCAGGCTGGCTGGGCATCGCTGACGTGGCCTGTGCTTTTATCACTAGGCCACCTCCACACAATCTCCTTGTGGTGACTGGTCAAGAGCAGGCACAGCCTCCTTCATGACTGAGAGACACTTTGGTGACTCAGAAGGACCTAAACTGAAGGAAAATTGCAATGAAAATTGAGATTTTATTTAATTTTTGAAAGAAAACCCTCCATTTAAGAATAAATGAAAGCAAAAGCTTGAAACCAATTTGTATGTTTGCTGTCTTTGAATCATTTTCGCAGTTTGAAGAAAGGAAAAGAGGTAAATTAAAGTTGTCCCAGGGTATTACTCGTAAGAGGTTAAAGTATGTTCTAATGGGCAGATTAATTCTGTGGGGAAATAACATTAAATCTTTCTGAAGGCTTGAAATTTCTCAAAAGCATTCTTACTGCTTCCTTGCATTGCAACAAATGCAATCATCTGGCTAGATAATCTGGCGTCTTAAATGACTTTGCACTTAAGCCCTGTCAATTTGATCTTCCCAGGTTAATTGATTATCTCAACAAGCTTTCTTGCCAGAAAAGATCTGAGTGCTTACATCTTTTCATTAATTCCCGCTGTTTGGTGAGAAGGTGACAAGTAAGAAGGGGCTGCTTGGCTTAACCCCTTCACGGCCCTGTGTCTAGGGAAGACAGGGAGGTGGGTCTGGGCTCACGGCTGTGTCACCACACTGCCACCCCTGCGCTGAACATGAGGACCAGAAGGAGGCCTCCAGCTGTAAGGGTGGCACTAGCCCCCAGGCTTCACTTCTCGGGGCCCCGACAGCCAGCTGTGTGCCATCAAGCAGCTGATCACCCTGAGGAAGCCTCGCTGGGGCTTTCTGGGGAGGCTGAGTGTGCCAGCAGTCATGGAGTGGGCATTGGATTCCGCTCCTCTGTAGCATAGCTGGGACATTGGGGCCTGAGCGAAGCTCAGTGTTTCTGTAGGGCAAGAAGAGAGGGTAGGGATCACTGGGTGCTCTGAGGAGACAAGAACCAGCCAAAAGGGACCTCAGAAAGAGTGGGACACATGAAGACACCCTTGGGTATCACAGCACTCTGAGGAAAAGGCCCCAGCCCTAGAAGGAGCCCAGCGCTTGAGGCCTGTCCTCCTCTCCCCACTCGGGGCCCAGACTTCCTCCCACCTTCTCTGTACTTGGCCCCTTAACCTTCAGAAAGCAGCTGGGGCTACAGCCCTTGGCCACACCCCTCACCTTCCCATCAGCCAGTGGGTGTCAGTTAGCTATCACTTCACTCTGGGTGGACATTCCTGTTACTTGCACTTCCAGGCAGAGCTGGAGAGCAAAGAAAGGAGAACAAGATGGATTCTTATACCAGATGTATGCCAACAGTGCCTGGGAATCTGGGGCACAGTGGGCAGGGGCCCTTGGCATGCCCAGCCCACATGGAAGCAGCCCTATTACCCAGAAGCGAAGGGGGAGAGGCCACAGCTTTGTTTACACAGGCGAGGCAGCCGCAAACAGGCATTAATCATGGTCATTAACCCAATCGCACCACACTGCTGCTGACCGCTCCCAAGTGCCTTTTGAGTTTCCATTCCCTTTATCACCCTCTTGGAAAAGAGGGAAAAGTGACAAAACCATTAGGAACCATCTAGGGTCTCCCAAATTAAAATGTGTGTAAATTAAACACGTGTGAAGTGCTCAATATGTGGCAAATTAGTACAGAGACCGCGGAGCCTGTGCCTCGAAGTCCGCCTGCACATGCCAACCTGACAGCTCCTATTGCCCTCGGCAGCAGTATTTAAGCCGGCAGGAATCCCCAGTGTCAGGAAACGTCAGGGCCCTGTTATTAGACACGTTTAATTAGGATCTACCCCGCTGCTCCCAACAAGTATTTAATTAACTTCCAGGCAGGGCAATTAACTTCAGATGCGGCTGATTTTCTTGCTCACCTTCTGTTGACACTTGGCCCATGCCACATCCCACTTTGCTGACAGTATAATGGATGCACCCTTAGAAGACTAGTGTCAGGGTGCAAGTTGGAAACCCGGGGCCGGCTATGAGCAGCAGCACAGGCAGCACAGAAGCTGACCTAACGAGGGAGGGAGAGGCAGCTGGACCTGGAGATTGTAGAGAAGAGGGATGAGAAGAGGAGCTAGCTGAGAAGCAGAACCAGCCCAGGGGCAAGCTTGACCTGCCTCCCCCATGCACAGGGGTCTATCTGTCCTTAGTAGACAAAGCTTCGACCCCTCCTTGTTCCAAGAACACGTTGGTGGATGTCAGAGACTTGGACTCATACCATATTATTGTGAGGGTGAAGAGGGCTGAGGGATGTGACCCTAGCCATGGGCCAGCCCAGAACCCTCTGCCGGTGTTCAGAGAATTGCAGTGTCAGCCACTTTGTTCCTGGTTGAAATGTCTCTATTGAAAACAATGGCACTTCTAATAAATAATAATAATAATAATAATAATAATAATAATAATAATAATAACACATCACCACCACCACTGGGTGCTGGATCTGCGGCTACTCTGCCACCCACCATACTTCTGTGTAATGATGGTGAGATGTTTGGGAACTCATACCCGGCTTCAAAAGCCTGTAAGTTTTCACAGAGAGTCTAGTAGTTGTACACCTTTGTTCATTGCTGTGTAATATGCCCACAGTAACCAAAGATGGAGACAGCTTGCGTATTCACTAGTGGGTGAACGACAGACAAAATGTAGTGCATCCACCCAGTGACGAATTCTTCAGCCGTTAGTAATAAGGACGTTTGACCATGCTGTGGTCAATAAATGACCACAAAGGACACAAATTGGAGCATTCTCCTTATATATGTCTCTAGGGTGGTCAGATCTGGAGACACAGGAGAAGGTGGTTTCAGGGTGGAAAGAGATGGGGGCTTGCTGGGGACAGAATTTGGGGAGATAAAGGGGACTCTTGGGGTGAATGGCAATGAAAGCCATGACCCTCATGGATGTCCATGTACTTGATCACTGTCTGGAGAAGTTTCCGTACTTTAGGAATTCTCTGTCTTACATAGGAAACCCATGCATTGTCGACTGTCAGGGTACCTAGGTAATGAGACGGGCAGCTCCTGGCTTCCAAGTAGGTTCCAACTTTTGATGGTTATACTGGGAAGAAGAATTGCTTTCAGGGTCCTGTCACACATGTTTCGCTGCAGTGAGACAAGGTCTGGTGCTCTGTGATGCATTTGGGAGTTTCCCAGATGCACATGGACTGTGTTGGCGTCCTCAGTGAAGGAATGCCCCTATGTGTCACCTCTACTTCCTGCACAACCAACTAACTCATCATGTCTCCTGGTTGAGTCAAGAGTGGATGGTTCCCCATGAAGAAATCAAGATAAGAGTCTTCTGCGGTGTGCACGTTCTCATACGTCCTGGCCTTCTACGAGAATGCCAATGCAGTCACAATGACCCCGAATGAATGCAGAAACTACATTGCTGAATTGGTTCCTGGATTCAACACACTTGCTGGGTACCTGCTGCTTGCTTGGCCCCACACTCCATGCTGTGGATCAAGTGTCCCTCTGCAACACCAAGGCCTTGCTCTGTAGGTGCTTCCTGTCTAGTGTGGAAGACTTGTAGACTGGCCACTATCAGGAGACTGGGCACCAAGAGCCAGTGCTTGGCAAGCAAGTAGGACTCAGATCTTTGCATTGGGGGAAAAAAGGACTTTCTTCCAGAGGCAGATGCACCCATATACGCTCAAAGGATGGATGGAGCCTAAGCTTCTAGTTCCACCAAATCACTTGCCAACTGGTTAACTTTCAGTCACCACTAGCTCCCAGGGAGCACACTGCTCACAAGATGGCCTACTGGACATGTTGACTATGGGGAAGGATATCAGCTTCCACGGAACAGTGTTGGCTCCAAGCCAGCAGAGAGGCTTCCATGACTAGGCTCTAACAAGACTAACAACAATACACCATCTCGCTCTCCTCCCCACCGATAGGCCACATGACACAGATTTATCAGAATCCACCTGATCTTCCTACTCAGCATCTAGGCAGAGCATTGCCAAGCTGATTGTGTCTAGGTGCTGAGGCTGGGAGATGGTCCCTGAATCACACCAGGAAGCACAGGCCAGGCACCCATATTAGCTGGGGACGCTCTCTTCCCTTCACCCTTCTGCCTCTCATTGAGTTCTTGAAAAATGTCACCCACTGGTCTAGGCACCAGATGTAGCCTCACCCTTGACCTCCATCCTTACACAACATTTGGAACTGTATGGGGATACAAGAACCACTGGGTACAAGAACATTGTGGCAGGAGAGGTTACATGGGAGGTTCAGGGCCAGCCAGCTCAGCACCACCGATAACAATACTGTTCTCTAAAAGCCCCTCTTCCATCTTTGAGTAGTGAGGCAGAGGGATGGCAGAGAGCAGGCATTTCCTTCTGAAGTGAGGCTGTTGACTCATTTAGGAAGTAAACGATACATACAAAGTTCAGAAACTAAACAAAATCTACAATTCTCGGTAAATTTCTGAAATCCACAAGACTGTCAAAGTCTCTTCCCTGGATTATGTGCCTAATAAGAATTACCGAGGAGAAGAGACCTACCAGCCAAGATGCCTGCACGTTGAGTAGGGAGCTTGTGAGGTACAGCTTTCCTGAGCTGTTACCTAGGCTGGGGTAGAGGTGGGCTACTCAATGGAGCATCAGCCTTTGAGCCACCCATGTTCCTATAAGTAACCCCAATAGATGCAGGACACTAGGACAGGTGTGCTTGGAATCTTTCTTTCTTTCCTTCCTTTCTTTTTCCTTCCTTTCCTTTCTTTCCTTTTCCTTCCTTTCCTTTCTTTCCGTTTCCTTCCTTTCCTTTCTTTCCTTTTCCTTTCTTTCCTTTCTTTCCTTTTCCTTCCTTTCCTTTCTTTCCGTTTCCTTCCTTTCCTTTCTTTCCGTTTCCTTCCTTTCCTTTCTTTCCTTTTCCTTCCTTTCCTTTCTTTTCTTTCCCTTCCTTTCCTTTCTTTCCTTTTCCTTCCTTTCCTTTCTTTCCTTTTCCTTCCTTTCCTTTCTTTCCTTTTCCTTCCTTTCCTTTCTTTCCTTTTCTTTCCTTTCCTTTCTTTTCTTTCCCTTCCTTTCCTTTCTTTCCTTTTCCTTCCTTTCCTTTCTTTCCTTTTCCTTCCTTTCCTTTCTCTTCCTTTCCTTTCTTTCCCTTCCCTTCCCTTCCCTTCCCTTTCTTTCCCTTCCCTTCCCTTTCTTTCCCTTCCCTTCCCTTTCTTTCCCTTCCCTTCCCTTCCTTTCCCTTCCCTTCCCTTCCCTTCCCTTCCCTTCCCTTCCCTTCCCTTCCCTTCCCTTCCCTTCCCTTCCCTTCCCTTCCCTTCCCTTGCCTTCCCTTCCCTTCCCTTCCCTTGCCTTCCCTTCCCTTCCCTTCCCTTCCCTTCCCTTCCCTTCCCTTCCCTTCCCTTCCCTTCCCTTCCCTTCCCTTCCCTTCCCTTCCCTTCCCTTCCCTTCCCTTCCCTTCCCTTCCCTTCCCTTCCCTTCCCTTCCCTTCCCTTCCCTTCCCTTGCCTTCCCTTCCCTTCCCTTCCCTTCCCTTCCCTTCCCTTCCCTTCCCTTCCCTTCCCTTCCCTTCCCTTCCCTTCCCTTCCCTTCCCTTCCCTTCCCTTCCCTTCCTTTCTTTTCTATCATTCATGAAGCTATCACTGCATTTTCTAGAATAAATAGATATTTGTCCATGCCTCCCCAGGAAAAGCCCCCAACAGGTACCCACAATGGCTAGCATCTAAACTCCTACTTGCAGATATATAGATCAATGTGAACCATAGTGAGATGAAGGTAAAGGTGTGTGCATATGTGTGTGTGTGTGTGTGTGTGTATGTGCTGTGTGTACTCTCTTATGGTACTATTTTTTATTTATTTATTTTTTTTATCAGTTACATTTTATTAACTCTGTATCCCAGCCATGTCCCGATCCCTCATTCCCTTCCAGTCCCTCCCTCCCTTCTTATGGTACTATTGTTCATAGTAAAGAATAAATATACGTTACTTAAAATCCCACCAAGGAAGGTTTAGATTTTTTTGGTTAATGGTGCTACCCTTTGCATCAGCTGGTTCCCAGGCAACAAGAAGCATGAGCTGCACCCACACCACAGAAGGAGGAGGCATGTGCTATGAGGAAACCCAGTACAGAACATTTCTACTCAGGACCCATCACAGTCCTCGCTCTGCTTGTTGGAGCTGCTGCAGAAAGGGGCCATGGGAGCTGCAACCCTGCCCATCCCCCCTTTTGCAATCAACAGGAGATTCCAATTGTTCAGTGACCTTTAGACTGTTGAGAAGCTATAAAGGACTCTCCTACTGTCAGTTAGGAGGTGTAGAGAAAAGAAAAAGTTATATTTAGTCTAGTATTTTACCAATATTGATCTCCTACACTATAATTTGGAACAATAGGAACATTGAGAAATAAACTACTGCATTCCATTGTGAGGGCGCGTTACACGGCTTGAACAGTGTTGGCCTTCTTGCTGGATCATTTATGATATAGAATGTGTGTATTTTCCACGCCACACTTCTAAGTCTGGGTTAGCTGCTGGTATTTAACCCTGTGCACTTTCAAACCGAGGAGGAACATTCTGGTTTTCTCTGCTGTGACAGCCACTGCCTTGGGGATCTCTCTCCCCAGTTCTCACAGCATCTCTACACCCTGCTCTTGTTTTCCCAACAGAGTGACTTCCCAGCAAACAGGGCTTCCCCCATCCCTGTTTGCCTAGTGCTTCTCCATCCTCACTCTTCCAAGTAAATATTTCATAAAACGTTCATTTATCTACGGAGAACAGGAAGTGACACAACTCTGTGCTTAGGTGTCTATGTGCCACTGCCTGTCAGTTACCAGAGAGCTGGAGCCATGCATGTGTTTCACACAACGATCCGCAGCTAACTGCCATCACAACTGCCATTTGAACCATATTCTTAGAAGCGTGGAGTCCAGACGCCACCTCTGCAAAGGTGGGTTGCAACCCATATGGTGGTAACTGAATACAGGAGGTGCAGAAAGTGTGTGTGTGTGTGTGTGTGTGTGTGTGTGTGTGTGTGTTGGGGCAGGGGGCAACACAAAAATATTTCTGAATGCACAACGACCGAAAATTAGCTCCAAATTAAGTGAGCAGTGGATCTGGGGTATCGCCAGCGTGTGTTCATCTGCGTTGCACTGTATGGCTTCACTACGGCTCTGGTTCTCAACACACAACACAGGCACCTTGCACCGCTCACTGCCATGACGCTCAGGGCCAAAGAACACACTCTGAAACGCTTGGCCGAGGCTCAAGAATTCTCTTACGAATGGCAGTGCTCTAGCTGTTTATATGACATGCTCTGCCTTTGTACAAACACGGATGGTTTAATTGTAGCAAATAAAGTTTTCCAATATTTGCCTACCGTCACTCCTCAGCCTGTAAGCAGGAGATGAAGGCTTCTGTGGGGGTTTGTCTTCACTGTCAGCGTGACTGGATTTAGAGTCACCTAGGAGACACACTTCTGGGTGTGTCTGTGAAAGTGTCTCCCGGGAGGCTCAGCTGAGGAGGGAAGAGCCACCCTGAACGTGTTGGCGACATCACGGACTGGGATCCTGGGCGTAAAGGAGAGAGCCAGCCTGAGGAGCGTTTGACTCTCTGCTTCCTGATTGCAGACCGTGAGCAGCTGCCTTACGCTCCCGCTGCCAAACCTCTCTCCCCGTGGCATTCTGCACCCTCACACCCTGAGCCAGAATAACCCCTCTGTCTTTACCTTGCTTTCTGTAGGGGATGGAGAGGTTGCTCAATGGTTAGAGCACTGGTTCCTGTTCCAGAGGACCCAGATTCAGTTCCCAACACCCGTTCAGTTGTTCCAAGCCCGCTGTAACTCCAGTCCCAGGGGCTCTGAGGTCCTCTTATAGCTGCCACAGGCATCACATATACACAGTATGCATAATACATGCAGACATAATGTCCACACACAACATATATGTAATATTAAAACAAGATTTTTTAAAAGATAGCTTTGTAAGTTGTTTTGTTCAGTAATAAAAAAGTAACAAATGAAGTATGTTTGGGCCATGCTGTGTTAGGATGTTTCTGATTCAGGTGCTGACGTAAGCGTCGTGGGAATTTTGGCTTAGGGTTAGAGCAGTGCCCAGCATTCCTGCTGGCCGTCTTACTCTGCTCGTTTACATGAAGTAGCACCTTCAGCGTTAGTGCTTGTCAAACAGAAATATTGGGCTTTTCATAAAAGGTGAAGTTATGGGTACACCAAAGAATTTCTAAAATAAATTTGCAAATTATTACCAATAAGGATTTTTATCTGCCTACATACCCGCGACCATGGAAAAATTTCTCTGAAGAAAGGGGTCATGAGCGGGAGTTTTAAGAAGCCCTGGTGTAAGCCGGGACACTGAAATTAGGACATAGGAGACGCTCACAAAGAGAACAGCGCTGATGGCACGCAGCTGCCTAGTGTGTGAGTGTGGGGGTGTGTGCCGAGAGAAAAATCAATTTTCATTTCCTGGGCGGTGATCGCTGTTTCTTTTCACTGTATACTTTCTGACTGACATTTTTTAAAAAACGAACAAGAGTTTGTTCTATAGTTAGAGTAAATCCTACTACACACAAATGTATAGATTATACAAATGTGCAGATTATAAACGGCTCTGGCGGTGACTTTTTATTGGTTCCTGAATGAGAACAAGAGATTGGGGTTAACCAGACACTGTGCACCAGAAAAGCTCTGCCAGTCCTGTTGGACAAGGAGAAGAGGTGTGTCAGTGCACGGGAGTGAGCGCACGAGTGTAGAGGTGTGCAGCTGAGTGCTGGGGGGGGAAGGGACAGGCACGTGCTCGAGGCCAGCTGTCCGCACTAGTACCCATCCACTCACACTGCCATTCACCAAATTTTCTTCAAATTGGCTCACTTCCTTTTGCGTTTAAGTAAGCAACAAGACTCATAAAATAAGTTTTCTGTGCTCCTGTCCTAGCGCAGGTTAGCCAAACCATCGCCATCAAAAGCTGTGTGTTTCATGGCATACCTGGCCAGCTTCCCCCACCGAGGAAACCCATGTTGCTGCTGTGGAAACACGGTGGAGACCAGAGCAGAGGCCACAAGGCCCACAGCAGGGGGCCTCCAGGCGCCACACTGGGCTCTTTAAGTTACCTGTGGACCCCAGTGGCAGGTGGGGCTCCTGGCACCCATCAAACCCAATTAATAGCGACAAGGTACTGTCCATGCAGAAACCCCAAACCAAAAGACATGTTACGAGATGGAGTGCTGGGTAGATTCAGACTCCCTGCTTTGCACCATCAGTCCAGGGCGTGTTCACCAGTTTTTAAACACAGTGTTAGAACAGTCCATACCTTATACCCAGGCCTCGGCAGCATCCAACAGAAGGTGGCTTGTTCTCCCCTGCTGGCTCAGGAAGCTCAGTGCCTGGAGTCCCCAGCCAGAGTATGAGGCCATACGGAAGGGAGAAGAGACCCTTCTGAATTTATTTCCTTTAATGCACTAAAAGAGGAAAAGCCCTGCTATTTGCAGCTAACAAGAGGGCCAGGTTTTGACTCAGGCCTCCTTCTAACAGCCAGGGCTCCACTAGGAGTGGGTTTTGTGCGAGTCTGGGGCTCAGTTACTTTAGCCACACACCAAGCATGGACCCTGTGAAGTTTGAGAAGAACGCTCTGAAAGCACTCCAGGAGAGCAGCCAGAGGGGCCGGGGAGCCGACGAAACACAGTGGTGAGATGTGGCAGGGGCTGGCTGAGCACCCACCGTAAAGGCCTCTGATAGCTGGGAGCCAGGAGAGGAGTCACACAGCAGACCCTTGCTTGGCCATATCAACAGCGCCCTGAACACTGGTCATCAGTCCTCGCGTCTGAAGGCAAGTCCTGCTCTCCCATGGGAAGTCACCATTCACTCGGGAGTGTATTTGTCGCGTCGAGTCCAGGGTCTGTTACACTTCAACAGGCTGAGGGATAAGGGCACCCGGAGTGGAGAATAATAGCTGCAGATGGTCTGAAGTTTATAAACCACAGAAGTAAGAGGAAGAGCAATGGATGCTTTTCCTCCTGCCTTCCGAGCTTAGCAAAGGTGCCCTGGTGGCTTTGCTCCATTTGACCCTCACGCTGCCATCAAGAGGCAGCACGAATTACAGAAGCTGGGGTGAGAGGTAGGCACAATATCTAGGCTCCTTCTAGGGGTGTTCTGCCTGGCTCCTGCAGGCAGGCCCGGCAGCACAGCCCTGGGGCAAGCCACGCAGACAGTGATGGAGCAGCCATGATTGCTCGGCGGAGGGAAGCAAGCAAGCCCATCAGCTGATTTTGAACGCCTGGTTAAATCCTTTAAAGGCAGCACTCAGGGGAATTCATATTTAACTGATGGGACTGAGGAAAGCTTGTAATTTAGCTATCACTCTGCTCCATAAATGGGAGAAGAGGAAGGAAAGGCAAGCACCAAGCCGGGGACCGTGTACACATGCCGTGTGGCAGGTCTAGGGGAGCCCCGTTTCCATAAACTTAGAGGCCCTGAGAGCCACTCACTGTTTCCCCAGGCATTGGCTATGTTATACCAGTGACACGGTCTGAAGGTTGTGAAGTCCAAAAAGATGCACTGGGTAGGATTGCCCTCTGGCTGGGTGATCAGAGCCACAGAGACGATCAGATGGTAGATGTAGGACGGAAAAGGGGTGTGCCAGCATCAGGGTGCAATGCAGAGATCTTAACATGCTCACGCTTTCACTTCCAACAGTTCATGTTACAGAAGTGTTCCCCAAGCACGAGGCTGCTGAAGGGTGCTCACAGGTGCGATCTGTGAGACACTGGGCATGGGAGTCATAGGAAGGAGGGAGAGAGGGGCAAGTGAGGATAGGGGAAGAAGAGACAGGGAAAGGCAGCGAAGGAAGAAGGAAAAGGGAAATGGAGGGAGGTGGAGGAGGAAGGAAAGAAAGGACAGACAGGAAAGAAAGAAATGAGAAAGGAAATAAGTAAGTGAACAAACAAAGTGAACGAATGAATGAACAAACGAATGAATGAGTGAACTGAACGTTATGCCAGGGCTAGATTTTCAGTCATACTGGATGGTGCACTGGAATAACATTCCTTTATTGGTCCTTTCAAGAAATTGAAGGAGGGATTTATCTTTGCTCATGGTTTGATGTGACAGTCCATCACAGGGCTGGAGGCATGGTGGAGAAGAGATGGCGGCCAGGAGCAGGCGGCAGTCGGCTGGTGGCAGGAGGCCTGTGCCGCAATGGCTCCTTGCCTCCTCACATCTCAGAAGATCAAACTCAAAGTATTACACGCTTGACCAGGAAACGTTTCATTACAAATAAAAGGAAGAAAATAAAGCTCACAAGAATGAAGTGGACACGCGTAGGATGGCCGCCACGGACGTTTAGCAAAAGGTCCAAGGGGACGCTGACCGTTGAGTGTGCTTCTAGTCTTGTTTTTAAATCCGCACATTATAAATAAATGCAGAGAGGTGGAAAAGAGGAGGCTGTGTGTGGAGAGGACCCCGAGACAGCAGTGCAGGGCGAGAGTCTCATCCGCTGGGGACTCCAGCTGTTGGCCTCACCTTAAAGCTGTCCCATGGCTTTGGTATCTTGAACTTATTAATAAGAAGGTTTTCTTTCTCTCTCTTCCCCTCTCTCTTCTCCTCCCCTCTTCCCTGCTTCCCTCCCTTTCTCCCTCTCTCCTTTTCTCCTCTCCTCATTTCTTTTCTCTTTAAGATAAAAGCATGGTTCTGCCCATCAAAATGTATGGACTGCTATGTCTGGACCTGATCAGCCCTGGGAACACAACCTCTCATCTGAGGGTGAGCTTAACACAGATCCTGGGAGTCGGAAAGAGCAGGCAAGGTGCTCTGTGGCTCTGAGGTCCACTGTGCTCTTCTACTGATTGTGGGCATGGTGGAAATGAGACAAAATGCCAACTTCTTGCCAGCCAAACAAGTGCACCAAAGTTTCAGGACTGGCAGCTCCCAGAGGTGGGGGTGGGGAGTTCCTCTTTGTTATTAAATGACTCCAGAGCATTCTTCCACACCTCTGTAGGTGAGGAGGCTGGCCAGTCCTTTCCTGACTGTGTGGAAAACACTTTGTCAGTGTTCTCAGTGTGGGCTGCTGGTGCTCCCTGGGCAGATCATGCCCTGCCCTGAATTTGGTACTGCTCCAGGGCACTGGCCACAGTCTCAAGAGCTGTGACCCGTGGAGTTGGAAAGACAGACACAGATACACTGACCTGGGGTTACCGCCAAGGTTCTCTTCACACGGAAATGGACTTAGGCACGAACCTTAGGAAGGGAGGGATGGGCAGACACACGTGCACGCGCGCACATACACACACATTGTCCTGGAAGCAGGGAAAGGGCAGACTCAGGCAGTGAGGTACCTACCTCAGCGACACAAAGCACTAAAGGTGTTTTCTGTGAGCCTAAAACAAGACAGATAGAACCAGCCTTTTGGGCACTCTCCCGGCGCCAGGTGATGATGGCAGAAGCTGCAAACCTGAGCGTGAGCTCGTCACCCCCAGGTTAGGGTTTGGATATTACAGCCCTTGGAAAATTATACTACAATCAAATGTATCAAATTCTATAACCAGCAATTTCAAACTGCGCATTCCAAATTGATATATTCTGAACGCATGAAAGGGCCTGATCCCGGCTTTGAAATCAGCCATTCGCTGTACAATGCCATCTGACTCTGAAATGTGTCAGGGCCCTTTTCCCTCCTGCACCTGGAGCTTCCAAAATGCCAGTGGCTCATCACAGGCAAGTCTGGCTCTCCGCCTGCAGCCCCAGGACAAAGCCAGGGAGGAAGGCAAGGAGAGAGCCACGTACACAGGCCCAGAGCCAACATACTGGTCGCCACAGACAGGCATCGGGGAATCAGGCTGGTCTCTGACTCTAACTCACCAACAGTCAGGGTGATCAGAGAAGAGAGTGAAAGGGTGAGCAGGCCCAGGATGGAAGAGGGGCCCTGGGCCTTGCTGCTAAAACTGCTACTGCTTACATAAAAGGCTTCATGATGAATTAAGTGAATAAAAACGGAAGGCAATGCCTTGGAGGGACAGATCCACCACTCCCGTTCAAACCAGGAGATAGCAGTCATGTCTGGGTGATCCTAGAGTGGCTCAGGTGAAGGGGGCCCTTGCACTATTTCCTGCATGGGTGGGGGATGGGAGACAGGTGCTAAGGGATGAGCCCTGTGCCAGCTGCTGGGAACAGTGCCCAGGTGACTGGGATGTGGCTGCTGCTCTGCCTGTCAAGGAACCACCGTTCCTGTCACCTTGCCTTAGAGCAGGTGTTTGGGGCCGAGGGTGGCATGGGGTTAGTCTGCTGCCAGATAAGTAAACCCCCCAAAAAGCTCTCCCTGCCTGGCTTTGACTGACTGACTACGACACGAGTAACAAGCCACCAAATATGGTGCCAACTATGTGGAAACACCCTAATTCAATCACCTATAGTTAAATTTATTGAGAAAAGAAGCCGTTTCCAGGCTACTCTGGAAGAATGTCGTGCCCTCCACTTCCTAGCTGGAGAATGGAGCAGGCAGAGTGAGAGACTCAGGAATCCAAGGGGAGGGAGTTGGAGCTGCTGGGAGGGGTAAGGCCAGTAGAGAGAGGTCTGGGGTGGGAGCACAGGGGCTCTGAGGTGGGCAGGGAGTCCTCCCACATGGCTGGCTGCCTGCCTGCTTTACTGCTGTGTGGTGGCCTCCAAAGAACCTTCTTCTGGCTCCTCTTGGAAATCTGCTCTTCCCACTAATCAGAAGCTGCTCCTAGGCTCACAGCAGTTCTCAAAATGCATGTTTGTTTTCTCCTGAAACCTCCACAACTGTGCCTAATTAGTGATGAAATAACTTCCTCAGAACCTCAGAGAGGTATGCTGAGTCCCTGTCCACTCTTGCCACTGACGGGGGATATCACCTTGGACCTTCCAGTGTCCTGACCTGCCCGTGGCTCCTTCCCTCCATGCATTCTGAGTCCATCCTTCCCCTTGAAGGGAATGTTTGCCTGAAGAGTCACTGGCACATGGCCGTTCGAACACCAGCTGTCTCTTGTGATTTATGAACCCTGTACTCCTCTCCTCAGAGGACTCTCCTTTCATGTCTTAGGCAATGTGTCCCCCTCCCTTTCCCTAGTGGAGCGCAACACCCTACTTCCTAGTTACCTTTAGCTATCAACTTGACATGGCCTAGAATCTGATTCTGTTGAGGAACTCCCTAGATCAGATTTCCTATGACAATGTCTTTCGGAGACATTGTTGTGATTCTTAACTGCTGTAGGATGGCCCGGCCCTCTGTGGGCAGCACCACTGTCCTGGGCTGAAGTATCAAAGCTAGCTAAGCACGCAGCAGTAAGCAGGGTGCCTAACAGGCCGTGTTCCTCCAGGGTTCCTGCTGTGCTTTCTTGGCTGGAGTGACGTAATGCTGTGCAGACTTCAGTCCTGCCTTTAAGTTCCTGCCTGAGTTCCACCAATGTTGGAGCCTGTCAGTGTAAGCCAAATATATTCTTTCTTCGCCAGGTTTTCTTTTTGTTTTATAGCAGCAAAAGAAAGGAAACTAGGCCTCTCCCTACCCCCCAATAGATGGAATAACTTAAGAACAATTTAGCTGAGTCCAACTTCAAGGTTCAGAAATGAGTGAGGTCCAGCAAATCGGGATGGCGGAGACAGCTTACCAGGCTGTCTCTGGAACAAATAGGAGATGGAAATGACATTTCAATGAGGAGCCAGAAAGGGCTAACCTTGTTATAGAGGCCACGAGGGAAGGCAAGGGAAAGGGGGCTTGTAGCATCTTTCAGCAAAGCCTGAAACTGGGTCTTGTGCAAGGCGATCATGTGGCTCTTCTTTCATTTGTCTCCACAAAAGACTAAATATTTTAAATCAGTGTCAGCACACAAGCTGGGTACAATGACCATTTGTCACCTATAAATGAATGAATGCACGCATGCATGAATGAATGAACACACTTGCCTGCAAAGGCCATAAAAACAAAGCATTCAATCCACAGGACGCCAGTGTGCTGCCCAGTGATCCAGAGAACCACCGAGCTTACGGGAAATGACACCAGAGACCCGCTTTCCAGTCCCATCCAGCACATCGCAGCAGTGAGTCCACACCAGACAGGTCAACTGTGAGCAGAAGCTTGTGTGAGGGATCCTCACCAGTGGAGGAAGCCCAGTCCTCCAGTGTGAGAAGCAACACTGGATGTGTCGATGCTAGTGAATTAGTAGGCGTTGGTGACTGCACTTTCATTCTCAGACTCCGCCTGGTTTCCTCACACTATTCCTACATCTGTCACGATGTGCCTCCTTCCAACCAATCCAAAAATAGAAAAACAGTACCTTTGACGTCATACTGCCCAGCACACAGCTGCCACTGACACCCCTTCTCCTTCCTAAAATACTCTTTGACAGCATGTCTCAGGCCAAAGAGACCTTATCCATGTGATTTCTTCCAATCTGGAGCAAAATAAGAGGAAGGACGGCACACTTCCCTATGCTGTGACTGGGAGAGTCACTTACAATTTTATCTAAGAATACTGTCCCAAAGTGTAAGTCTTTGCCATGAGGAAAGCTCTCTGGTGGGGGATTGGTGGCAGACACTTCATCTGGGGACCATTGATGACCCTGGACTTGCCCTGAGTAAGAAGATGATGCACGGATTCACTGGGCTGCACCTTCTGAGCAGACTAGTAGTTCTCTGCAGAGACATTTCCTCCCCCTCCTCTCCTTCTTCCCCCTGCTCTCCTTCCTCCTCCCCTCCCCCTCCCAAGCGAACACCTAACCACACCACTTCTTCTAAGGCAGAAGCTACAAGTTGTAGTTTGCCTGCCACCCTCTCTGGAGCAGCGTGGCCTGTGTTCCAGGGTCATGCGGCCCCAGTTGTGCCATGACCGATGAGGTCACGCCACCATTTCGGTATTCACTGCCGGGAGCCACTTAGGGTGTCCAGATCATCTGCCAATGATGGCTAACCTTCACTGCCACCCTGCCTGGATTCTGAGTCGCCGAAGAGATACATCTGGGTTTGTTTGTAAGGGCGTCGCTGCAAGAGAGGTTTAACGGAGAAGAGACCTGACTGTGGGAGGCAGCACCCCATGGGCTGGGGGCCTGGACTGAACGAAAAGGAGAAAGCAGGCAAGCGGAAGCACTGCTTTCTCCCTGACCCTTGATGCAGTGTGTCCAGCCAGCTCATCCTCCTGGCGCTGTGCCTTCCCTGGCCTGTACCCTCAAACTGTGAGCCCAAAACACTAAAACAAAACAAAACAACAACAACAAAAACACCCAATCCCTTTTCACTTAAGTTTCCTTAAATTTTTTTCCTATTTGATATTTTAAATATATTATTCTATTTTATCTTATATGTACAAGCATTTTGCATGCTTGTATATAGGTACACCATTTGCATACCTGATACCTGTGGAGGTCAGAAGAGAGTGTTGGGTCCCCTGAAACCGAGTTAGGGATGGTCGTAAGCTGCTGTGTGGATTTGAGGAACTGAACCTCGGTCTTCTGTAGGAAGGTATTTTGTTATAGTATCAAGAAAAATTAGCTAATACAATGACTGAGAAGGAGGGGAGGTTCCTTAGTCAGGGGTTCATAGCCTCAGGTGGGACCTTGCAATGACTGGCATTGCCTAGGCTCCGTAGACTCCCTGAGCCAGCCCTCCAGGCTGTTCTGATATGCACACTGTCTGAGTGCCATTTGTTTACCCCACACTTCTCTTTGTAATGTGAAAGTTCTGTGTCTGCTTTGTTTGAGTCATACTCATGCTATAAAGAGGGGCTGACTAATGGAACTGGGGACATTTTCACTGACCACCACCAGTGGTCAGCAAGGTCTAGTTCTGAAACCTGTTTGGGGTCGCTTTCCGAGAATGTCTGGGGTGCCTCACCCAGAACACACTGTTTCTCCACAGTTAAGAAGTGAAACAGAGATGCTTTGGGGACTTCTCCATCTTTCTTTGCCAGTCAGGCAGAGGACTCTGGGACATCCTTAGTACCATGAGGTCAGAGAAGGCCAAGATGCAGCAAGAGACCTCCACAGACCGCCTCGGCTGCTGAGCTGTCTTGTTGCTGGCTGCCAGAGTGCACAAGAGGTACAATTAGTCACTCAAGGCCAAATCCAGGGCGGAGCCTCCTCCTCCTAGTTGATCCTAATGTCCCCAGGCTTGCCATAGATGGGGTTGCCATGGTGATGTAGGAGACAGAATTTGGATAAAGACTGCAAAATGTTACAGGGAAGACACAGTTCAGAGTACAGGCAGGCGCCATCCGCCACTACCTCCCACAGCACAGTTGGCACCAGAGCAGGATGCCAAGTGTCTCAGTCTCCTGTGACCCCAAAAGATCAAAGACACACACACAAGGATTTGTCCCCACAGCCCAACATTCCCAGCCACCTGATGTGCAATGTATTTAGGGGGCTGTGAGTTACAGCCAAGCCGCTGGCAGCTCCTGCACAAACCAGGTTCCACTGTTTTTGGTGGCACATGAGTGTGTGTGTGGGGGGGCCAAGGATTTTCACTCAATATGCATGAAATTACATTTAATTACAAATTTAATGTAAATGAATGTAATCAGGCAATCAGGATTTGTGATGTTTACAACCTGTAGCGGTGTTCTGATGTGTAAAGCCAGGTTGGCGTTCTCACTGAACTTCTCGGAGAGAGATGCCGTGCCTCGAAGGCAGATGATTGCGGAGTTCACATCCCCATCCCCTCAACATGTCATTTATGAAATGCTGTGTTTAGCCAATACTTTTAACAATTTGCTAAATATGTTTTGTAAAAATCAAACAATTTCATAGTTAGTGGAGTGCTAAAAAAGCCCCAGGATCTATTCTCTTGGCTGCATATAGCTCAAGCAGCTGACGCCGGTTTTAAAGAGTCGCCTCATTATAAATCATTGAAAACAGGAATTCAGAGCAGAAGAGCTGACGGTGCTTCGCTGGAAACCAGGCCTCCAGCGTTGCCGGATTCCCGAATGGCAGTGCCCAGCGGCTGCTCAGGCTCGAGATGGGCGGCCACATTCCTGCTGGACAGCCTAGAGGTGTAACCTTGAGTCTACAGATGGAGCAGCCTGAGAACAGGCACATCTGCCTTCCAAGACACCCTGCAAAGGTCTTGATGCATGGTGTGGATTCTGTGAGCTGCTTCCCGGAGCTCTGGCCTTGTACGGTAGTGATTCTGTGTGTCCTGGGTGCTGCCTTGGGGCCTGCAGCAGGCCTGCCTGTCCTTCAGTCTGGCCCCTTTGTCCTTCTTTGTCCTGCCTGATGCTTTCTAGAGGGTTCTGTTCGGAGAAAGTGTGTGGATATTGAAAACACTAAAAGTTGCCAGTTCCTGGAGGAAAGGTCGTCAGGTGTTACACGGGTTAGAGTCCAGATTAGACTGTACAGGGTAGGACAGAGGGATCTAGAAAGAAAAGGCTGAGACTATTTCCCAAGTCAGGGATGCCATAGATCAGCTCATCAAATTAGAGCCATACAGCAAAAAGCCAGTGGGTGCTATATTATAGCTTAATACCACAGCCCCCAACGACCCAGCTGGCCCCTGTGGGCTGCTGTCCGGACTTTCAATGGTCTTCTATCTAAGACCGGTGTTGGGGAACATGTGGACATCCTCCCTTTCTCCCTCCCCCCCTCAGATACTGAAAGGGAAGGTAAGCCTTTCACCTGATAGTGTGGTGCATCCTCTCAGCACTGCTGAGCTCCGGGAGACAGCCTAGAGGATCAAGAGAATAAACTAATATCGGCAGGGCTCTAAGCACTCTGTCCGTCCATTTGTTTACCTGTCCACTCACACGCTCCCATATAGTTCTACTTGTCTCAGGATGAGAATTAGACATGGCCTAGCGTTGTATAGGCTTTGCCTCTGGGGTGCATGTGTGGACTCCTTTCTCCTTCTCCCTGGAAGTTAGGGCTACTCAGGAGTCTTGCCCTGGCCATCCCATGGGCATGAAGCCAGGGCACCACAGCTCCATCAAGTCTCCAGTTCTGAGCTTGGCTCCACCATCCCACCCCTAACATGTTGAGCTGGAGCTCATGCTGAGGATTCTGTAGGCACCAAAAATACCTACAGCCCCTACGAGCCCACCTGTGTGGTCTGCCTGGCTGTAGATTCCTTTCCTATGAGGTGGAAGCGCTTGAGGTCTGGGCTGCTTGTTACAGCAGCAGAACCCAGCGTCCTCTGACTAGTGCGGGAAGCATATCCCGTGACTGTCACCTTGCAGATGAGAACCAAATTTTCAGACCACTGCAAAAGTGAGTGTTCTGTGTAAGTAGGATATGTTCTATAGCTTCAACATGTAAGAAAACATATGCAGCGCAACTATTCAAAAGTCCTGTGAGCCTGCTCCCCAGAGGCGAGCTCACCCCCATTCGTGTAGTGCTGGTCAAGAGACCGTGGCTGAGGAGTTCATAGGATAGAACTGCTATTGTTACTCTGCTATATGGCCATGCTGTCAAGTTGTCTTCTGTGTATTTACATTGATATCATATTCATTTTGTGGTGGTCAGCAACAAACAGAGAGGTGCAGAGCTGAGCAGAGCGCTAGAGCAAGAGACCAAGTCCTCGGCCCTAAATGGGACATCTGCACACACCCCCAACCAAAGTTGGGGGAGCATGGAGGAAGAGGAGGTGGAAAGAAAGTAAGAGCTGGAGGGTTGGGAGGAGGGCGCGCTGTGAAATGTCTTTGGGACACAACATGGCTACTACAGTCACGATCTTACAACTGTTGTGGTTACTAGAGCTGCCCAGGACCAATCCAGCCAAAATTCTGGCATAGACAGGGTTAATGATCTCCAGGCCCCACCTTGTTACTGAGGAACTGTTGCCGGTTTATTGTCTAATAGAAGAGATGAAGTGTGGCCACTGATAGGGTCCCATGCCCTGGTGGATGGTCCCACTGTTCGGCACTAACTGGACTCAGCAGTTATTTTTTTTAAAAGGACAGGAGATTGCATAGGTGGTCTTGTTGGGGGTGATAGAGGAAAAGTTGGCAGAAAGTCGGGAGTAGATATGTGTATATATCATCCTACACTTGAATGAAATTCTCAATAAAGAAAAATGCAAAAATAAAATTGAATTGTAAAATTTAAACGATATATATGAAGGTGGCACATGAAAATAACTGGGAGGACCCAGAGACCCCTGACCTAGATAAGCAAAAAGTGGAAGCCCAGGCGACCAGCCACTGTGGCCAAACTGTGCACGAAGACCATCTGTGAGGCGCTCGCTTTTCGTCCAGCAGGTGGTAGCTGTGTTTGGGTAGGACCCTCCACCAGCTTGCACGAATGGAAGGATGGAACAAGCAGAGGCACAGAGGAAGACACTGTCTCCCTGCAAAAAAGGGCTCCGAGGATGCGTGCTGCCCATGACAGCGCATCTACCAGGCCCCTAGAGCAGCTCTGCAAGAGCAGACGGCATTGTTCCTCTGTCTTTCTTTGGCTACTGGCTGATCCCTGTGCCCAGGTCTAGTTTTAGTTTCAACAGGTGCCAGGGACTTCGGTGAGCCAGCACAGAAAGGGGCATTCATCATTAAATTGCTGCTGTCTCATCAAAGTGTCACAGTGGCTCTGCCCAGGCCAATTTGTGCATAAGTCTCCTGATGGGCACAATGATTTATTCATTCCTCCCCAAAGGTGAGTATCAAATGGGCCCCATTATATGATGGATTTCAGCTCATTTGAATGATTGCTCTGCCCATGCAGTCCTGATGGAGCTCAGGGCCTGGGAACTGGTCACCTAACACCAGAGTCCTCGTGGGAACCTGTCCGTAAATGAGCCAGCTCCACGCTTAGAGTTCTGCCTTGCAGGCCCAGGGTCTTGCTGTGCAGGCAGGTGGGGCAGGGACACCAGCTGCAAGCAAAGACCTCTTCTTCACACTGCATGACCTCAGGTGTACTCGGAAATCACAGTTCCCAGAGAAGCAGGCCGGAAGGGCTGTGGGAGCAGAGTGGGTGTGACAAGAAGCTAGCTCAGGAGCCCACTCTGAAGCCACTGGCTCCTGCCTGGGGCAAGATGCCCTTGAAATGAAAAGGCTGAAAGAGAGAACGGGCTGGAAGAAGAGCCTCTGGGCTATCGTCTCTCTTGGAAAACAACCAGGAAACTGTAACTCTCCGGCTTTCAAATTGTTAATCAATAGAGACAGCTATTTATTTAGTTATTTATTTATTTATAAATGAACTTCCAACTGGAGTTCAGTTCTCTGACCTGATGGGCCTCGATGAACAAAATGAGCTTTCTGGTGACAGCTATCAATGAGCACCTGGCTGCCGTAAGCGAGGCCCAATGGGAAAGAGTGTGGGTGCAGACACTTCTAAGCCAAGAACAGGGTTTGTGACAGAACGACCCTGGTGGACGGGAGGGTACCGGTTCTGCAGTCAGACGGAAGTCACGCTGACTCAGTGACTCATCTGCAAAGTGGGTCTTAACCACCCACCTCATGGAACTGCTGTGAAGCAAAGACAGGCCCTCCCTGGTCTGGGTGGGCTCCAGGAGGGACCGGTTTCCTTAGGATTCCTATGGTTTACTTGGGTGGGGCTTGAGTCAGAGCTGACCCACAAACATCTCCTTCTCACCCATTCCTGAGAACACCCCAGGGACCACGGTCAGGGCAGCAGGATGGCAGTGGTGTAAGCTGACAACTAGCTTCCAAATCTCGTGTAAACTCCAGAAACTCCAATACCCTAGAAAGGCAGATGCTAATCCTGTTTACCCCAATTTGCATAATTCCCAATATTAATGAGCTGAGGGCTACTAGCTGTCCCTTGGCAATGGCTGCCCGGGGCTAGCTCCAGCACAGAGCACGGGAACGTCAAGTGTGAAATATGCAGTCAGCGGGTGCTGGCTTGAAGTGTCTGCTTCTGGCAGATCCCTGATGGTTACGATTGCTGGTTTTGCAGCCATAAGCAGATTCCAGTGTATTCTAGAGGAAAATGCTGGGATGACTGTATAACCCCTCTTCTATTTGCTCAGAGAGAGCAAATATATATGATTTACGTGCTAGCTTTCCCTAAGCACATTCACTCTAATTTCCAATCCTACCAATTCCATAAATGCGTGGGAGACAAGTACCTGCAGATGTGGTAAATTGTGTGAAGCAGATGTCCAATTTTGTCCACATTAAATTAACAAGCTCCTGCTGGGAGCCGAGAGGACCTCTGCCATTGGCTGCCAGTGGCAGCTCGTCCCTGAAGTCAACCTGCTGTTTCCACATGAGTCAGTGATGCACCCTCAAGGGCCAAGAACGCCTCTCCACCGTGGCACAGGTTACGTAGGGTAAGGGAGCCGATCCTGCCTGGCATTCTGTTTAGTCA